>NC_092506.1:79661464-79966741 GCF_047511675.1 Marmota flaviventris
AGATGATCTGGAGTCTCAAGGAAGACATCAGACAGCAAAATCAGACAATGAAAGATCACTTCAACAATGAATTACATAAACAAATCCAAGAAGCAAAAGATCAACTATACAGGGAAATAGAGGTTATAAAAAACAAACAAACAGAAATCCTAGAAATGCAGGAAGCAATAAGCCAACTTAAAAACTCAATTGAGAATACTACCAGCAGAGTAGAACACTTAGAAGACAGAACATCAGACAATGAAGATAAAGTATTTCAACTTGAAAAGAACATAGACAGCTCAGCAAGACTGTTAAGAAACCATGAGCAGAACATCCAAGAAATATGGGATAACATCAAGAGACCAAATTTAAGAGTCATTGGGATACAGGAAGGAACAGAGTTTCAAACCAAAGGAATGAGCAATCTATTCAATGAAATAATTCGAGAAAACTTCCCAGACTTGAAGAATGAGACAGAACCCCAAATCCTAGAAGCCTACAGGACGCCGAATGTGCAAAATCATAAGAGACCCACACCTAGACACATTATAATGAAGATGCCCAACATACAGAACAAGGAGAGAATTTTAAAAGCTACAAGAGAAAGGAAGCAGATCACATTTAGGGGTAAGCCAATCAGGATAACAGCTGATCTTTCAACACAGACTCTGAAAGCTAGAAGATCCTGGAATAACATATTTCAAACACTGAAAGAAAATGGGTTCCAACCAAGAATTGTGTTTCCAGCGAAATTAAGCTTCAGGATGGAAGATGAAATTAAAACCTTCCACGATAAACAAAAGTTAAAAGAATTTGCAGCTAGAAAACCATCTCTTCAAAACATCCTTGGCAAAACATTACAGGAAGAGGAAATGGAAAATAACAATGAAAACCAACAGTGGGAGGTAGGACACTAAAGGGGGGAAAATAATCAAAGTGGAAAACAAACCATGTTTAGTAACATAAATAAACAAATATGGCTGGAAGAACAACCCATATCTCAATAATAACCCTAAATGTTAATGGCTTAAACTCACCAATCAAGAGACACAGGCTAGTAGAATGGATCACAAAACAAGACCCAACAATATGCTGCCTACAGGAGACGCATTTGATAGGAAAAGACATACATAGGCTGAAGGTGAAAGGTTGGGAAAAATCATATCACTCATATGGACTTCGGAAACAAGCAGGAGTATCCATACTCATATCAAATAAAATAGATTTTAAGCCAAAGTTAATCAAAAGGGATAAAGAGGGACACTACATACTGCTCAAGGGAACCATACACCAACAAGACATAACAATCATAAATATATATGCCCCAAACAATGGTGCAGCTATGTTCATCAAACAAACTCTTCTCAAGTTCAAGAGTCTAATAGACCACCATACAATAATCATGGGAGACTTCAACACACCTCTCTCACCACTGGACAGATCTTCCAAACAAAAGTTGAATAAGGAAACTATAGAACTCAGTAACACAATTAATAACCTAGACTTAATTGACATATATAGAATATACCACCCAACATCAAACAGTTACACTTTTTTCTCAGCAGCACATGGATCCTTCTCAAAAATAGATCATATATTATGTCACAGGGAAACTCTTAGACAATACAAAGGAGTAGAGATAATACCATGCATCCTATCTGATCATAATGGAATGGAACTGAAAATCAACGATAAAAGAAGGAAGGAAAAAGAATATATCACTTGGAGAATGAACAATAGGTTACTGAATGATCAATGGGTTATAGAAGACATCAAGGAGGAAATTAAAAAATTCTTAGAGATTAATGAAAACACAGACACAACATATCGGAATCTATGGGACACATTGAAAGCAGTTCTAAGAGGAAAATTCATTGCTTGGAGTTCATTCCTTAAAAAAAGAAAAAACCAACAAATAAATGATCTCATACTTCATCTCAAAATCCTAGAAAAAGAAGAGCAAAACAACAGCAAAAGAAGTAGAAGGCAAGAAATAATTAAAATCAGAGCTGAAATCAATGAAATCGAAACAAAAGAAACAATTGAAAAAATTGACAAAACTAAAAGTTGGTTCTTTGAAAAAATAAACAAAATCGACAGACCCTTAGCCATGCTAGCGAAGAGAAGAAGAGAGAGAACTCAAATCACTAACATACGGGATGAAAGAGGCAATATCACAACAGACACTTCAGAAATACAGAAGATAATCAAAAATTATTTTGAATCCTTATACTCCAATAAATTAGAAGATAGTGAAGGCATAGATAAATTTCTTAAGTCATATGATCTGCCCAGATTGAGTCAGGAGGATATAGACAACCTAAACAGACCAATATCAATTGAGGAAATAGAAGAAACCATCAAAAGACTACCAACTAAGAAAAGCCCAGGACCGGATGGGTATACAGCAGAGTTTTACAAAACCTTTAAAGAGGAACTAATACCAATACTTTTCAAGCTACTTCGGGAAATAGAAAAAGAGGGAGAACTTCCAAATTCATTCTACGAGGCCAACATCACCCTGATACCTAAACCAGACAAAGACACTTCAAAGAAAGAAAACTACAGACCAATATCTCTAATGAACCTAGATGCAAAAATCCTCAATAAAATTCTGGCCACTCGGATACAAAGGCACATCAAAAAAATTGTGCACCATGATCAAGTAGGATTCATCCCTGGGATGCAAGGCTGGTTCAATATAAGGAAATCAATAAATGTTATTCACCACATCAATAGACTTAAAAATAAGAACCATATGATCATCTCGATAGATGCGGAAAAAGCATTCGACAAAGTACAGCATCCCTTTATGTTCAAAACTCTAGAAAAACTAGGGATAACAGGAACATACCTCAATATTGTAAAAGCAATCTATGCTAAGCCTCAGGCTAGCATCATTCTGAATGGAGAAAAAGTGAAGGCATTCCCTCTAAAATCTGGAACAAGACAGGGATGCCCTCTCTCACCACTTCTGTTCAACATAGTTCTCGAAACACTGGCCAGAGCAATTAGACAGACGAAAGAAATTAAAGGCATCAAAATAGGAAAAGAAGAACTTAAATTATCACTATTTGCAGATGACATGATTCTATACCTAGCAGACCCAAAAGGGTCTACAAAGAAACTATTAGAGCTAATAAATGAATTCAGCAAAGTGGCAGGATATAAAATCAACACGCATAAATCAAAGGCATTCCTGTATATCAGCGACAAATCCTCTGAAATGGAAATGAGGACAACCACTCCATTCACAATATCTTCAAAAAAAATAAAATACTTAGGAATCAACCTAACAAAAGAGGTGAAAGACTTATACAATGAAAACTACAGAACCCTAAAGAGAGAAATAGAAGAAGATCTTAGAAGATGGAAAAATATACCCTGTTCATGGATAGGCAGAACTAACATCATCAAAATGGCGATATTACCAAAAGTTCTCTATAGGTTTAATGCAATGCCAATCAAAATCCCAACGGCATTTCTTGTAGAAATAGAGAAAGCAATCATGAAATTCATATGGAAAAATAAAAGACCCAGAATAGCAAAAACAATGCTAAGCAGGAAGTGTGAATCAGGCGGTATAGCGATACCAGACTTCAAACTATATTACAGAGCAATAGTAACAAAAACAGCATGGTACTGGTACCAAAACAGGCGGGTGGACCAATGGTACAGAATAGAGGACACAGAAACCAATCCACAAAACTACAACTATCTTATATTTGATAAAGGGTCTAAAAGCATGCAATGGAGGAAGGATAGCATCTTCAACAAATGGTGCTGGGAAAACTGGAAATCCATATGCAACAAAATGAAACTGAATCCCTTTCTCTCGCCATGCACAAAAGTGAATTCAAAATGGATCAAGGAGCTTGATATCAAATCAGAGACGCGCCGTCTGATAGAAGAAAAAGTTGGCTACGATCTACAGTCGGTGGGGTCGGGCTCCAAATTCCTCAATAGGACACCCATAGCACAAAAGTTAATAACTAGAATCAACAAATGGGACTTACTCAAACTAAAAAGTTTTTTCTCAGCAAAAGATACAATAAGAGAGGTAAATAGAGAGCCTACAACCTGGGAACAAATCTTTACTCCTCACACTTCAGATAGAGCCCTAATATCCAGAGTATACAAAGAGCTCAAAAAATTAGACAATAAGAGAACAAACAACCCAATCAACAAATGGGCCAAGGACCTGAACAGACACTTCTCAGAGGAGGACATACAGTCAATCAACAAGTACATGAAAAAATGCTCACCATCTCTAGCAGTCAGAGAAATGCAAATCAAAACCACCCTAAGATACCATCTCACTCCAGTTAGATTGGCAGCCATTATGAAGTCAAACAACAACAAGTGCTGGCGAGGATGTGGGGAAAAGGGTACACTTGTACATTGCTGGTGGGACTGCAAATTGGTGCAGCCAATTTGGAAAGCAGTATGGAGATTTCTTGGAAAGCTGGGAATGGAGCCACCATTTGACCCAGCTATTCCCCTTCTCGGTCTATTCCCTAAAGACCTAAAAAGAGCATGCTACAGGGACACTGCTACATCGATGTTCATAGCAGCACAATTCACAATAGCTAGACTGTGGAACCAACCTAGATGCCCTTCAATGGATGAATGGATAAAAAAAATGTGGCATTTATACACAATGGAGTATTACTCTGCATTAAAAAATGACAAAATCATAGAATTTACAGGGAAATGGATGGCATTAGAGCAGATTATGCTAAGTGAAGCTAGCCAATCCCTAAAAAACAAATGTCAAATGTCTTCTTTGATATAAGGAGAGTAGCTAAGAACAGAGTAGGGTCGAAGAGCATGAGAAGAAGATTAACATTAAACAGGGATGAGAGGTGGGAGGGAAAGGGAGAGAGAAGGGAAAATGCATGGAAATGGAAGGAGACCCTCAGAGGTATACAAAAGTACATACAAGAGGAAGTGAGGGGAAGGGGAAAAATAATACAAGGGGGACAAACGAATGTCAGTAAAGGGGGCAGAGAGAGAAGAGGGGAGGGGAGGGGAGGGGAGGGGAGGGGAGCGGAGGGGGGATAGTAGAGGATAGGAAAGACAGCAGAATACAACAGACACTAGTATGGCAATATGTAAATCAATGGATGTGTAACTGATGTGATTCTGCAATCTGTATATGGGGTAAAAATGGGAGCTCATAACCCACTTGAATCAAATTGTGAAATATGATATATCAAGAACTATGTAATGTTTTGAACAGCCAACAATAAAAAAAAAAAAAAAAAAAAAATGGGCATATCCTTAAGTTGGCTGCAACTTTCTCACTCCCAGCCTGTTTCTCAGTCTCCTACATATCTCCTGAGAAGCCATATAGAACCACTGTGTTTTGGACAATTCTACCTGGACTTAGAGGGAAGGGCAAGCAGTTTCTCTGCTGGCTTCCCATTTCTGATCTCTTACTGATCTGATCTTCTACATCATGTATCAACTCACAAGGCTTCTTGGCTGTGTTCAGTGTATCTGGATTTGGGGGTACAGTGTGCTTACTCTCATGTGTTGTGGTCTCCCTTTTGTCAGTGAGTGCCTTGGAGGGCCTCTTTGCTCTGTGGTCAGAAAGTAGGGTGAATAGTTGAAGTTTAGGCTGCTGTAGAGCAGCTGGGCTGAGCAGATCTTGGTGGTACACCAACTGGGTCTGATCAGAGAACTACACTACACTTTGGAAAGACTGCATCATAGAGCAAGTGAAGAAGAGAGAGTGCTAGCTCAAAACAAACCCCCCCAAATTATGTCTATCTGCTGCACTACTTGGAAAACTCAACTATGCAAAATGACACATTTCCCAAGGGTCCTGGTTCATCAAGTTTTTGTGTTTTATTTCCTTGAACCCTAGACTGCTTAAAACTACAAGGAAAAAAAATTCTAGCATTTTGTCCTTTTTGACTGATGTGGGCCAAGCATCTTTTTATACTCCTCCTTCCTTGTGAGCATCCAAAGTCAGAGGGTGATTTTCTCAAACATATGTGCATAAATTCATGAGGTGAAAGCAAGGAGGGAAATAGAAGAGGGGCTAGAGGTTGAGGATGTTGAGAGAGTTTTGTCTGATGAACTTATTTTTCCATCTTCATTGTTAATCACAATATCATAATCATCTTTATTGTCCCCCATCCCCTTCTCAGCACCATCTCTACCATCATGTGACACTTACCCAGAGCTATGTGCTAGGCATTCTTCAAGGGGATTCATGTACTTGAACTCATTCATACCTTTCATTAAACTTATGAGGTTGGTATGCCTATTACTCCAGATACATGGGAACTGAAATTGAGAGAAGACACATAACTTGCCAAAGTTCACAGTGCTAGCCTGTAATAGAACCAGGATCTAGTCTCAGGTTCATCTTACTCCACAGCCCTTTCTCTTGTTCTGACCACATAATGCTCCTTGGGCACCCACATTTGTATCCTTTTAGATTAATGATACCTCCCCCCACCATGTGTATCCCATTTTCTATTGTGCCTTGGTTGACAGGGGCTTCCAGGAAATATCTGCCTTATTCACTTATTCATTATATAATATATATTATGTCATGCAATACATAATGCAATGCATAATGTTATAATGAACATATGAATATTATAAAATATATCACATCTAAGATAATCAAGAATTTATAATATATAATATAAAATAGCATGTGGTATTGTGGTACATTTTTGTAATAGTAAGGTTTCTTTATTGAAACAGATGGAACTAGCAGGTCGTAGAGTTTGTGTGTGAGAGAGAGAGACAGAGTGCATTTAGTGAGAAGGAGAGGAGAGAAGACAAGTTAGGGGATTTACTAGGGAAACTGTTCATATGATTATGGAAGCTGAGAAGTTCCACAGTAGGCCATCTGTAAACTTGAGAACCAGGGAAGCTAGTAGCATGGCCCAGTTCAATCTGAAGGCCTTAGGACCAGGAAAACTGAACGTGTTAACTCTCAATCCAAGGCCAAAGTCCTGAGATCCTGAAGGAGGAGGACACTGGTATAAGCTTCCGACTCTGAAGGCTGAGCAACCAGAATTCTGATGTCCAAGAGAAAGAAAAGAAGGCTTCCCAGCTCCAGAAGAGAGACCTTTCCTATCTTCTGTTTAGTCCAGGTCCCCAGTCAATTGGGGGATGCCCAAGCATGTGGAGTGAAGGCAGACCTCCCATGTTCAATATCCTGATTCACATGCACTCTCCCCTGGAAATGCCCTCATAAACGTATCCAGAAATTACTGCTTTACAGCTGTGTTTCCCTTAATCCAGTCACATTGGCACTAAAATAATCCATTACACATTCTCATGCAGAAGTAGATAATGATCATGTTTAATATGTCAGATGGTTTTAACTGCTAAGTGGGAAAATAATGCAAGTAAGGGGGAAAGAAAACACACAGGTGGTGGTAGTGGGTTCTAAAGAAGCTTCACTGAGAAGCTGGCCTCTGGATAAAGTCCTAAAGGAATTTTAGTTTTGTAAACTGGTTATTTTAATTTACAAGGGAGCAGGAATGGTGGGGAGCAAGTCTGGTTATTTGCCACTGACTTTGATAACTGCTCTTTGTGTTTAGAACAAAACAGTCTAAACTGTAGGAAGAATGTAATTTAAAAGATGAAGTTTTAAATGCACATTTGTTAAGCATAGAAGTATTCTGTTTTCAATAATTTTCTGTTTTGATATAAACGAACGCCATCTCAAACTCTCCTATCCCTAGAAAGTCTATACTTTAAGGGGAAAAACTTGTTCACTACTCCGTCACTCCACTCTTTTTAATTGTACGCATGCACTTCTCCCTTCTTGGGTTCCATTTTCTAAATACTGCTACATAGCAATTATGCTTTTATGACTGTAAGATGGATTATCTCTAAACATCCTGGGTGAACTGATTGTTGTGTCAGGTGTGTTGTCTGAGTTGCTGGGTATGGAGACAGCTTCATTCCTTGCTTAGGAGACTCTCATTCTAGCTGGATGGATAAGCATGGATGCAGGGAAAGGGGAAGTGTATCTACCCACTGAACAAACACACATCCGCACCTAAATTATTAATTTTCAAAGGTTTAGAGAAATTTAATATACTCCCTACCAAAATTATGATTCAATTGGATTTAAAAAAAATGATTCATTGATTTCTTGAAATCCTTTGAACCCAGTGTCCTGAGCTGACATCTGATGAACTGAGATTATTGAGATGAAGTGACTTTACTATAGCCTCCCAGCTGCTCCATGGCACAGCTGAGCCTTGAACCCTGGACTTATAAATGTAGGTACTACTCTGCTCAAAGCTGTCCTGATCATTTAGAAGCTGCTTTTGCTACGTTAGATTGTCATCATTAACTGGATTTATTACCAAGATGTGAAGTTTCTGACACGGCTGTAAGTAAACATCTCCTTTTACTAGACTTCCAGTGCCGGAGTTGGCTGTGTGTGCACTTTATATTTATGTTGTGAAGTTTGTGGTCACCATTCTTCATGGTATTTTACAACTTGGTATTTCACATTTTGTTGTTTATGTGCTGAAAAAAATCACAAGTAACATTTGAAGCAAAGACAAAAGCATATAATTTTAATGACACATCTTCACCTTCTACTTACAAAACTCCTTAAGTCATTAACACATGCAAACAATTATTTTCCCAAAGTATCTTTTTACTCTGCAATTATTATGTTGTTTTTGGTAAGCCCAACATTAAAACGCTGAGTATTTAAATGAGAAACAGTACCATTGTTATAAAATACTAGAGAGCTATGAAAAACTCAAATACAAACCATCCCTTTTGTGGCTCCAGGCAGTGTATGTTAAATGAAGTGATGCTCCTCTGCACTCCATCTTCCCTTGACTGAACACAGGGATGTTGAAGATTCTATGCTGGAATTGACATGGCCAGGCCACTTAGCTGGGGGGGTGGATAGGGAAAGAAAGGTTTTTGCATTCTTTTGTCCTGAAAAATCCAATGTAGTTCTCCAGCTGAGACAAGTCGAGTTTCTAGCCCCTTAGTAAAATTAAATTGTTTGCTCTGTCTAATATCAATCTGGTTTCAGGCAGAAAGTGCTACAGTGGGAAAGTAACCCGTGTGGGGAGCATGAACAATGTGCTACCGGCTCTCAATAAAATAGTTAATCATTCTGGGGACCTCAAATGCTCACTTAACATGCAGAGCTGGGAAACCAGCTTTGGGTGGATGTCATTCTAAGAACATGTCTCTTTGTTGCGGGGGGAATAAGTCCTAGTTGGCTCATGGGATTCTTAATAAAGATGTTGGAAACAGCCATCTCTGTTTTGGCTTCTAACTGGAAGCCAAATAAAGGTCAGAAGCCATGATGGTCTCAAATGGATCCTAGAATCTCTCATTTTGGAGAGAGAGGGTCGTTTTGTTCACATGGGTATTTGTTGTTATTGTTTTCTGTTTTCTTAGTGTTACTGAGTTGCTCTGATTTGGAAAATCTTAGACACATGAGCCCCAAGTAATTGTAGTGAGAAGTGTAGGAAATATTGAGCAAGAGGCTATTGGATTTCCATAAGTAAGCAAATATATTCTAAGAGCTCATGGGTGAAAATTGCTTTTTATTTAATGAGTCATTTTTATTGGAAGGTAATGATTATGTCCAGGCCATAAATACAGTGTAAATTCTCCTCAGTGGACATTAAAAAGATGACTTTCAATTGGAAGCAGCTTTTTAAAGGGCTTAAGGATATTGTGGTATAAATTTTCAAACCTGAGCATTCCATACATGTATGGATATGAAGAAGTGATTGAAAGTCAACAAGGGTTTATGCATGGGAACAAATGTTTCTGGCCCTAAGCTATAGTTCATGTAGGAACCTGAAGAAAGAGATTTAGTGATATAACAGTTAAGGCTTTAAAATCATTGTTGTGTACAACATTTTATTGCCTGGAGTATCACCTGGTTTATCTAGCCCTCTCCTCACATTATAGATGAGGATACTGAGGTTCAAAGAAGTTTGGTGACATGCCCAAACACCTAATGTTTTCAACATATCATCCACTTCTTTTGCGTTTTATAAATGTGTAATTTTAATAGCTGGCAATTTGAACAAAAGAGTCATCAAAGTCTAACTTTTTCGTTCAAGAACATTCAACTAGAAATAAGAATTATAGCTTGTGGTTAAATTTAATTTTTATGCGAGATAATTTTTGAAACTTGAACTGTGTTGTGCATAAACCTAGGAAACAAAAACTGTGGTCTAGTCACTAAGTCATATTCAGATTCTTTGTCATGTTTTCTGTTCAGCTGCCAGATAGCAAGGGAGAGGACTTTCCCAGCCAATAGTTATACCACCAGGATCTCTTACTCTGTTTTTCCACTCAGCTCTGTAGGGCCAGATGGTTTTATTAGGGCTACTGAGCATATCTAAGATGTGGGTGTGCAAGTATCACTTGAACTTTCATCCCTTGGCAACACTTTCCTTTGATTCCACATCAGTTGTGTATTTATCTCATCCCTTCTGCTTGATGGTACTCTCCTTGAGGGAAGGATTTATTTCTGATACTCATCATGTTTGTCTCATTCAAAGCTCAGCATAGGATCCCTGCTCATTGTATGCCTTTGGTAGGAAAGGAAGGATCAACTCTACATAAGCAATAGCAGCCCATTGCCTGTGACTAATTCTTTTCCAAAGATTGAGTTAAATGAGGAAGATGTGACTGGGACATCAGATCCACCCCTGTACATGCGGAGGGGATCTGTTCTAGTAACTCTGATTTCATAGGGTTCACAGCTTTAAATAATGCACATACCAATGCAAGAAATCGATATGCTAAGAATCTACGAAGACCTTGACTATAAATACTGGAGTTTTGTCCTTTTTCCCCCAGCCTTTAAGATGATGATAGATATAATAATAATGCATTTACATTTTAAAAATATTTGATGCTTCAGTAATTTTCACTGTGTTTCATTGACCACAGCAGCCTTTTATCTTGTGTTTTCAGTGACTCTGAAACTTTGACAGAGCCAGCAAAGCCAGCCCATCACTTTTTTTTACTATTGTGGTCCCTCAGATTTCCAGTATTTTCTTGTCACCTGACTTACTTTTCCCTAATGATGTGTTTTCTGTTCTCTTGAGCAGTTCTTAGGCTGATGTTTTTTAAAAATGTCTGCTACCTGGGAGACGTAGCTACAAGATGGTCATTATCTTTCTTCTCTCTTCTCTTTTATTAAGACCTCATAAACCTATTATTGGTGCTGCAGCTCACTGTGCTCCCCCATAACCTGTCTCTCTTCCATGGGCCTTCTCTCATCCCATGGGTATAACTTGGGGTTCATTTCAGCCATCAGTTTTTATGTAAGACATTTCATGCTATTTCAGCTCTACCCAGGGTGTTATTTTCACCATTCTCTTAAAGATTTTTCTTTATCTTTAAGATAAAGATTATACCTTAAGTATGATCTTTTAGTGTTAAGTCCCTCAGTTTTCACTTTATATACATTGACCTCTTTGGGTATCTCTTTGCAAAAGTACTTTAGTGCTTGTCTTGGTTGGTCTGCTATAGCAGCATCCCATAAAGGGAGTAGTTTATAAGTAACAGAAATGTATTTCCTACAGGTCAGGAGGTTGGAAAGTTCAAGAGCAAGGATCCAGAAGGTTTTGTGTTGGGTGAAAGCATGCTTTCTTCTCCAAAGATGGTGCCTTCCAGCCATGCACTTATATTGTGGAAGGGATGAGGAGTTTTTCTTAGGTAACTTTTATAAGGGCACCAATTCATTCCTGAGAACTCTGTCCCAAAACCTAATCACTTCCCAAAGACCCATTTCCTAAAACCATCACCTGGGGCTTAAAATTTTAATATGCATTTTAAAGAGGCACAGTCGTTTTAACCACCACAGTATATTTGCATTATATTTCCAATTTAAAGCCTTGGTTTTGTCATTCTCTTCCACTTTGAATTCCCATCCCTATATGCTCCTGGTTGGCACTACTTTTCTGATCTCTTTAAAATGTTCTGTTCCCCTTCATCTTGGAAAACATTGTTTTAAGTTTGCTCCACTATTGATTTATGCTGTGTACTAAAAGAGTTATTTCATTACAGCACAGAGCACAGTGCCTGGATTCCTTACATATTTATTTCAGTCTTTCTCATCGCAAAACACATTCATAAATTTGAAACACAAAAGTATGAAATTGTCAAACACTTCTGCATTTACCAAGCTGTAGCCTCATTTGCCTTCTGGCAGGTAGCAGAAGATGCTTTTGGTAATTACCCTCTTTCATGGAAATAGGGAAAAGTTCCCTGTGATGATGTGCAGAAGTCTTGTCTTCTGCATACACCAGGCAGATCTGAAGCTGCTTGCTAACTCAGGCCAAGGTAAGTCATTCTGTTCTTCCTGCCATGAAAACCTCTTTGCTGGGCTGTAGAGGAGGGGAAAAGAGGCCTTACACCTTGGACTGGGAGTATTCATCTTCTGGTAGCCAGGGGACTTCCTGTGAACAAATGAAAAAATAGTTTGCAGGTATTCTCTTGGCTTTGGCTTCCTCATCTGTTCAGAGTGAGGGCCCAAAATCTTCAGAGCTGTGACCAAAAACATCCTAAGTACTAGGGAAAAAAAATGTATCTTTTTAAATCCAGTTTTGAGCTCTATATTTGTCCGTGCTTCAGAATTGCTAAAATGATTAGAACAGAAACTTTGAAGAAGAATTTGGGCTTCAGAGTTCTATGCATGTGAGGTAGAAGAAGCTCAAAAAGGCATCAGACCAGGGGTGGGAAGGATGATATCCCAGAATTAAGCTGTGAAGTTTAGGAGAGGTGAAGAAGTACCTTGAAGGAGCTGGATGGGTCATTAACTTCAAGAGCATTTGGAAGAAGTAACCCTGAGATACAATATGGATAGTGTTATTGGGTGATGTTGGGTCAGAACACCATCAAGTAATCAGATTCCCGTGAGCTCGCCTGTGCAGTCAAAGAAGGCAGGAATGATATGTTACAGGTGTGATTTTTGTTTTCGGGGTAATTGGTGTTAAATGTTATAAGAGGGTCTTTGTGCGAGCAAGGTTAGATTGGAAAACAAATGAACATGCATCTGTCATATCAGGTGAGTGCCTCTTACCTCAAAACCCCCATCTGGGGTTGGCCTTGGATACCGACTGTGCCTCTATAATGCCTGAGGTAAACAATTTGGACCTGATACATGAAATGCTGCTTTCTCTGTGGCTCTCAGCATTTTGAGTTCTTTAATCAGTTCTGTAGTCCCCCCAGACCCCTGTCTTCCTCTTCTGGCAATACTTGACTGTCTGCTTGATCTGTCAAATGTGGTTTATACAACTGTTTCTTTTCTTCTTTTCCAAACCCCCTGAAATAAGCCACATTGACTGAGCTCCATCATGTGAGATGATGCCCATGTGACCTTCACAGTAACCCCATGAGGCATAATTATCCACACTTCAGAGATGAGAATACACAGCCAGCATAATTTAGCTTTCTCCATACAGCAGAGGCGAGACTGAGTTCCCCTCACCCTCAGGCCAACTCTTTTTGGAGAAATTACCTCTGTGTGACTCTTCAGCCTTTGATTTAGCAGTTAGAATTCTTTTACAGATAGTGAGAGGTATGTGTGGGGGGGTCATATTTCCATGAATGGGGGCTGACATATAAACTCCTATTCCATGCCCCAGTTGACTTTAGTGTATCAGTGAGCTCAGTGAGCTCCTGATGAGATCATGTCCTAAGAGAAACCTTACAGTTGTCCTGGCTTGTTGTTTTTGTTGTGTGTTTGTTGGTTTGCTTTATAGAGAAGAAACTCATGATAAAATTCTCCATTTTAAAGTGTATATATAAGTGGCATTTAGTGCATTCACAGTGGTGCACAACCACCACTTCTGTGTTCTAAAACACTTTCATCCCTCTTAAAGAAAATGCCACACCTATTAAGCTATCATTGCCTATTCCCCTGTCCCTCATTCCCTGGGAACTTCCAGTGTGCTCTGTTTTCTTTTTCTGATTTTTTGTAAGAATACAGCATAGTCATATTAAAGACAGGGATTCAACATGATATAGTTAACACCAAATTTAAAAGGGAAGGTAGATTCTTGGGAACTGGAACAACTTCTTTTATGTTATTTTAAATCTGTAAGTTGGGCTCTAATAATCTTGTTTTATCTTCCCTTTAGTAATGAAAAGAAGGTGGTATGTCCTGACTTAGGAAGTGAATAGATAATTTCTTTTCCAAACAGGTAACTGAATTCCCATAATATAATTAATCAATGAAGTGTCTTGTTTTCATTTTAAAGTTTCCATTTTTTGGTGAATTGTATGAATTGTAGTAACAGTGCAGGGAAAAAGACTGGAAAATTTATGGATTATTTCCCCATTTTAAGCACCTCATTCAATTTGTTAGGGAAATTCCACTTCATTTTAAAGGGAAATATTTGAAACATGGATAGAATATTCATTATGGGAGCGAAGGAAACATGAGGTGCTGTCTTTTTCTCAAACATTGCAGGGCAATTTTTGTCCTTTCAGCAAGATTTTTGCTTCATGACTCTCTGTTGGTTCTTCATTGCAGCACTGAAGTTACTTTCAGAGGGCCAAATCTCATAAAATGCCAGGGTAGCAAGGAGAAAATTGAACTCTTTGGCTAAAATCAATTGCTTATTATGTTAGGAGACAGGGGCTTCATGAAAATGTCTCATGTTTAGGGGCAGGAGCCAGGTTTTCTTTCTTTCTTTCTTTTTTTTTTGATTCTGGATTCTAATACTGACTTCCAGTATTTAATAGTAAAATGACATGGCTTCACTTGTATTTTTAATTTCCTCAAGCTTGAGAGTTGCATGAATTATAAACTGGCCCTTAGAAATGGATTTTAGAGTTGGTGTTTAAAATATAGAAGTTACCGAAATTCCTAGTGGAGTGTCATTTTCAGGAACAAGCAATATTTATATTGTTCTTTGTTCAATGTTTTGTAGAGTTTTCGCTTGATAAATCTGGTTGTTATTAAAGTGACAAAGCTAGTAGAACTACCTGCTGAGGACTCTCTCCCAGGAAGGAACCGCGAACAAACCTTCCATTTACTGAGGGGAGCCAGTTATGAGATCCTGCCTTCTAAGAGGGACCCCTAAGATTTGAACTGGAACACTGCCCCCCACACCTGAGTGTCACTTGGCTGTAATCTGCTGCCACCATCTAATGCCTGTCAGACTCCAGCTTGAATTCATTCCCAAAGAATATTCCTTGGCCCTTCCTTATGTTTAAAACAAAGCATAAGGATTTTCCTCCTTCCCATCAGGCAGATCTTGAGATATCCCAATCTGATGGCCCTTTTCATATGTGTATAGAGAAGGATGTTATTGGGCACACTAGCTTATAAATCAGGATCTAATGTTGTTGCACATAGCTATGGCCTGGTTCCTGTGTTTTAACATTGGTCTGCATCCAGTCAATAGTGTGGGGGTGTTCAACCATCTGCCTCTTAAACCAGCATTCTGATGTTGGTGACATGCAGACCACACTTTGAGAAACACTGATCTAGCCTATTGAAATCATGCTGGGCTTTGATTCTGTCACCATACATATTTATTGTCTCCCCCTCCAGTTTGGAATCATGTGAACATTTGGTGAGAAGTCCATGACCTAATCCCAGTCATTAAGAAAAATGTTGACAGATATGAGACTGAATTCAGGGCCCTGAGGCAAGCCACTAGAGACTTCTCTCCAGGTTGACACTCTGCCTTGTGAATACTGAAATTCAATCCATTTGAAACCCCCTTCTTTAACTTGTCATTCAGCACACATTTTTCCCTGTCTTGTCCTCTGGGATCTCATGAGAAATTTTGTCAAGTGCCTTGCTGACATCTAGATATGCTAGATCTACAGAGTTTCCCTGATCTACCAGTTCAACAAACATTTTTTTTTAAGAATGAAAAAAGAGAGTGAGGACAAATAAAATGAAAAAAGGAAAAGAAAAAATGATACTTAATTTGTCATAATGCTCCTTTTCCTGCTGATCCAGAGATAAAATTTGCACCAACGCATTTCTTTTTACACCTTGATTATAAGCTATGCTTCACAACACTCCACTAATGCTTAATAAAGAAATCCACATGCATTTTATAGAGGCCCCCCTGCTCATGCAGGAACATAAGCAGACCTAAGTACAATGCTAATCTTAGCCTTCTTTGTGTGATGGGAAGTGGGGGCATTAACTCTGAATCAGTGGTTTGGGGTGGGGTGTAGAGAGGGATATTTCAGTAAAAATTTTCAATGGCTTCAAACTGGTCATCTCTCCCTCTATCATCCTGGATCAGACCACCATAGGCTGCCTCTTCTCCCTTCATTGCTAAGTGGTCCTGATAAGTTTGTCTGCTCCTTTTGTGTCATAGAGAGTGAGTTGCTGTCCTAAAGAGAAAAGGTAACTCTCGAAGCACATTTGAATGACAAAACTATACTTCTTAGTAAACATATTCCTAGGAAATAGGAAATCAGTAGTTGGAATGGGTATATCTTGGAATTTTGACCCTTAAGCCACAGAAAATAACTTTAACTCATAGCTCATTCAAGCTAATTTCTCTCCCAGCCCTCTGCCTTGTGATTCATTGTGAAGAGCTGAAGCAAACCAAATTTCAGCACTCACAGAAGCCAAGAGTTCCCAGCGTTGGGGAGATCACACACTGCTATCATCCCTGGAAGATTGATGGTTCAAAAGCTCTGCTGATGTGCAGATTGAAAAAGTGGGGGAAGCAAATTAATTATATTCAAAAGAAATTTAAAGGAGAGACTAATCAGTGCAGTAGAAGCCACTGGGAGCTGTTTACAGATGTGCCGAGATGTAAGAAAATCAGTATTGGCTTTGTGTGGAGGAAGGAGTGGGGCTCCTTTTCTCTAGCTAATTAAAACGGGCTTATCTGTAAATTTAGTTATTCATAAAGCTTGCTTCCAGAGAGCTGCTGTTTTTCTAATAGGACGGGAAGGCTGGGTTTCTGTAAATGTGGGTCAGCCATGTGATTGAGTGACCCAGATTTCTACAGACTTCCAGAAGAAAGAGCAGAGAGAGGATCTGCCAGCTCCAGGCTGCACAGCCCAGCATGGGTGCACCTAGTGCCTACTCCATACACTGACAGCAGAGTTTGAACTTGAATGCTTTCACTTGGAAATCACACTGTAACATTGCTTCTAAAAAAGCACCAACCACCAGATCTTTCTGGGTATTTTGGATTATGTCTGTTTTTAAAGTCATGAAGAGACGTTTTTAGCATTTTAGTTATGGTATATTTTTACAGGCTGTAGCTATGGTTGTGAATGGTTGCAATAGCAGGAAGCATAGGAACTGGTGCCAGAAACCCCCAGTGTCCATTGGTGCCCAGTCAATTCTGGAAGTGGACTCATGCCTGTTTTAGATGGCTCATCTTATTAGCATTTTATTATCCCTCTGCACATTTCCCTATAATGTAGCAACTGTTTTTTATTGCACAGTCACCAGTTTTTTCCTACTATAAATTATATCAAGATTGCATAGTTCACGGTAGAAAAACTAGAAAAGATGAATAAGCAAAACATAAAAGAAGGTAAAAATTAGGACCAAGAAAATAAAACTTACTAATTCTACTACCACTCAGAAATAATCATTCTTATTATTTTGATGCAATGTTGCTATCTGGTTTCAAATCATAGCTCTGTCACTTCTCAGCTATAGGATTTGGGCAAATTACTTGATCTCTTCAGTGTCTCAGTTTCCTGATTGGTAAAATACAGATGCTTGCCTCAAGATAATGCCTTGAAATACATAAAAGACTTTGAACATTCAATAAGTGTTTGTTATAAAAGACATTAAATGAATTTTAGATGAAATATTTCCCATCTTCCCATGTGGCATGAGGTTGTTTGTGTATCTGGTACTCAGTCCATTGCCTACAGCAACACTAAAAACCTGGTGGAACTTTCTTAACCTCGTGTCTGAGCAGTGTACGTGATGTAAATGTTAGCTGTTATTATTTCCTGGCACATTATTAGTATTCATTAGGGCTGTTGAATAAATGGATGTCAGTTGTAGTCATTCCCTTGGGTAGTTTAGACTTAAGAGCTAAAGCAAGAGAAGATTCATGAAATGATAAGTAAGTTGTGAACTGTCTGGTACCCAAGTTGAGGGGAGAATTCCCTGAGGGACTGTTTTCTTTGGGGGTTTTCTTGATGTGTTTAGTTGATTAAACTGTTCTTCTTGCAGCGCAAGTGTTACTAGGTAATAAGTCTAAGATAAGACCCTAGATCATATCACCAGAGAATGGGGAATATGCCTTGGTTTCAGTCATTCATCTTTTCCATTCTCCTTTCAATAAGCATTTCCTGAATACTTAACTGAATGCCAGAAACTAGGTCAGATTTAGGAGATCCAAATAAATATTTTCAGAGGCCACTGTATTGTTAGGAAGTCCACTGACTCAACAGGAAATATAACATACTATGACAAATGATATGAACCAGCAATGCCCAGGGACTTTAGAAGCTGATATCTGTATTATTTTCATGTGCATGCATGCATTTCTCTCTCTCTCTCTCTCTCTCTCTCTGTGTGTGTGTGTGTGTGTGTGTGTGTGTGTGTGTGTGTGTGTGTTTGCAGGGAAGGATATCAGAGCATCATCCACAGGGAGATATCATTGAAATCAAGTCCCAATCGGGGAATAAGCATTAGCCTCTTCTGGTGGGTGGGGCTTATTACAAGGATACAAGGCTATCATTTGCAAAGCTCAACAAGTGTGAGAAATCTCGGAAGATGAATAATCATTTGTAGTTCACCATAGCAAGAAATCTGGGGTAAGGAAGAGTATGAAGAGTCTTTTTAGTGCTGAATGGGGTTGGTTGTCACTGAATGGTTTTTAAGGTGGGAGTGACATGATTGGAGCTGCATTTTGGAAAACCAACCAAAAGCTGTGTGCATATGGGGTGAGGGATAGCCTGGATCCATGGAGACTAATTATAGAAAATTCAGAAATGAGGGTCTGGGGAAAGGGTGGGCAGTAGCAACAAAACAAAGGCATCAGTTCAAGATATTAAGGAGGGAGAATGCCCAGGATTTGGCATTCAGTGGACATACCTGTATCTGTGTGTGACCATGGGAGGGAATGAGTGACTGAACCATTGATGATGGTTCTCAAGGTCCTGGCTTGTTGTGGTGTGCATAGAATGGTGAGACCTTTAATCTAGGTTGAAAATATAGGCGAAAAAGGAAGGTTAAGGCAGGAGGATCATGTCCAAGTGGATTTTGATGAGCTGTTGGCACATATCAGGTAGAGCTTCAGAGCAGAAGTGGTGCCACGGGGAACTGTCATGGATACAAAGCTGGAAAGCAGGAATTTCTTTGTGCAGATTGTTGTCTTCTGGTAAGATCAATGTATATAACTTGATTTTTTTTCTCATTAAAGAGGTCCAAGAGCTACCAGCTTACATTAAGTTCTGTCTCCTTACAGTTAATTGTCTCTTCAATAAAGAACTATGGTGTGCTATTTTAAATACAGTACGAGGATTTCTTCCTGGCCAAGGGACTTAATCTCAACAACTAATTTCCATGTTTTAGGCTTTTTCCCAGGCTATGTGAGGCAGCACTTAGAAGCAGACAAGAGTAGATTAGAAGTGACTATAGTTTTTGATGATTTTGCTCCAAGCTGATAAAATAATGAAATTTCTATGGTTTCAGCATGGTTTGTAGATGTGCCGCAATTGTTTGTTTCTTTTTTTTAAATAAAGGAAATGAAATTCATGGGGACCTATGCCCTCACCTTGTGGCTGAATCTGTCTAATGCTGTCCATCCCTGTCCCCTACTTGCTTGGTCAAGTCATTTTAATATATTTCAAGGGAGATGCTGCCTCCTAATCTCCTGACCATCACCAAAGGGATCAAAGGTAATACTTGGTGCTCATTTGTTTACAGTGCTCAAAGCCTCAGGTAAAGATATTTCCTGGAAGAGTAAGGATGGGAAAGCAATATACAGAAAGATGAAGATGTGGCTATAATTTATTTTTAATTGTTCTCACTATATATTTCAGACATGGCAAAATAAAATTTAGGTTCATATTTCAACAGCATTTATTTAGAACTTATTATTGTACACCAGAAATTGGGGTGAGCTTCCTCATAGAGGGATAAGGAATTGCATGTTTCTAAAAAATGAGGGCATAGAAGTTCTAACCTGAAGAAGTGTATAAAATTTCTAGGGAAGACAGGTTTAAAGTGCATAACAATGAGACAAGTACTTTAATATAAATATATTCATACTAGTATGGGGTTTCAGAGCAAAACCTCCCAGAAAGCATAAGAAAGTGTTTGCAGAGGAATGGTTGTGGGCAGTCTACATGTTGTCTCTCCTGTCTGTATCAGATACCATTACCCTGGGGATTAAGGTTTCAATATATGAATTTGGGATGGATAGTTCATTGCATTAATTCACACAGCCAGTTAAGTGAAAGGTAAAACCAAAGTCTCTTTTCATTTCATTTCATTAAAGCACCCTATTTACTAGTATTCCTATATATGGAGATAGGTATGCTATTACCTCTCTGTGGCTACTCTTGTAAAATGGACCAATATACATAGGTGACCTTGTTATCTTAGTTCAGATCTCACAGAATTTGGATTTAGGGAGGTTGTAGCTGTGGAAGTGCGGAGTACCAAGCACTGGTGGGTTTGTGAAGAAGAAATTCAAGAAAGAAAGGAAGCCAAAGGGATGTGCTGTTAGCTATTTGCAACAGTGAGCAACTGGAGTTTACTCCAGAGGAAAAACTCTGGGAAACAGTACGAAACACAGTTCAAAATTACTCTGTTCAAGGAGTAAGGGAACCAGGGTATTGAGGCTCATGTCCATTCAGTCACTGGCTGGGAGTTGCCAGAATATGAGGGAATTAATTTTTTGGCCCATTCAGTCTGCTATGAGGTGGCAGAGTAGCCTTAATTAGTTCCAGAAAAAATTTCCAGACTCGAAGATATAGATGCAGTGGCAAACCATCCATAGTACCTGAGATGACAAAGTTTCAGGGTATCAGGGAGGCTTCTAGAGAGTCTTCTCTGCCTACCACCTTCTTTGTGTGGATCTGGGCTTACCTCTGAGTTTCCTGGGTACCTCCCCTTTTCTCCTAAGGGATAGAACAGTGATGGCTTCCATTCTCTTTTCTGGGACAGGGCTAAGCACTCACAAACACCTCTATTCAATGCTTTCAGCTTCACAAGATAGTTATTCTTATTCTATAGATAAGAAAATAGTGGACAGACTTAAAATCAAGTGTAAGAGAAGGTTTATCTACAAAGAAAGTTAAGTAAAAATGTATTTAAGTAGTAAAGACTAATTATATTAGAAATACCTCAAGGCAATACAGACTCAGTTCCCAAAAGCATGATACATAAAAATTCCTAACGTATATTGAGTGGTGTGGATTTGACATATTCTTGTACAGTACTTTATAGTAATTTAATCTCTACAGCAGCAGTTAGAAGTGAGGAAAATTACTTTTCCCTTTCACTGATGATAAAACAGAGGCATGGAGAAGTTAATTGCCAATGATGGCATATGAGTGTCAGAGCTGGTGTCAAGACTGTCTATTTCTAGTGCATGTTCCCTTAAATATTGTGGAATGATAGAAGCGTAACACCTCGAGATAGTAAACTTAGAGTTTTTCTTTTCCACACTGTCTTATCTATGGTCTTTCTAATAAGCTGGTGGCCTTCACTTTACCTGTGGAGAATCAGGGGCATCTTGGTAGGGAGCAGAGTAAGCGGGAGGCATGTCCATAGAAAAGCAAAGAAAGCAAAGGAAAAAAAAATCTTGTTATTTTTAAACTTCCAAAATAGACTTTTGTAGTCCACATCAAAAATGACAATTTTAAAAGCAAACTTTTTGATCTTAAGAGCCAAGTTTCGTTGGGAGAAAAGGTTCCTGGAATAAAGCAGGAACAGAGTGTGTGTCATGATGGATTGGAAAGAGACCAGAGGAAGATGTAAAAGCTTCCCTTTCTCACTTGGTTCTTCTAGTACCTGCTGAGGATACTTAACGAGTAGAAGAGAATTAAATGGGGCTCCAGCAGGGAACAGCAGTCTGGGATTGCTGCCATGGAGCTGGATCTGGACTGACCCTGGAGAAGAGAGGCAAAGTTTTGGAGAGTGTGTCTACCATCATCTCTAAAAAATGAGGGGATCCTTTCAAAACCTACTATCCTTCACTTTTGGAAAGAGCAGTGAAGTCTCCTGGATCATGGAGCCATGGTGGTTGCTCACTGGAATTTATCAGACTTTCCATTGGTGGCTACCCATGGGGATCTTACATCCAATTCAGCGTTTCCTCAGTATACTCCAAGAATGTACCAATACTTGGTATGAACCACCCAGTTTTGATATTCCGTTTTACATGTTCCAGAAAACTCAAAGCCTTGAAAAGAAAACCCACTTCTTAGCTTGGGGGTGGGGTGCTAATTAGATTTTAAAAGGAGAGCTAAAGAGTATCTAAAATGATTTTCCTGCCACAGTCAGGACCCAAGTCAGGGGCTGGGTAGTTGCTGGGAAAATTGTAGGGCAGGAGGAGCCTTTAAGGCAGGGGATCAGAGTGAACAAAGGTGTGGTCATGGAAAAGCAGTTAGTATTGTGGAAGTGCTTAACCCTTTTAGTTACAGATTGAGGCTAGAATCACATGATGGTCTTAAAGGACAGGTTATACTTTAACCTTCAGCTAGTGAGTATTGGGTAGCCACTGAATCTATTTGTTTGTTGATTTTTCTAGTTTTTATAACACCTTGATGAAATCCTCTATTAAACATTTCACAGAGGCATATGACTCACTTGATATTCAAAAAAGAGGCTATCAACCCATGAAGCTAAAGATAACATAACTGAGAAGGGGTAGAATACAGCAGATTTGAATTTATATCCATGCAAGACAGAAGCTGTGTCCTTCCAACTCCACCAACCCATTCTTCAGCTTCTCATCCACCTTTGATAATGCTTGAGTAGAGAGAAGTCAGACTGCTCTTGATATCTAGCAGAAAGACTGTTGAACAACCAGATGTGTCCCTGAAAACTTGCAAATAAATATTGCCCCCTAAACCTCCAACCTCTCAGCAGGTTTTCTATCTTTGCTATACTCAGGTTGTGTGGCCCTTCATTTTCGAAATGTCCACCCTGACTGGAAAGTTTAATCAGTGTCCATCAGCCATGAGAATTAGTCCCAAGACTGTAGATAATTAGTTCTTTATCCAAACATCTTAGTTTCTGGATCTGCATTTTATAAAAGATCAGTGTGTATAATCTTTTATTCTCACTTCTTCAGAGTGACTTCATCCTGTGTTAAAGGAAGACAATTTGCTTTCCTGTGGGTTCTTATTATGTATATGTGAGTTAGATCTGTATTCTGTCAGCTCATTAATTTGTCTACTTTTCATACAGTTAATGACAAATGTGGACTATGCAAATGTTTGACATTCAAAACAGACAGCTCTGCAGTTTTGTGCTGTTAGATCATTTACTCATCCCAACTTAGAGATTTATCTAAATTAGCATGATAGTGGCTGTGTTTTCTGGTATTTGTACCTGTCCATTCTGGAGTTAAACTTGGCATCTCAGAGTTTGGAATGATACCCATTAACATCAACAGTTCTTATAATTCCAGTGACTTTGGAGGCTGAGACAGGAGGATTGCAATTTCCAGGCCAGCCTCAGGAATTTAGACAGGACTTAAGCAACTTAGTGAGACCCTGTTTCAAAATAAAAACATCAAAAGGCCTGGGGAGGTAGGTAAGTGGCTAAGTCCCTCTGGATCCAATTCCCAAAACTAAAACAAAACAAAACAAAAATCTATCCTTAGGGGTGAATAGGACAAGTATCCAAAATGCTCCTTTCATAGGTATGGCATCCACAGTACAAGAAGTTATGCTACTATCAGTGGAGTGGGAACGATAACTTGTGTAACATTCAGTATAACACTTAGGTAGAAGTAACTCAGACTTCTACCCACATAATACCCCATATAGACACATAGACATACACAGTTATATTCCAGCTCAAGTCAACCATGTCCACTTTCCAGAATATTTCATGTGTTTTCTTACCTGTAAGTTTTTGCAGATGTTGTTGTTATCATTGATAATAATGATGATAATGACAGTAACAATGATAGCTATCAATTATTGCATGTTAAGCTCTTTACTCACATTTTCACTCAGTATTACTATTTTCCCATTTAAGAGATGAAGAATTAAAGCTTAGAGCATTTGGTAAACTAGGATGCATGTCTGTCTGTTCCCTATGCCTTGGCTATGCCTCCTCCCTAGTCACCTGCCTGATCAGTTTATCCTCAGGACTCAGGGTATCCTTCTTTTCCTCTCCACACCTTCCAGAATCCTCAGTTGTATTGAGTGCTGCCCACGTGGAGTGTCTACACCACCCTATACCTTACTGGAGCATGTTACACACTGCCCTGTATTGGTTGGTTTATCTGGCTAAGAAGTCCTTTTCTAGAGACAGAGTGCCACATCTGTCTTGTTTAATATTGCATCCCTGGGATGAATATAGTGTTGGACTGTCATTGCTCAGAAAAGGAATGAACGACTGAAAAATAACCTGGCAGATGTGGAGGAAGAATATTCCCTGAGCCTCAACTATTTTGAGTTTGCGATCCTTGAAGCTCCTACCTTGCTAGCCCATGGTAGGTGATAAACAAAGTTTTTTTGACTGAATGAGTCTGACAAAGATGAATCTGAGCAATTTATGATAGGAAGCTTTTGGGACCTGGCAGTATCTAAGACTGTTCAGGAGACTAGATAGTAGAGGAGATAGGAAGAATGGGGTAGAGTGAGTAGTAATCTGTATTCTATCACCCAGTTGCTAACTGGCCATCTTCTCTTTAGTCTTTGGCAGTTCCATGAAAAGCTGGTGGTGATTTCTTGTTTTCCAAGTAGAACCTAAATATCATTTATGTAAGCAAAGAACAAAATAATTCTTTGGTTGCTATTCCTTTTCTAGTTGGCTTTATACCATCAGAGACTGATGAAAGACCTACAGAAGGCAGACAGGGCTTTCCTGATTTTGCAGGCCTTACCTGATTTTTGTCTGCTTGTGTGTGTGTGTGTGTGTGTGTGTGTGTGTTTGTATGTGTGTGAGTGTGTGTTCACACTCATACATGTCTGTCTGGGTATTGGAGAGAGGCTCTGTTTTGCCACCAGCTCTCTATGAAAGGCAATGCTGTCATCACAGTGAAACATGTGGCATCAAAGCAGCAGCGGCAATTATGCCACCATTTGGATGTCTGTGCTATGGCAGCATCTGCTGATGCTTTGAGACTCCTCTGCCAGGACTTCGCCTGCCAAACCATCGGAACCATATGTTCTCATCAGCAGGAGTACCCGCATCCCGTCTTTCAGGGGTGAGGCATCATAGATCAATGACCGACATCTCGATCTGGACAAGCACAGCTTGTGTTTGGCTTTGATGATGGAGGGGAAGGGACTGGATGCTCAGCATTTCTGACATTAAAAACAATAGGTATTAAACAGTAATGTTGAATTGACTTTTGCTTCACCATAATTGATGGTGTAATTAATAGATTAATTAATTTCCATGAGTGCAGTACTTTTCCGAGACCTAATCTACAGACTGATTGTTAATGAGCAGCATTGTTAGACAGAATAGTGTGAAGTGCTTCACTCAGAGGCAGTTGCATAGCTAAGAAGTGGCAGGAGTCTTTTTCTTACTGGAGAGAATCCCCATTCTGTGTTGATAACAGGAATTCCATATGCTGCTGACTTCTTATCTTGCAATATTTCCAGAATTGCTCCTGACTGCTTTCTAATTGTTACTGATGTACATATTTTATTTTCCACCCTCTCTTCCTCCTATAAAGGGATATGCTTGCCAAGGGCAGGAACTGCATATTCTTTTCTTTCCCACAACCTGCAACAGCATTGCACACTTAGGAAGTGGTCAATGAATCACTCAATTAAAGAATAACATTGGAAAATAAAATTTATTTAGGAAGCATTACAGTATAGTTAAGTCACTGGGCATATTATAAAAACTCCAACATTTATCAAATATTTTTCTACATATAACAAGAATTAAAGCAGAAATCTCTTTAATTTTTGAATTAGATCCACAATCTTTCCAGTTTCTTGGACAGTTCACAATAAATAAAAAAATTTTTTTCCTTAAAACATATGCCATAGAATATTTGCACCTATCTATAAATGTGAAGGCTATTGGAATCTTTAAAAGGGATATGAGTTTTTAGTTATATCCCTACTCCTTTTTAAAATGCATTATCCATACTCCCAAGATTTGACTTCCATTAAGGTGGAGATATCTTTCATTTCTGCTGGGCCTGTGATGGTTTGGATGTGAGTTGTCCCCCAAAAGCTCATGTGTGAGACAATGTGAGAGGGTTCAGAGAGGAAATAATTGGGTTGTGAAAGCCTTAACCCAATCAATGAATTAATCCCCTAATGAATTAGGGGAGTAACTGAGTGGTAAGTGGAGGCAGGTGGGGTGTAACGGGAGAAGGTGGGTCCCTGGGGTCATGCCTTTGGGGTTCATATTTGTATTTGGCAAGTGGGGATCTCTCTCTCTTTCTCTTTCTCTTTCTCTTTCTCTCTCCTTTTTGATCACCATGTGAGCTCCTTCCCTCCACCATGATGTCCTGCCTCAACTTGAGCCCCAAAGAATGGAAACTGCTTTTTATGGACTGAGACTTCTTAAACCATGAGCCCCCAAATAAACTTTTCCTCCTCTACTATTTTGCTGGTCAGGTCTTTTAGTCACATTGGAAAAAAGCTGACTAAAACATTGCTTCGGAGAAAACTTGACACATAGTAGGTATTGAATGTTTATTGAATTAATGAATGAAGGGACCCCACTTCCTTTCTAAACCCTTTGAGAATGATATGCAGTAATCACTTTCCTGCTTAATACAACTAGTTAAAACATTTTCAGGAGGACTAAAGTTTTTTCCAACAATTTTCCTAGATTTAGTTCTTTTTTGTCCTTTGCCAGTTTCTTGTTTGTCTTTCTGTAAAACTAAACGACTTGTTGTTGAAGTAGACACTTGAATGAATTCATGGCATTGACATTATTCGGCCTTTAGAGTCTGACCTGTAGAGTCTGACCTGTAATAGTGGGTGCTCAGTGGAAATTTGTTGAAATGTTGAGACCTGTCTGCTTGACCATTGCTATATATGGCACCTTGTCATTCATTAGAGTTTGTGAGACAAAACTGTGTTGAGTCACAACCTTCCAGACCAATCCCTCTCACACTGTCTGCCAAGAGTCCTGCCCTTCCTTTTCACTGTTCTTCAAAGATGTTCCTTTTTTTTTTTTTTTTTTTTGAGAGAGAGAGTGAGAAAGAGGGAGAGAGAGAGAGAGAATTTTAATATTTATTTTTTAGTATGTGGCGGACACAACATCTTTGTCTGTATGTGGTGCTGAGGATCGAACCCGGGCCTCATGCATGCCAGGCGAGCGCGCTACCGCTTGAGCCACATCCCCAGCCCCAAAGATGTTCCTTTTTTCATGCCTTCCTCTTCCTTCCTGTTTTACATCCATTGCACACATTCAGTCTCACTTGTGCATCCTGAATCGTCTTGGACTCTATATTTCTGCTACTGTGTTCGTATTGACCAACTGGTTGTGTTGTAATGCACCCAGATGAGGGGATGCTAGCTTTTTCACCCAGGTATCTTTCCAGGCTCCTTTCACCAATGGCCACTCTCCATCCCCTCGCTGCCTGACACCTAGTCCATCCCTGGTATAGTCAAGACCCTGTAAATGTTTGCAGAAGGGCAGGGTGTGAGCTTCCTCACATACAAGGGTGATGTAAGTGGGAGTTGCTTTGAACAGCCTGGAGAAGCAGTGCACATTCATGCACCAGACGGTTACAGAGATGATCCTCAGAAACTCTAAGAGATAAAAATAATCATAAATTGACTTGATTCTGAGGAATCACAGACATGGAGTTACTGAGTGCAACATTAAAGTGTGAACAGGTGCAACCAGGCTTTGATTCCTTATCTCAATTACCATCAAACTTCCTCTTCAGCTACTCTGCCATCTTACATACAGGGAATTTTATGTTAGCCAATGGTGCAAAATGTAAGTTCTTCTACTTTTCTCATCCATCCTGGCAGTGGGAGGCCTTGCTCATATGCATGGATAACATCATGGAGTGGGCTTGTGGCCAGTGGGAGTCGGTATAGAGGCATGATACAAATCAGCTGCCTCACCTAGCCCAGAGGAGGAAGAGAGCCGGGGTCCCTTCGGAAATGTTGTAATGAGATGAGATGGAAATGGCAGCTCAGCAGATCGTGCAGGTTTCCCTGTCTCATCATCTTGTTCTTAGTATCAGAGTAAGTCATTAGGTTTTGTTTTGTTGTCCCTTTGTTACCTTTATTGACTACACAGTTTTATAAATAAATAAGATTGAGTAATAATGCTATTTTTCTCAGCTAATAATACTGTAATCCTGTATCATAGGAATTTGGTGCTGTTTGACTTGTGTCACTGATATGCCATACGCTGGGCTGCAGCAAGGCTAAAGCTGGTTGCAAAGTACTTTTTGGTTTGCCCTTTATAAAATAAATTTTAACAGGGTTTTTTTTTTTTTTTTTTTTTTTTTTTTTAGGGGGATAAGGATTTGGGCATTAAGAAATACATTTGCCCAGATGTTAAAAGTTAATTTCTAAGGGATAGGGGGATCTTGTTTATGGTATGTGAAGGAAGCTTAAAGGGAATTAGTTTAATTGTGTAAGAATATGAAGCAATCTTCTGCCGTCTGCTGTCAACAGCACATGGGTCCCTGAAGGTCTGCTTTTCCATTACTCTGATTTTCTCCCTGTCTGGATGGAGTTCCCAATATCATTAACATGCCTCACATACTTTCTTTTGAAGCTTTGGCTGGGTTAAATCATTTTTACTTATGCAAAGTGGATTGGCTAAACCCTTTTACCCAAATACCTGCCAAAACCAGCTATTTTTGTTTTCTTTTGCAAGAAACACATGGCCAGTCTCACACAGTATATCACCAGATCACCAGCTACTCTGTTTAATTGTGCTGCTCCTCACACCCGTCTTCCCAGAAAAGCTTGCTGTTTTTAGGAACTGCCTTGCATGCTCCACCCACAAACATGCCACCTCTTCTCCTTTCCCAGACTTTTCTCTTTTTTTCTTTCTTTCTATTTTTTTTTTTTTTTTTGTAAATTTTGCCTGCCTCCTATCTTGAGGAGATTTCCCAAATAGATATCAGTGGCAATCTATTTGCCTAGGCTGTGGTATACACTGCTTTTACATACTGCTTTTGACTACAATACACAGTAGGCATTGGATTTTACATTGTGATCCCCAACACACACCTATGCACACTCACACACACACAAACACACACCCACACCCCAAAACCTTTTCCAGATCAATACTGTAGTAGTTTCATACTCCTGTCTTTATCATTGCACTAAGAAGTTGGTGAATTAACAGAGATCCATGTTCTGGAAGCTTTGGAAACAAAAGGTCTGAGGGTGTGGGCAGGATTTGACTCTCAGGCAGAACCCTTTGTCTCTTTGTAGCTTCTGGAGGTTTTCAGCATCTCCCCTTTTGCCTAGTTGTAGGTGCCTCACTGCAGTCACTTGCTGCTTCTCCCCATCTCCACGTTGTTTTCCCTCCATGCATTTCAGTTTCTGTGTCCCCATTTTCATTGGATTAAAACCTACTGCACTGCCTCCATTTTAGATTGATGACCTATGTGCAACCCATATGGTCACATAAGGTCACATTCAGAGATATATTAGAGCTAGGAGTACCTACCCAGTTAGGAATCCAATATTTTGCAGGGGCAAACATAATTCAACACATTACAAATAACTAACCCTTTAAGAATATCTTCATATCTATTCTATTTTGTTCTTTCATTTAGAAATTGTGGTTGCTTCTCAATAAGTTTGCTTTCATATCCATTTGAAAATACCAGTTAGGGCAGTGTACTGAATTTGAATCTTGACTTCTCTGATCTTTAAGTTCTTTCCTATAAAAATATACTCTTACTTTATAAGATAGCAGTGAGAACTAGATGGTGGAATGAGTTAGACATCATTACCCTAAGTACATGTATGAAGACACAGACACGAATGGTGTGAAAATACTTTGTGTACAATCAGTGACTTGAAAAGTTGTGCTCTATATGTATAATATGAAATGAATTTCATTCTGCCATCATGTATAACAAATTAGAATAAATAAATTTAAAAAAGCAAATTTTAAGAAAATATTTGGTAAGTTAAGCAAAATAAAGACAAAGTAAAAATGAGCAGCAATTTATGAGCATTAACAGCTCAATGAACTTATATAGAAACTTTTATATCTAATTAGAATCAGGATCTCTAATCAGGATCTCTAATTGTTCATCAAAAAATTCAACAAAAGCATGGAATCATCAATTATGTACATTTCTATATTCGTACCTTACAAGATAAAATTATGCATTTGTTCTCCAGTCTTATAGAAACAAGTGTTTGGTTTTTGTTTAATTATTATTTTGTTAAGAGTCCCATGATTGACATTTTGTATCACAATCTGGCATAAAACCCATGTTCTACAGTTTCTTTTGAAGGTTTTTAATTATAGGGTGAAAACTGAAAACACAATAATGTGATTATAGAATTCTCTACTGATATAAAAAGGAGTTAACTATTTTCCTATAAAGTTTTACGATCATCTTGCCCACATCTAATTTGATGACTGATTTAAAAAATTTGATTCTCATTCAACTTCATTTTCTTTATGTCTACAGGAATATTTTTTGGCTTGTGAAACATTTAATTATAAAATGCTGTTAACAAGTAAAACGGGCATACATAGTTTGGGGCACATATACAACTGATGCATGATACACATAGGGCTCAACCACTGGTACACTAAGAAGAGATGTCCTTGAGAGTTGTCTACTGACCATGACCCTCTCTTCTTGCTCTGGGAATGGTTTATATTTTGCAGAAGGAATGGATAGCAGTGATGGACTTATTGATCTGGCTAAGTAGTGGTGAATTAAGGAAGCTTTTCTGTTTAACAGCCATTGACACAAATCAGTTCTCAATCACAGACAGCCTAGATGTTCAGGGGTGCTTCTCCACACCTTCTGCACCCTCCCCATCTGGCTACCCACCATAGATATAGGGTGTGTGATTGGGAAGATAGATCTGGCCAACAGGACGCATATCAAGAGTGAAGCAGTATGGAGGAATGCATGAGTTGGATATGTGTTTTCTTGTGCTTGCTGTGTTTCAGGGGTGCTCCGGGTAATAGACTTGGGATCCATGTTCCTGTTTAGGAGTAGAGACTATTGACTTCTCCTGGCTCTTGCCTAGCGCTTCCCAGACTGTCAGGAAGAGAATGCACACCACAGTGGAGAAGCTTTCTTTACTCATGGAAGTGACCTTTTGTCAGTGCCAGAATTTTTATCCAGCAAAATGAGTGTAAAGTGAACTTTAAAAAAAGGCAGATGTGTAACTTCATTAGGTATTTATTATGAAATGTCAAGGGGTGATTTATTAAGTTGCCAAGGCATTGCCAAAGAAACCCATAGGAGGCCCAAAGGGTGGCTTAAAACAGCTGAGAGCCATTTCTTTGTAACTGTCTTAGTTTTGGATCACTTATTCACAGAAGGAAAGTGCTTTTGATTTTGACTGTGTTCTTTTGTGTTTTCTCTGTGGATCACAATCCTCAACCAGCAGGCATAATGCTTAGAAGATAAGGTTAGTGAGAAATGACAAGTATTGTTTCTGAGCCAGAAAGAATCTAAAATAAAGATGCTTAAATTAAAAGTATTGTGGCAATTAATGATCATATCATTTGACATTTGTGCATTACTTATTTTTTGTCAAGCATGCATTTTTATTTTTACAAACAGCCCAGTGAAGAAGGGACTGCTACCAACAATGAAATCAACCTAGCTGAGAACAACAACAATGATAAAAATTATTGGGGGCTAATTAGGGTTGCAATCTAGAAAAAACAGATTCAACCACTCTTGAAAATGTGCTCCAAGGTTTTACAAAATGGTGGCCATCTGTAAAGCTTAAAACTGCAGTGTGGTAGTGGTCACATCATTTGCTTGTCCAGACTTGTGATTGGTACTAACAAGAGTTGAGCTGTCTTAGGAGGAAGATATGGGTTGTTGTCGCAATCTCTAGGTCATTTAGGCGTTTTCACAAATGATTAACAAAAGCTAGTAAACTGCAGTTTGGCACAGTCCAAATGTCAACATGCTTCTTGGAGCACATGTTCAGGCAGCCTAGTTGAAAGGGTCAGCTACAGAGATGTCTGTCACCAATTTAACAATGCCCCCCTGACTACCTTTTAAGTGCCTTGAATGAATGCTACTCCGTTTTTATTTGCTTCCTCAATAGCATTCTCTATGCAGTTTTCACATCCAGGAAACTGAAGCTTGAACATTTAAATGCTACAAAAACAACAACATGGTAAACTATCCAAATAGAAGTAATATAGGAATAGAAATTAAATATAATATTAATGAAGTAAACTAAGATGATCAACAAATGAGTGGAAGTACAAGTCAATAATATTCATAAGAATATCTAATTTCAGGTTTTGTAGAAATTAAAAGAATTATATGAGCATCTGCACATTCTTACAAGAGAATGATAGGAGATACAATATGCTAGGAATTTTGAAAAATCTGAAGGAAATGGAAAAATTTCTGGATACCCTATAGATTATTAAAATTGACCAGGGAAGAAATAGGAACCCTGAAAAGATTAAAACCATAAAGAAGGACAATTCTAACTTCAGTTTTGATGCAGAAATTGTTTGGAAGTTCTTGTTCCCATCATTCAAAAAAAAAAAAAAAATGGGAAACTGAAAACTGGCTTTTGTTGATATTTGGTTACCTAAAATAGAACCTTCCAGGTGCCATAAACTGGCAGGGACATTTGATTCTGACAAATTACTGGAGATGGAGTACACACTAGTAGGAGACTAAAAAACTCCTATGGGCTTCTGCCTAATGGGGTCCCCTCACTTATACAGCTTTCTCCCCTGGGACCCTTTCAGGTGTTCAGAGGAAAGATCCAAGAAAGCTCCTTCATGGCCTGGAAGAATATCCCCGAAGAATGACAGAGAGACTTATGAAGTCCGCATCCCTGAGCCATAGGCTCATAAAAGGTGTGAGACTTAGGAGATTTGAGAACACCTCCTCCTTCACACCTTCCACTCCAGTGACAAACATCCAGAGTAATAGCACAGTTCCACTGAAAAAGCTACACGACACAGAGTGGTGCAGAGGGAAGCTCCAGAACTGGGAGAGGAGGAACACATAAGCCCAAATAAGCCCTTTACTACCAATAGCCACAGTACACATTAAAAGCACAGCTCATCTCAGATCAATATAAATTCTCACACTGAAGGCCTCTGTATCTCAGTACTCACTATCCCAGACACTATTTCTGGCTATTTCCCTGATCTAGCCTTTCTTCCTCTTATTCAGAAGAAGGAAGGTTGCCTTTTGGAACATCTGACAGCTCCCCCACCCCAAACAGAAAGCTAGATAACTAATCATTGCAGTGTGTGAGTACATGCCAGGTGGATATTACAGATATTAACTCCTAACAGTAGGAATTTAGAAGTGAGAGTCAGGTATAGTCTAGGAAGATAAAATAAAAGAGTTAGATTTGGGCCTTTAAATTCAGAATTGCCATTGGAAGAGGTGGTGGAGTCCATGTCCATGTTCTCAGCCAGGGCAGCAGCATTGCTAAAGGCCCTCAGGGAGGAATGTGCAGGGCATTGGATGCTACAGTCTACTCCATCTGGAGGGAGAATTCTGTATTGAAGAGAAATGGAAAATAAGCATAGGAAAAGTTTGCTATCTATCCTGCAAAGCAAGATGAATAAAGGATTTGAAACTTTCAAGAATTCACTCATTAATTTCTTCATTCAACAAACCTCAAGTGTCTATTCTGAACAGTCTCTATGGTACCATCCACAGTGCAGGTATTAAAAGGACATGACTATTGTCATCAAGGAAATTTGCAGCTAGAAAGACATATGTATGTAATGACAATACACCTTGACAAGTGCTATGCTAGTGCAAACTATAAGTGGGTATAGGAGGCCCAAGAGAAGGAGTTATTAATTCTGTTAGGCAGGACGAAGAATAACACAGAGCTGGGAGAATACAATCCAAAATAAACTATACTGGAAAACTTATAGTGGATGATCCATCTCCATCAAATTCCAACTACTGATCCTCACTGAAAATTAGCCTGTGTTTGGTCACAGCCTAACCACATTGTGTGAAGATCATGGCATCAAGGCCCATATGGAAGTTGAAGCTGCCTACTGGCAGCTGCTTCTTGATTCCTCTGATGGTTGATTTTATGTGTCAGCTTGACGGGGCTAAGCCAGACATTTTATCAGATAGCTGGCAAAACATTATTTCTGAATGTGTCTGAGGGTGTTTCTGAAAGAGACTTTAGCATTTGAATTGTTTCTTTTCATCCTTTTTATTTTACCCAATGTTCTCAGTTCCCCCACTCTTTTAAAACAATTCTGGAAGCGCACTGCAGTCTGTACAGTAGTTGTGTTGAATTGGTGGGTGGACATCTTCCAATACATGAGGACTCAGACAAAATTTAAAAGGCAGAGGAACTTTGGATTTGCTCTCCTTGACTTGGGACTTGCATCTACTCCTGTCCTTGAACATGGGCAGTCCTGGTACTAAAGTGTTTGGACTAAGACAGATTTACACCATTGGCTTCCATGGTTTTCAGACTTACGGATTTGGACCAGAACTATTCCATCATCTTTCCTGGGCTTTCAGCTTGCGGATGGCAGATCCTGAGACTTCTCAGTCTTTATATCATGTGAGCCAACCCCTCACAATAAATTTCTTTATATGTGTTTGTGCATGCATGTGCACACATGTGTATGTTTATTCTGTATCTCTGGAAACCCTGACTAATTCAGTGCCCCTTTCAGTGTATTTATCATGACCATTTCTCCTCAGCAGGAGATACCCTGTTTGGCAGATGGTTTATTCCAGGTACAGAGGTTGCTTTCTCTTTCTTGTGCATATATTATGCTGATCATGGGAATTGCCACCACCAAGTGTCCTAGAGGAACAAACCATCATTGAGGATGTACCTGGGGTTATTGTTAGAATAGCACCTGTGTAATCTGAAATTCATTGTGGTCCACTTATTCATAAGCCCTACTACTAATTTTCTATGCAGTGATCTCATAGAATACTCTTTCCAATGGCATCTAAGGATGGCATTACATCAAGGTCCCAGTTTATATGTTAAGATTCATTCATCAGTTGGAGAACTTTTAGAAAAAATATTATATATTTGAATAGTGGATAAGGAGGTAAGGCAAGAAAATTGCTAGAAATGTTATGTCCTTAAGCAATTTGCAGAAATATAAAATATTCAATACAATGGTATTTGAATCTGTTTTCAGCAAAATTGTTTTGTTTTGAGCTTTTCCCCAGATTCCTAGTTAAATCTGTGAACATTTTGAAACCTTGTATATTTCAAGACATATTCTTGAAGTTTGAAATATGTCCTTTTTTCTCAGTACTGAGTAAACTTTGAAATAAGTTCTATTCTGTAAAATCTAAAAAATTAAAAAAAAAATTAAAGCTTCACACTTGTTTGTATTTTTTTTTACTTATACAGTGCTGCTTACATATCCTCTCTAGTCTCCACTAAGAGTTCAATTTTTATTTTTTTTAATCAGGAAGCAATAAAGTTATAATAGGGAGGCCATTTACCTTTTGAGCCATACTTTCCATGGTTTTGTCTTAATGTTCACAGGGAGATTGTCTTGTTCTCTATCAGTTGTTTTAGTAGTCTAGAGAATGAGATCTATTTTGTTTCTGATTCCTTGTGTTACCCCAGGCCCTGATAAAAGCATATTTTAGTAGGAGTTTATATACTTCCTCTCTAATTGTATCTTTATCACATAAGGGGTACTTAAAAATTCATTCCTAAGTGTTCCTTTCTTAAATAAATACCTTAGTGCCTCCTAAATTAGAGTAACCAAGGGAACAGTCTTCTTGTTTCTCTGAGTATAATCTGGTATCTTTGTTTTGTGACCATGATTAATTTGCTGGCATGGAAGCTGTACAGACTGCAAAGAGCTTCCAGAACTGTTTTAAAAGAGACAGATAACTTACTTGGTTCCTACCAATAAGATACTCCATGTGGGCCTGAGCATTTTGATTTCAGCTGCTTTCCAGAAACCAGTAACAGTAAATCACAGTTGTTCCCCAATGTGCAGATTCCAGGTGTGTCTGAAATCCAGGTGACTGAAATCTCCAATGTGTCTTGGATAGATGTATCCTCCTAAGTAAATGCTAAACTGGCCCAGGATGCATCCGTTTCCTGGCCAGTTGAAGAATCTATCCTACAGAGCATGAGGGTAGGGAAGGCTCTGTTTTCTCAAGAAGCTCTCAAGCCAATGATTTTTAAAATTTCTCTTTGTAATATGTTATAACCTTGCCCCAGGGAAATTGTCACCATAAAGGGCCATGGGAGTTGAAACATTTTTGAAGGTGAAACTCAACTATTCAAACTGCCAGATACCAACTTCATGGTACCATCTCTACACAGGCATAATCCAGGTGATTCTATTGTATAGAAACATTCTTTGAGAGATATTGCAAGAGACTAGAAGGGGAAGATTGTGTGTTTAAGATAGAAAGAGACTGACTAGATAGAAAGATGGCGACGGACTACTCACACTTAAGAGAGCTTTTTTTGAGACAATGTGTTTGATTTATTTCCTATTAGAAATGGAGTGAATGGCAAGTACCTGGCAGTATACTAGGAGCTGGGGACACAGAAAGGCACAGTTCTTTTAGAGCTTCTTAAAATTCTGTCTTTCCACTTCTTACATCTTCAAAACACCTAGAACACTGTCTAATAGCAGGTGCTTAATCAATATTTATTGAGCGATATCATGAATAAATATTTAGAATGGATTTGCCTGATATCCATGATGTGTTCCTAACTACAGTGTTGCTGGTACCTTAGCTTTAGTTCATGCATTTACTGTAATTTGCCTGTGTCACTCTGGGTTGATTTGAGAGGAAATGCCTTTGATTACAGAAATACAACTAGTCAGGATTGATCAGATTGAAATCTAACATAAGCACCTAATTTAATGAGGAGAGAAAAAATTACCCAAACAAGAGCATGTGTAATTATGCTAAATTTCATGACTTCAGGGTCATAAATGGATTTTTCTTGATGTTCATCTGACACGAATTAATTCCAGTTGTTGCTGACTGTTAAGCAGCGGCTTGTAGGGTCCTTTATAATAAGAGGACATTAATTCTTGTTAAATTATGATGAGCCTCCTGCAGAATCACACATTTCATTCATATGGATGCTGCTAATAAGGAGACAATGAAGGACCAGGAGGATCAGAGGGAAGCTTTTGCTGCTGAAATTGATGGGGAATGAACCTTCCATCCCAGGAGGCAGAGGGGCAAGGAAGAGCTGGAAAGGGAGCGGTGTGCTCAGGCTGCTGCAACAGAACACAGACTGGCGGCTCACACGACAGAAATGTATTTTCTCACAATAAAATTGGAGAGTTCAAGATCAAGGATCTAGCAGGACTCAGTTTTTCTCTTCCTGGCTTGTAGAAAGATGACAGTTTCATCCTCACATGCCTCTCTTCTAATCACTCGAGGAGAGAGAGAGAGAGAGAGCGAGTGACAAAGAGAGCGCTCTGGCGTCTTTTCCTATAAGGACACCAATCTTGTCAGATTGGGATCCACCCTTATGACCTTGCTTGACCCACGTTACCCCTTGATAGGACCTTGCTTCAACTCCAGTGGCTTTGGAGGTTGGAGTTTCAATATATGAACTTTGATGAGAAACAGTCCAGTCTATAGCAGTGGGACAACTTAGGCCTGAACTTCAGTTCTTTCTCTGCTCAACTGCTTGGCTTCTGGCCAGTTGTTTAGGCCCTCAATCCCATAGCTCCCCTGACTCTCCCATGGCTGTTATAATCACAGCCTGACTCAGGAGATTACAGTGAGTTAAACCACTATATGGAAGACCTCACTCAGGACAGAGCACAGAGTGGATATTCACCAAGGGGGGGGGCCCTGCACCTCCCCCCTTACTTCATTATGCACAACGGATTTTGTCCCCCTTTGCCTGATGAGGCTAGGTTCAAGCTTTGCAGGAACATTTTGATTTTTATGCCCCTCTCAGTGATAACTGGATCATTTTTCAGGAGGACAGAAAAACCTTCAGAAGCCTGGATCAAATATGAATGTGGACTCTCTGAATTAGTGGCGACTTTGAGAAAATGAACAGATAAGCAAGCACAGTGATTCCTATGGAAATGATGGCATATTGATGCCAATGAAGGCATTTTTAATGATTTCAGTAAATGAGAGAGTGACCTTAATTCTATCCTTTCAAATTATGGGATTAGGCAGAGGACTTGCTTTGATGAGAAAATAAAATGGAATAATTTTCAGCAGAATTCCATTTTAATATTATGCCCATCTTTAAATATTTTTCTTTAATAATCCTGTCAACTGTTAATGAATTAAACATTATGTATAGAAGTGTTGTTTTTATTTCCTGTGCTGCAGATAAGTCTCATGAGGAAAAATTCTGCATCTTCTCTGGGCTTTCTATCCATGGTATTTGAAATTAAGTGTCTCTGGCCAAGCATTATATATAATTCTTATTCATGATTTTAGCACAGATGTTAATAAATGTCATCACAGTATATTAGCTTGCTTTATTAACTTAAATTAATGAAGCTTTCATATACATATCTATAAATATATATAAACATATCAGTACAGCCGAAGCATGAACATTTTTAAAGAAATAAGTATATTCCCCCCACCCCCGTACTTAAGGAAAAAAAAATTCATCATGTGTAGATGCAACTGCATTTCAATACCTTTGTAGATTTTTGTTAAATATGCTACTTGTGCCCTGTTCACTAATGAGCTAATATCAGTCCTCAGCTACGGTTTATCTGTGGAATTTCCTCAGCTCAGCAAACGCATCTTCTTTCATTCATTCAGCCTGTGGAGTAGTTGTCAGTTGGTGCTATTCAGTGTGACAGGAGGGAGGAAAAAAAGCCATGCTTTAAAGTGCTGTCAAATTGTTATAGTTTTTTTTTTTTTTTTCTTTTTGGTTCCAGTCCTTGTATTTGGTATTCAAAAGAAACCTTTTATTTTAGGGCATTGAGTGCAAAATTAGATCAGTTCCATGAGATAATGACCATATTTCTCAGTTATGAGCCAGTGTGATTGCAGGGTAGAGCTTAGAGCTCAGAGTTGCTTCTTGCTGTGGTTCCTAGATGAGGTGGACTCAGCTTTTTCATATTCTTTTGTGCTTGGCCAGTCTCAGAGTTCCATACCACAGTTGGAATAACAGACCTTTAATTTTCCTGAATAGAGTGTAGTGAAATGGATGTAATCTTTTTGACGACTAAATTGTGCCAGTGTCTTGGTTTATCTATCCATTTGTAAGCAAAGGTAAACAAGGGGCATGCATTGTTTGATTGTGGAAAAAGAGGGAAAAAAATGCATGGAATAAGCAAGGGTCAAAATGTAAAGAAATTTTTAAAAGCCTACTTCTTAGATTTCTTTGACCTGGGGATCTTTTTAGGATTAAGACTATATCTGCTCTGTGTGTGGTGATGGGTGATCTGTTTATCATCAGATGTATTGCAGCTGTGGGACTCAAACATCCAGAAATCTTTTGTGCTATGATCTGTTCTGTCTTCTTCACCCTTTTGCTGATTCTAGTATGTAGTTATTTAAAAATACATTGTACTTTAATTTTTTTTAAATGGTGTGTGTGTGTGTGTGGGGGTAATGTAAAGAATCACTCTCAGGCTTATTTGAGGGAAAGTAGGATTTTAACCATGCTTCTACACATCTGAGAGATTATGATATGCTGCCCTGGTGCTAGGCATACAAAATCAAAAATACCTTTGTTTAGTCAGCTTGAGTTAACTTGAAGCCCAAGAGACATACTCCAGTTTTTTCTTTAAGGGGTCCTTATTTTGCTGCTGTAAATTTTTGTGTTTGTTTTATTTTTCTTTTTGTTCTTAGTCAATAAGTAAGCTAAGTAGCTAATGGGAAAAGGAGGTGAATGTACATAATAATTTTCCAGATCAGTTTCTGGCCCAGAATTCAGCTGTAACCAGCATGATTTCAGACATGCCAGGTTCTTATTTGCTCATTGACCTCCCTGGCCTCCCTGCCAGAGTTAGGGAACATAAACAATAAATAAAAAGTATGGCTCCTTTCCTGCCATTTTCTTGGAATATAATCTTGGGGACATATGCCAAAACTCTAATGAGAAAAAATAAACCTTATGGGAAGGAAATTTTCATACATCACAGTAGATTTTCTTCTCTTTTCTTTATTGTGAATGTCAGGTATAGCTAGTATGTGGAATAATTTCATATACATAGATGAGATGATCTTAAAGCTATAGAGTCACTTATGCAGAGGAACAGGGTAAAGAAATACATATGAAATGATAAAATCATTGACAATATCTGGACAATATATTTGACCATATGTTTTTTGGGGGGAAAATTTAAAGACAGTGTTTCTTGATCCTTAGCATCTTCAGGGCACCATGTTAGGCATTGTAGGAATTTCAAAGTCTAATCAGACCAAAGTCTCAAGTGAAGTATATAAAATTCTGTGGTATAAGAGCTGTGTCCAATGCTCACAGAAGTGTGGATGCATTTTTGTGAGGTAAGAGTAGGAATGATAGTGTTTGTTTCATTGCATCTGAAGGTGCCTCTAGGCCTTCAGCTTATCACAGCAATTTTAGGGGGGAAACCCAGCTACCTGTATTTTAACAAACAATAATACTAATGAGATAGAAAAGGAGAGGCAGTGGAAGACAGGGAAAGGGCAGTAAAGATCAACAAGAGGTCAAACATGAGGATAGGCATTTTAACATGTCTTAACATGTTATAAGACAGTTCCTATTTCTCAGAAAGGGCATGAATCTCCATCTTGCCCAAAGCAAATGCATATTCCACAATCTAGCTGTTCCCATTTCAGGACAATTGAAATATCAAAAACCATCAAGAGGAGTTCATCAACTTCTCCTTATGTGCCTTTAAAAAGAAAAGTGTTTTAATATTTAAATAGCACTCTTGCCCTTCCCAAGCATGTTTCACTGGAGTTCTGAATCTTTCTCTCACTTTCCTTTTCAATAAAATTCCTCTTTGTTTGTTCACCACAGTGTTCATTCTTTGACTCCGTGGAACAAGAACCGGATCCCGACTCCTGACAGTAACACTGATACTTGCTAAAATTTGAGAAACACTATTTTTGTTCAGTGTTGTTATGGTTTGGATATGAAATGTTCCCCAAAAGCTCCTGTGGTAAGGCAGGAATGTTCAGATTTGAAATGATTGGCTTGTGAAAGCTGAAACCTAATAAATCTATCCTAGTTTGAATGAACTAAAAGTCTATCCTAGTTTGAATGAACTAACTGGGTGATAGGTGGGTTATGACTGAAGGAGTTTGGTCACTAGGGGCATGCCCTGGAAAGGTTCATCTTCTTTATCCTCTCTCACCATTCTGTCTTTTCTTCACATCTACCATGAGTGGAACATGCCCTTTGGCCATGATGCCCCATATCATCTTGGGCCCGGAGCATGAAATTGGTTGACTATGGACTGAATCTATAAAATTGTGAACCAAAATAATTGTTTTCCTCTAAATTGTTCTTCTAGAGTATTTTAGTCACAGCAATGAAAAGCTTACTAACACAGAAATTGATATGAAAAAATGGGGTCATTGCTGTGATTAAACTGATTATGTGGTTCAGAAGCCTTTGGAGCTGGTTTGTAGGAGGAATTTGGAAAATTTTGCATATGCATGCTGAAGAAGCTTGGGAATGTTGTAAATGGATTTTAATGCATAATTTTGGTGGGAATTCACAACACTAGAATGCAGACAGTAAAAACTGTGTTCCTGAGGATTCAGAGGATAATAAAGATTCTATTTGGAATTAGACTAGAGTCCACTCAAGTTCTCTGCTAGACTATAACATATCTACATTTCACCCATGTCCCAAGACTTTATATAAGGCTGAATTTAAACATAATGGACTAATTGAGGAAATTTCAAGGCAGCACAGCAGTCTGTAATGGCATGGATTTTTATGGAAGTTTTTAGCCAGCTTTACTGTGAGAATCAGTAGCAAAAGGCAGAGCTGAGGATTTAAAAATCTTATAGTTAGGCCAGAAAAAAAAAAATGCATGTAAAACTGGCACTAAGAAAGGTGTGATTATTGAAGAGATTATTGCAATTAAAGAGAGGTTAAATACTTTACACAAAGACAATAGAAAAGATGGTTTGAAGGAATCTCAGGAATTGAAGACTATACCCTTTGCAGGTTCAAGGAGTAACAGTAAAAATTCCTTTGAGAAGAGATTCCTGTGGCACCCTTCTCACACAGGAGTGCCTGGGAATCTCTAAAACTGTGAAATAAAATAAACTTAATTTAGATGTTTTGGTTATAGCATTGAAAAGATGACTAATACAAACATAGAAGTAGAGAAACAAGGTGTTCTTGGAGGATACTATGTTTTACTTAGGCAGGAGAAGCAGGCAGAATATGAGTAGACACTGCAGGAAAACAAAGTTCAAAAATTCCTTAAAGAGCTGACTCTTTTAGTGACTCCAGCCCTAAGAATGAAATATTTACTTTCTATTTCATCTAAATTCATCGTGCTTTCATATAAGCCCATTTCCTCTGTTTTTGTTCTCAGTGGAATTGTGAATCATGGTGATCATATTTTGTATAATAGCCTTTGCTATATTTCAAGGAGGATATTAAGTTCCCCACAGTCTTTTCTATGCAATTCTAATTAATAATCATTTGTCAGTCTTCTCTTACCTTCCAACTCTTTTATCATCTTCATTGCTCTTCTCTGGACTTTCCCCAAATTTTCTATATTTCTCCAAAGAAACAGACTGAAGCTAACCTGTGCTGCAGTGTGTTGCAGGCAGAGTGGATGACCATCTTAGTGCCCCATGTGTTATTTTTTCTTTTTGAGAATTTACCTTGAGAAGTAGCAGAGTGTAGGATAGTATTTTTATCCCTTTGTCCTTGGACTCATGGAAGATTCCTGGATCTACCTAGGAACCAATAGGGCCTGGAGAGTAAATAACTACCATTAGATTCCCACATAGATTATTTTTTTCCTTTAACATATTTAATTGTATTAGGATTAATAAAATTCAAAATCTGTTATTTTATCTTTTTAATTTTTCTTAATAAAGAGTAAAAATCCAGCTATTAGGTGGGAATTTATACAATTATTTTAATTTTAAGAGTAGTTTTAAATTCACAGAAAAATTAAAAGAACAACAGACAATTCCCACATGCCCCCTGAACCCCTCACATGCCAACCTCCCTACCATCAACATCTGCTACCACAGTGGTGCTTTTCTTATGGATGAGGAACCTACACTGACTCTTCATTATCACACAATTTTCATAGCTGACATTAGGGTTCACTCTTCATGTTGTATGGGTTTGGGCAATAATATAATGTCATGCATCTATTGTTATATATCATACAAAGTAATTTAACTGCCCTAAAAATCTATTGTTCTCTTCCTATTCATTGCCCAATGCCTAGAAACTACTCATGTTTTCACTGGCTCCATAATTTTTCCATTTCCAACATGTTAGGTGAATGGATTCATACTTTGTAAAATCTATAATCTCAACAAAGGAGTCCTTCTTTGTCTGACAACACATTGGTTGGAGAATTAGTCCAGATAGAGGGCATGGTGGGCTGTCCTTGTCTGTTTAATAGGGAGAATGACATCCATTTACCATTGAATTGATTGTGATGATAAAATGTTACTATAAGAGAACATGATAGGTGTTTAGCAAATGGTAGAGATGACTTATATCTATTGACTATTTTTCTCATATGTGGCTTTTATTCCATCATGATCATTTTGTTCAGCTAGCCCCACTGTATTTTGACAACATCCATCTAATCTTCAACTACAAATATCTATGCTTTTTCCATGTTCTTGTGTTTATATTTCTATGAGTAGGTACAAAAGGTAGGTTCGGTTTTGAGAACTCTGTAATTCTAAATTGGCCTTCTCTATACAGTTTCTTGGCCATACTCTACAGGAAGTCTAGAATTGCAGGTTCTTTTCTGCTTTAAGTAAAAGCAACTATAAAGGAAATAATATGGGGTAGGTTTTCTGAATAGCACAAAGTTGAATATTTAAGATAGTTTTCTATATAATCATTTTGTGTTTTCACCAGGAACATTATTTCCATGTGTGTTGACAGGCAGGAAAGTAAAATTTCTGATCCAGGAGTCTGCAACATGTTGAAGACTAAATAAATGTTCTTAGAAGAACTGAGATGAAGATATGACTAGTCTCAATGGGCCTCTCATGAAGCAGATGCGACTTTGTTGGATCAATCTCTTCATAACTTGGGTCCTGTGTCCCTATGTGTGATGCTAACATCCTGTGTCCCTTTCAGTGGTTGCTGTAGAAACAGACATACTTATGGTCCTTGGTTTGCATTCTGTGAGAAGTCTGAAAGTGCTACTGGATGCATCTGTTTTTGATGGGTTGCTGCTGGACTTGGGATGAACAGTCTTTATGATTTCCTCATGCTGTGTACTAGAATATCATTTCCTATCCTTGATATATATATATATATATATATATATATATATATATATATATATATATATATATATATATTTGTATCTTTAGGGTTTACTTTGAGGTTGTTTTTTTTTTTTTCTTACAGAAAAATTCACTTCTCTAAAAGCAATCTGGGAGAGATCACTAACAAACATACCCACAAATCACCAAAGTATAAAGAGGGAACTAGGAGCTCTCCTAAAAACCTAAATGGTCCCAGAAACTAGTGAGCAAGAGTTTGATGCTTATCACAGATTTGGTGATCTGGTCAATGTAGGATACTTGAAGTCAATTAGAAAGTTAGACCTTGTAGGTAATTTTCATTTTGCCAAGCTCAAGCACTGGATGTTTTACACTGCAAAATACTATTAGTTAATTTCATTAAAAATTTATACTGTCATTTCACGTCTTTACAATGTGTTGCATCAGTTTTGCATTTTTCTGCTACTTCTTGGCCTAGAAGAACTATAGCACATCAACTTGGATGGTTTTCCTTCTTGGAAATATGTTTGAAAAGGCTGTACATAATTAAGGAATGATTTTCTCTGCATGAGAACATACATACTGCCCTCTTGTAACTGGGCTTTAAAAAAAATCTAAAGAATATAGTTACTTTGATAAATTTGGGTGTATTTCAATGTTTTTGCAGTAACATCATTGCTACAAAACATTCTGAATTGAAAAATACAAAATTTTCTTCTCCCCTTATTCACAACGGTGCCAATGGTGCTGGTGATGGTGGTAGTGGTGGTGGTGATGGTGGTGGTGGTGCAGGGGCGGGGCGGGAAGGCTTGGAGTAGATTTTCTTGCCAATTTCAGTGCAAATAGCCATAGTGTCCTGTTCTCCTTACATGTTAGAATCCTCAAATAATCCTGCCATTTCACAATTTGAAATGTGTTCTCATCTGATCTAAATTATTGGGCAGTGAGTGCTGGTGGCATTCCACAGCTTGATCAACCTCCTTATGTGTGACATGCCTTGGGTGTTGCATTCCTACATGTTTGTGTGTTCCTGGCAAGTCTGAATCAGGATGGGCATGGAATCAGCATCCTTGGAGTGGGAACAGATGCCTCAGGCCATTCACTACTATGTCCTCCTGAATCACTGGAGCAGCAGAATTGCATTGGACTTACCTCATGTTGGCCACAGTTTCAGAAGAGTGGATCTCCCCAGCCTTAGTCTCCCTCCATGCTTCAGATGTGAGTGGCTGTGGATTGTCATGGTTTAAAAAAGAACATTTGTAGTGACAGCAAGGACCAGAAATATCAATAGGCATACATCTACATGCTGGCAGATGGTTCAAGGCAACCAAAGTCTAAGACTAATTTTGAGGAGTTTCCCTTGTATTGATGGCTTTGTAATGCTCAAATTGGACCCAGAAATATGATTTATTATAGCCACAACCATATTAAAGATGGAAAAGGGTATGAGTAACCATCCTAAGAAAAGTACAAATCTTCCAGTGTAAGAATTTTTGCTTTGTTTTGAACTTACTCCTTGCATTTCAGCGCCAACCATCTTCTCACATTTAGTCAGAACTACGCAATATCTTTTTTTGTTTTTAGAATTTTGCAAGTTAACATTAGTGATAATTAGTGTGTATGGCTCTCAAGTCAGTGCATTTTATATATATTTTTTTCTAGTTGGGAAAATGAATATTCTGTTATCCTAAGTATATGTGAGAAATCACTGGAAAAGCCACCTGGTTCAGATTAGTTATAGACTTTATCAATGCTTTAGCTCCTATACAACACTGACTTGCATTGGGATGTGAAACAGTTCAAATAGGAAGCTGTCACTAGTCCCTGGAACACAGTAAACGTTTTAGCAATCTACTCCAGAAATATTGCCAAACAAAGGATATTTTAGTGTACTGTGAGGTCACTTGTAGGAGGCCTTTGTTTAGAAAGTCCTGGTTAAGAGGAAAAACAGAAAAACTGAAAAGACCCTCTCTTGATAGCTCCTCTAGTATTCTTTACAGGTACAGACCTGTCCACACCCTGCTGAGAAAGATTGATGTATTTGACCTTTGGTTGGAGCGAGGATGGGCACCAGGACAGATGCTGGAGGGAGGCTAGGCCGTGTTCTAAGGCATCTGGCCAAGGCATTTTGGATGTGTGCCTTGGAAAATACCAGTCAGGCAGGACAAAATTTGGACCTGGCAGGGGAATGAAGGATAAAGAGGGTATTGAGGCAATTATTTCATTCTATGGCTTTGTGTGTGTGTGTGTGTGTGTGTGTGTGTGTGTGTGTGTATTTAAAGGTGAACTTTAAGTTATCATTGCTTTTACACAACTGCTGTTTTCCTAGTTCTTGAAACTACATGGTGATTTTGTTTTTGTTTAGCTCCTACTTTTAAAAAACTAACAAATTATGCAAGTTATTTCTAAATCACAGCTGTGGGAAAGAGTTCATGGTCAGCTGGTAACAGGGTTGTGTTTCTCATTAGATGATTAACCTTATTCAAGGGACTTGATCCAACATAAGAAACTCTCAAATTCAACATGGGAAACCAAGGATTGGGTACCTCTTAGAAGCTGTACTAGGTTTTAGGGATACCACAATGAGAAGATATGGATTCTGCTCTCCCAGCACATATTATATAATAGGAAGACAGGTATGTAAATGAGAAATTACAAAATAGTGTTGTGCATGGATAGTCATGGAAATATGCATAAGGTAAAAGAATTTGCTTAGAAGAGGTCACGCTTATCTTTCCTGGAAAAGTGAGTGAATCAAAAGTCTTCAGAGAAGAAGTGATGTCTGCAGTGATGTGACAGGTTGATAGGAACTCAACAGAAAGGGAAATGGTACAGGATGGAAAATTTGGGCAGAAAATTGCAAAGGTGGAGTTTTTATGTATCTTAACTTTGAACTACTCTCTCTTTCTTTCTTTATATCTTTCTTTCTAGGATTGAACCCAGAGACTCTCTATTTTTTTAGTTTGAAACAGAGTTTTGCTGAGTTTCTGGGGCTGTCCTTGAACTTTTGATCCTCTTGCCTCAGCCTCCTGAATTGTTGAGATTACCATAAGCTACTCTTGATGGAAATGAATTGATTTATAGAATATTTAAATATAAAACAATGCAACAGAACACCTAGTGTCAAAGAATGACTTTGCTAATAACATGGTCAGCACTTCTACTGCTCACTCTTCACCTCAGGAGGTTAGTCCTCTTTGAATGTATGAGAGGAGACATTAGCAGGAGGTTTAGAAGGTGCTTTTCCCTTAAGCAGAAGCTACTCAAAGAATTCCTGTAAGTTGTTACCTGGAGTTCTTAGGTAGGAACTCTGGTCTCTTTCATTGCTTCACTCATTGGGGTATGACCTTCAACAGGTCATCTAATGAATTTTCACTTGCCTCTTGATCAAAATGAGGTGTTTCTATGGACAGTTCTCTTTCAACTCTGATTTCATCACCTGTGAAACTAACTTTGAATATGTTTTCATAAAAAAAGAAGAATAGCATCGGATAACTAAGGTACTTTATTGTAGTTAGCACTTAGTATCTCTGTAACTTATTAAAGCATTTGAAGTAATGGAAAACTTGAAGAAGCCATCTTACTAGGATGGAGAAAAAATTTACTTAAAAAAAAATTATTTAAGAATAATTATAACAGGAACAACAAACTTCAGAAGTTAAACAACCTCTCCCTCTCCCTTCAATAAAACAAAACAAATATATCCATCATTACAACCCTAGGCCTCTATTAGATACTGTGCCATGTGGTCCTGGTGGTGGTCCTCCAGGTGCTACCTTGCATGCCAAGTCATCAAAAGGCAATGAGCACTTTAGGCAAAGACAAGGCTTATGGCAGGTCTACCTCCTCGCTGTGCTTGAAGGTTCCTAGGACTCATCTTAAGTGCTTATTGATGCTGCTGTTCTAGACAAAATGTCAGCCACCAAGAGTACTCACTCCTGTCTGAAGTGATCAATACATAATGTAGTTTGCTTAGGGAATTTGCTTGGACTCTTTTCTGAATCAAAGATCTGTTTACAAGAGCTTTTTTTTTTTTTTTCTCATACTGGGGATTGAACCCAGAGACTCACACATACTAGGCAAGCTTTCTACCACTGAGCTATATTCCCAGCCACAAAACCCCCAAATTTTTATGGATATATCTTGCTGGAAATTGCCTCAAGTGCTATTAATAAACAATAAAGTCAAATTCCCTATGCTTATAATACTTTCAGTATTTATAAGACAAAGAAGTACCTATTGCAACTTTTAGGCAGCCATTAGAACTGAAGTGAAAACAATTTTGTAATATCTGGACGTTGAGACAAACACTAATCTATCTTTTTAAAATTACAGACAAAGAGTTTTCAACATAGACTTTGGCCTTTCTCTGGCCCACCTGCCCATCAGATTTCTGATTTAAATTCCCTGAATGATAACCTATGGGCTTCTTGTTCCCTTCCCCCAATTAATACTCTCTGTTAAATTATCGGTGCTCTCTATAAAAACTTCTTTGGAGGCTGAATCATTTTTGTGACCTCTAGATCTTATTTTCCTTATGTAAGCATTCAATTACAAAAAAAAAAAAAAGCTTTCATAAAAGCTGAATGTTTCTGTTGTTATGCCCTGGTCCTACTGTCATCCCTATGAGGCATACCTAAATATGATTTAAAGGAATTTCATGTTTCTAAACAGGCATGACTTACTACAGGAAACCTTGTAGTAGGTTGCAGGTGGTAGACATCTATTTAACCTACATAGATCCAGGATATTTCATGGGGCTCCAGTTTTAGTCAATCATGTTATAGGATGCCTAGAGCAGAGAGTTGGGGGTTTGTAAAGCTAAAGATTCCCATGAAGATTAATTGTATGATACTAAGAAGAGATAGGAGGAATTTATTAAATTTCCTTTTATACCTCAATTTTTTTAGGTGTATTGGGATAGTGATTATCTTCATGGTTGAATTAGAAAGGTAACAGGGATTTTTAATTTCCACTCTCTGCCTTGCACATGTTCTGTGATTGGTGCAGCTGTTGTGTATTTGTTCATTTCCAGCTGTGTACCTGTCACTAAAGCAGAGTCCCCTGACTAGTCTTAAAGGAGATAAGTGTGACTCTGGAGGTAGTGATTCAATTTCAGCTGGACTCTTCTTAATTTATCTGAGTTATCATGCCCTTCCTCAGGCTAAATGACAAAATCACAGCCTGCTGGCTCATAAGATATTGGCCATCTTTAGAGGACAAGCTTACAATGTCTTAAAGGAAGATGAAAAACTTGTTTATATGAAAGATTGTTTCCTTAAAAATGCCTGAGGCAGAATAAAACAGAAAGTCCATTTTGATTTTAAGCCCTTACTTCTGTGGGTAAATAAAGTTATAATAGATTTTACAAAGTTTATTACTATTTGCAGGTGGAGTCTAGAACTTGCCATGACACCATTTGAATCACAAAGTCTAAAATATCCCTATCTGACCCTTTTGAGAAAAAGTTTGGCAACCCCTATTCATTAGGACCATATACATGATAATCACAAAAAATAAAAGGAAAGAGTCTTACTGCTAAATCTACACATTGTGTTTTTTAGCTATCCCAAAAAGTGGCTAAACTTTTTGACCACTCATTTAAGATGCAGTGGTAGAAAAGGTTAGAACCAAGATTGCATGTCTATAAAGATGCTCAGTCTGTTTGGGGACACTGTCACACCCTAGAGACCCTTTTCTTTCCTCCCTGTGACTTAATATTGAGTGGGGTTTCACATCAAATTTCTGGTCTCAAAAGCTCTCTTTCAGCTCTTTAGCTCAAATATTGGTTAGAAGTAGAAAGAACTATCTATCATAACTGAAGCTTTACTGATAATTTAAATTATATAAAATTCAGGACTTTGGCATCTTGACTCAGTAAATCTTTCCTGTCTTTCCTCTTTTTAAACAAGGGGGAAATACACCAACAGATTAAAGTGCACTTACAAACCCAGCTGGCTGATTTTTAAACTCCCAAAGGAGCACTTGCTTCCCAATTACACTATTTTTCCTTTTTATCAAATTGCAAGAAACAGTAACTCAATTGATTTAAATGATTTCTATCACACATAGCATTTAAGACTAGTAATGGGTTTATTGTGCTCAGTCATAGTGGTGGTATTTTTTATTCTATGAATGTATTTTCAGTAGTACTCATAAAATAACCAGTTTGACTTCATTTATTAACATTTTCATTTTCCATTAACTGATATTTTCCTGTCCCAAATAATTCTTCTGCCTATTGATATTATACAACTCAATAGAAATGTGTCTTTCAAAAGAATAAACAAAACACTCTCTGAACTTTGAATAGGATAGTTTTACTTGAATACATCTAAAAGAATAACTCTTGAGGTTTTTTTAGTCAAATTTCACTTTAATGTTTAATTTGACTATCACTTTGAATATCACTTTGAATTTATATTAATTTTGATGGCTTGATATTTATTTGTTTACTATTGCTTAAAGCCTTGATGTTAAAAAAGAATTTAATTTCTAGATAAGATAATATGATTACATTTTTATTTATTTATCTCTTGTTGCAAAATTAATTGCAAAAGATGCCTGATCTTGTATTGACAGGTTTCAGTTTGGTGTTTCTTTCTCTGTTGAATCTCTTTCAGTCTGTTTCTAAGGCAATCTACATAAGGCATCTGAATTATTCTTTTAGCTTCCTCCTGTTTTATTGGCAAGTGACTGTGTGTATGGTAATTGAGCAATTGTGTGCTTACATGGGTTTATGAAATTTGCATGAACAACTTTTGGAGATCTTAATTTTTTTGTCTCTAAACAGACTTGAAAAGGAAGCTTTCTGAAATAGTGTCTTTTGGTTAAAAATATGCATTTTATTGAATGACAACCAACCTCAAAACATTGATGATTCGTTTCCCTGTTTGTTGGCCATATCATGTATTTTTGTTCTCCTGAAGGCTGCCAACTTTCCACTTTGAAGGGGGTGGGAGAATTGGTAAAATAGAAGGAAAATAAAAGCCAATGACAGAGCCCCCAGCAGAGTGCCAGTCAAGTGAGCTAAGCCCTCCAGGTGTCTTCAGAGTTGTGCCTGTCCCTAACTTCCTAAGCTGCTGTGCTTTCTTCCCTGTGTGACAAATGAAAATGCTGATATTTAGAGGTAAAGTATATCCTGTGTCTGGGTCCCAGCACAGATGACAGAAAAGTATTGCATGCAGGTGTGACTAGCACTAAAGACCACGTGCTGCTCTGTGAGCCTCTTAGCCCAGCTGTAAGGAAACCCTTATGCCATTGTTTATTGGGCAGTCCGGTCAGATTTCATTGAATATGCCATCCAGAGGGACATCCAATTTTCTTGGCATGACCAGTCAGAAAGATACACCTCCCTTCTTTTTTCATAACATCTTCCCACAAGTTGTTTCCTTGTTTGAATGCCAACTCATTCATTCATGAACTGGACCCTCCTGCAGCCTATGCCTCCCCATCCCACCCCATCTCTGTCTCTTGCTCCTACTTCCTTGGGCCACCTTCAGTTTTTCAGTCTCTAGAGGCAACCTTGGATGAAAAAGTGCTGGTGTTGAAACTTGGCTCCTTTAGCTTGAGCTACTTCCCATCTTGGAGACATGGGACCTGTTCAGTCCCTGACAGTGTCTCTGAATGCCCTGTGAAGAGGTTATGTTTGAATGCACTTTGAAGAGGAGAGCCTTGGAGCATGCATGGGTGGAGGACAGCTGGGAGAGTCCTTGAGAAGCAAAGTGTTTGAGCAGAGCCAGGGCAGGAGGCAAGAGTGCCTGTGTGGGTGGAGGACTGTAAGGTGCTTAAGGGTGCATTGCCAGAGGAACAAAAGGCTGAGAAGGAGGCCCAGGCTGCCGAACAGAGCCTCAAATGTGAATGTTTGTTTGGATTTTATTATGTTTGCAATGAAAAGCTGCTGAGACTTAGTGCCAGAGAAACTGTGCCTTGTATTGTGTCTGGACCAGCTGTCAATACATTTATTGCATAGCCAGTGGTCAAATCTAAATTTTATGGATCTTCCTGCCAGGGATATTAACTAGATGAGATGTAAGTTAAAGTAACGAGAGCATAATCCATAGGATGTTTGTGTGTTATTTATTTCCCCTTTCTGTGTATATAGCATTCATAGAAAACTTGAGAAGCATTAAGGGAAAAGCATTCTCAAATCATGTTCCTATTTGAGATATATATAGGATCTTGCTAAATGTACAGTTACAAAAAATCATAGTAAAGATGCTAGAGCACAGATAAAGTGAAAGGGACTTGCACTTTGCCCTTCCTCTCCCATCTTCAGTGTGACCCGAGGCAATAATTAAAACTCTACCCTGGACAGCCAGGGACTGATCTAAGCTGAAACTGAGTTATGAAGCCATCCACGAGTCATGCCATGAAGTTAGTGGGTTGAAAGAGCGTTGGAAATGACACATAATAAAAAGCAAAACAGCCCACTGCATTGCACACCATAAGGGACATTTTTATACTGTGACAGAAAATATATATTTTATTGTGAGTCACTGAGAAGTTTGAAAAACATTGTAAGTGAAAGGAAATCATTACTTTGAAATATCATAAAATACTTCAAAATATCATGAATCTATTTTTAGCTCTGTATGTAAGTAAAGTCATCATATAATTCATCATCCAAACTAGGATATGTTTCAGAGGGACATGGGGTATCCATTACATTGTGACAGTAAGTATAAACTGGACTGCAGCAAGCTAATTAGGAAATATGCTCAGTCTGCCTGTATTAGAGTTCTCTAGAGAATATTCAGAATATTCACTGCATTTGCAAAATATGCAGTGTTTGTGCATGTATGTATATATATATATATATATATATATATATATATATATATATATATATATGTGTGTGTGTGTGTGTGTGTGTGTGTGTGTGTGTATGTATATATGTGTTGTGTGTGTGTGTGTATGTGTGTATGTGTATACACTCACATGATTTTGGGAACTGGCAAGGCAGACCAGCAGGTGGACCATTGCAGTAGGAGTTGACTTTGCCTTATAGCAAACTTATAGCTGAGACATTTAGTACAAACTTAATTTTGGCTTTCTTAGAATATTTGAAGAAAAACAATTTTGCAAAGCTCCATATCAAAATTTGTCCAAGTGAAACAGTTACCTCTTCTTTTGTTGACTTAATAGAGTTGTGTTTGGGGGGCAAATTACTTCTTCTTTAGGAAACTTTAGCCTTTGTTCTTAAGGCCTTCATCTGATTAGGTGAGACCCACCTATATGATAAAGTCAATCAGCTTTATCCCAAATCTACTAATTGTGAATATCAATTATATCTAAAGAACACCTTTATGGCAACATTGAGAGACGCTGGCATCTGAGCAAACAATTGAATGCCATAGACTAACCAAGTTGTCATACAAAACTAACCATTATACTATTTAAGAAAGAAGATTGGCAGAACACAGCTGCAAATTTCCCTTTAATGTTCAGTGGCCTCTGCTGAGGGTACACTCTTTATCCGGATTGTTCTATTACCATTTACGTTTATTATAGTTAGCTTTGAGCTCATTGAATATTGCTATTATGGTCTTGTGACTTTTTAAAATAATTAGCAAAAATGTTTGACATCTTACTTTGTTAAATTGGGCTTTTAACTAGATATACATTGTATGTACTTATTTAATTCAAATTATTTTGATAGCTTATGAAATGAGTTCATGAACTATTTGGAGAAAAATCTTTATGAATAGCTTGTCTGTGGAGCCATTGTTTATCCTATAGATATTGCCACAAAAATAACTTTCTAAGTATTAATCAAGTTGTCATTTCTCTTGCTGTAGGAGAAACTATGGAGGTTTGTAAAGTGACCAGAGAGTTTTGATTTTGGAAAAGTTGCAGGAAGTAACCATCAGTCAGCTTTGCCCGAACAGTAGACTGCAACAAAATATCTAGTAAACCCTTAGCAGAAATTTAATTTTGACCTTGCTAGCATCTTTGAAGAAAGAAACAATTTTGATACTGAAAAAGTTCAAAGCAATTCATTACTCTTCTTTCTTCCTGGCTGATCCTTTTCTATAGGGTGTTGACTTCCTTCTTTTCTTTTTTTTTTTTTTTTGCTTTTTCTATTTTTGGGTTCTAGAACTATAATTTGGAAACTGTCTTTGATGTGTGAAAGAGAAGAAATTGGAAATGATGCATCTGATCTGATCACAGTGTGCTCATTAACTTTTGAGTATTTATTTCCCATCATTTTTCTGAATTTTTTTAAATCACAAAGATTGTATTGACTACATACTTTTACATGCTGTTTCTTCCAGGTGATTTAATAAGATAACACTTTCCAATGGCAATAAGTACCTCTTATAAATGTGATGTGTACTGTTTGCCTAATATTTCATCATATGCATTTAGTCACAATTAACTTGTTTAGGTCTTAAGTGTTGGAACCTTTGGGTTGTTTCTCAGTTCTTTCCTACTGTTATAAATAATAGGGCAGTGAGCAGCATTTTGTGAATGAAGTTTTTTGTATTTTTTTTTTTTTGGTAGGGAGATAGTTATCCCTGATTATTTTGACATCCCCACTGGGCTCTGCCTACCTTGAGTCTTGAGATTGGCAGGAGAGGGTGCAACCAGCATCCCCAGAGAACTCCGTGTCTTCAGAACTATTTTGTAAGTGTCAGCAAAAAACTGCTTCTTAAGGAAAGTCGTTAACTAGGGTAGAGAGGGTTGAACTTCAGAGGATGCTGCTCAAGAGAGAAGAATGCCTCATAGTATCATGGATTAATGGAGACCTGCGGACGCAGAGCTCAAACAATTCCTAGTTTAGAAAAGTAAGGCAGTAGTGAGTGAAATGAAAATCCCCTTGCTTGGGATGCTCATGATCTTCACTGGCAATGCCTCATGAATGTGACTAGCCAGAGGATCAAGGGGGAAGGCAGTTATCTTAGAATCTCATTTGCACAGCTATTTGCATCCTTTCTACTGACAGCCAAAGTATAATAAGGGCTCATGTCTCACATATTTCACAAATCAGTGATCAGTATGACCCGTGTCAGTATTTGGGCTGCAAAATCCTCTGGTTGCCTTTTTTTTCTACATTTAATGTGTCAGGCAACTTGTGCTCTCCCACCCCTCCCCAGGGAGTATCTCCACTCCAGACACCCTTGATCATGTTGCAAGTAGGATGTAGGTGCTTCAAATCTCTCCTGTCCCCCTTCCATTTCTCAGTCTAGGACTTTGATGCTGGTTCACAGCACTGCTGTGGAGCCAGGCAGATCTCAAGGAAGAATCAGTCTTTGCTGCTAATTAGCTGTGTAGCACAGCTCCTTAACCTTGCTGGGCCTCTTTCTTCCTGTGTAGCATAGTTACTTAATGTCTGCTTCACAGGCTTGTGTTGGAGATTGAATAGGGAAACTACGCTTGTAGCAATTTGCAAATTACTTGGTATCTGACAAATATTTGTTAAATGCAGCTGTTTCTATTTTTATCAATATGACCCAGATGATGGCTAAGCCAGTATCCTCCTATGTGAAATTTTAGTTCCTCAGTGGGCAGCTCTTTCCTGGTTTCTTCACTGTGACAGCTACTGGAGGGGGTGAGAATAACAAGACTCAGACAGAGGCAGTGATGTGATTTTGAAGGAAGTTATTCTTTAGAACCCTCCTCGTCTTTTTGTCTTTGTGTTTCCATTGTCTATTCTCTGCCTGGTACTGTGGCAAGTGCTGGGGCGTTTGTCTGTTTGTGGTGCTGGGGATCAAACCCAGGGTCTCACAGACATGCTAGGTGAGTGCTGTACCCTTGAACTACACTCCAACCCAGGCTGAGGATTTTAAGTTAAATGAAATGCCACTCTTGTCCTCACATCATCAGTGTGGTCAAGTTATTTTCATATTACTAGCATAATAATGCATAAATTAAAGCAACATGCACATTCTAAGGGTTCACAGGTCAAAAGGAGTCCCTTCAGTTTCACTCCCAGAATATCTCAGCTTTGCCAGAGCTTTCTTTGTGAAGGAACAGGTTCTCACCCTTCAGACTTCAACATCACTTCAGGGACCCTAATTTCAGGCCCCATTCCTGAAACTGTTTCTTCAGTGCTTGGTTTGGCATCAGCAAACACTGTTCTAAAGGGTAAAGGTGAAAATTTGCTTTTCAGACCCTGAGGCAAGGTCCCATCAAGACCAGTCTCTGGCTCAGTGCCCTGTGCCAGTGGGGTCCATCTGTTCTGTTTTGGCCTATGAGTTCCCAATTTCTGACAAGTCCACTCTGTGTTCTGGTTCCTGTTCTGTGTTGTCTTGTTTCCTGAGTACAAGTCGGGATAGGGTGGCATAGCATAGCAGCCTCCCAAAGGAAATCAGGATAGGTCGTATTAATGTATTTTAATGCTTCTCATAAAAGCCTCCTGAAATTTCCACCTCACATGAGAAATAGTTTTATGATACTGGTCTCTTAGTGCTATCTCAAGTCTTTTCTTTGCATTATTGGTTATATTTTTGCTGGAATTCTAATCAATGGATTGATATCTAACAAGTAGTGATAGTAATGCTTTATGTTTATTTAGTATATTGTGCTTTTTTTCCATTGCTATCTCTCGTAGACTTACAGGACAAAACTTATTTACCTAAGAAATGTTCTGAATAGTCAGCAAATAAACTCTCACCTTTATTTTGAAAAATGCAAGACTTGAAAACTGAGACAGGAAATATTTAAACTTCTCTTAAAAATCTCATGGAATATCAGAATTGAACATACTTTCATGATTATTGAATAAAGTTTACCCATTTTAACTATAAGAAAAGTTACAGCCAATTTACAATTTTTGCACATTTGTTTTGATTTTGTAGTATTGGGGATTAAACACAGTCCTTAACCATACTATACTAGACAATTGCTCTACCTACTACTAAGCTATGTCTCCAGCCTTAAAATATGTGTGTGTATGATATATATATATATATATATATATATATATATATATATATATATATATGATATATGTTTGTGTGTATTTATACACACATACATATGTACACACATACTTGTATACATACATACACACAGATACACACACAGACCACACACCCCCCCACACACACACATACAAACTTTTAAGATAGGGTCTTGCCAAATTGCCCACGCTTTAAACTTTCTCCTGCCTCAGCCTCCTAAATTACTGGGATTATGGATGTTTGCCTCACAACCAGGTACCCATTGTTAATTATCAGTGATTGATCAGAGGTTGAACAATTGGATTTGAATCTGGCTCACTTTTTTATTAGCTGTGTGATCTTTGGGCAAGTTACTTATCCTTTCCAAGTTTCAGTCTCCTTATCTTTTTTTAAAAAAAGGACAATTATCTCAGTCTGGTTTACAGACCTGTTTGAAGTTAAATAAGGTATGGTTGCCACTGGTTGTTAAGCTTGAAGTGCACACTCAGTAAACAGGAGTTGTTTTGATGGATTGTGGAGAAGGGCAGGAAGCATTCCACTTTGAGCTGGACTGCAAAAAAGGAAAAGATTTCTAACAGGTGCCAGTGGTGGGTGAGAATATTCCAGGAAGAAACAGAAGCAGAGAATTAAGGGGCTTAGTGGAAGCAGTTTGGCTCTGTTGTGTAATGCATGAATGCAAGTACTAGAGGCCAACTCTGAAAACATTGTTGAAACTGGATCGTGGTCAATCTTAAATGTCAGGACATGGAATGTGAGCTCCAATTATTGGTAAGGGGCAGGATGACAGGCACTAGATAGCCTTAATTTGTGCAGAAAAAAAAAAGAGAGAGACAGAAATAGGGATGGATGCAGACTCAGATTCAAAGAGATGAGTAGCCCTGTGCTAAGGGAGAATAATTGAGTAGCTGTGTGTAAAGGGGAAAGTTACCCTTTTTTAAAGATGGAAGTATTAAAAGTAGTCTTGTGTTTTGCGGGTAGTTTGAAACGTGTCCTGGCAATTCCAATTTTAGAGACTTTTGTAGAAGCAATGATTTAAAACTAGCAACAACTTCATTTTCTAATAATGGGGATTTGTTTGGATAAATAAATATAAGCTAAATAAATAAATTGAAAAATAGTTAAAATTAATTATAGATGGTAAATTATTTCACATATTAGTTTAAACTCATGAGGGTCTATACTTGTGATTGCTTTTCTTTTACTGTCTTTCTTTCTTCTTCTTCTTCTTCTTCTTTTTTTTTTTTTTTTTTTTTTCTGTGCCAGGGAGTGAATCCAGGGCTTCATGCATAATGCCAGGCAAGCAGTCTACCACTGGGCTATGCCCCCAGCTCTCCTGGCCTTATGTTTTCAATCATAAAACTCTGGAAATGATATAAACCAAAGTGGTGGCAATGGTTTTCTTAAGTGGTTGTGCCATGGATGATTCCATTTATTATAGTAAAATATATATAACAAAATTTATCATTTTAACCATTTTAAGTGTAGAGTTCTATATAAGTGTAGAGTTCTGTAGTGTTAAATATATTTTTATCATTATACAACCATCACCACTATGTCTCTCCAGAATAAAGGTAATTGTTCCTTATTCTTTTTTGGGGGGTGCTGGGGGTACAAGGTACTGAGGAGCACTCGGCCACTGAGCCATATCCCCAGCCTTATTTTGTATTTTATATAGAAGCAGGGTTTCACTGAGTTGCTTAGCACTCTGCTTTTGCTGAGGCTGGCTTTGAACTCGCAATCCTGCAATCCGTCTGTCTCAGCCTCCAAACTGCTGGGATTACAGGCATGTGCCACCGTGCCCAGTTCCTTTTATTCATTGTTTGAATTTTTCATTTCATATTCAAAACACAATATAGTTAAAACACAAATAATTAGGATTTGATACTACATAGGATATTATTACTGAGCTGTGGGAAGTTATAGAAAACTGTTAAATATCAGAAAATCGAGAGTATTTTAGCATCTTTCTCTAATGTGTTCTCTTATTAAGCATATTCATTCCACAATATGAAAGCAATATCTCCCTATAAGATAAGAACAAAAATTCCATAACAAAGTGTCCTTCAATAAGAAACACATGGTTTTATTGAGGGCTGTTTCCAAAATTCACTCCCCCACCCCCAACATTTAGCAATTGTCTACTGCATGGATGCACAGTTGTACTAATGAATGCAAGAATAAATATGACAAGATCTCTGCCCTTCCAGGAATTCATAATTTAGTCCCTGATTATAGTGGAAGCAAATACATATGTAAATATCCTCATACAAGACCTTCTGAAATATGCTATTGAGAGGTACACGGTTCTCTGGATGGGTGGATTTCTGTCAGGGTGGTTAGCTAAGGAGCGTTGAAAGAAGGGAGATTGGCACTGAGCCTTGAAGGGTGGGTAACTTTGACAAGGTGGATATGCTTGGGAAAAGTGTTCTGCACGGAGAGTACTGTGCAGAAGTAGAGACTCATAGGATGGTGTTCAGTTATTGTATTAGCTAAGATTTTCTGAGAAGCAGAATTGGAAGCAAAGATTGAATTAAACTATTTTATTAGGGCATGGTCCCCAAAAGCATTATTAGGGAAATAAGGAAGTGAGGGAGGGAAGGTTCCCAAGTGGGTAAATAGAGTTCAATGCTATTGGGGAGCTCTGGTAAACTGTTCATAACATACTGAAGATTTACCCCAACTGAAGGGTAAGGAAGCCACAGTTTATAAGTCTCAGACTACCTATCATTGGTTGAGGACGGTCTCCACAAGATTCACTCCGACCCTTCTGGCTTGCCCTGCATGAGCAGCATATACTTCTGTGGCTATAACTAAAAGCTCTTAGGCAGCCAGTAAGATGTGATATTCATAGTTAGAGCCTTCAGCATGTAGAGAATAAAGGGGATAGAATGTTGAGAGGTGTCTCCATGCAATGAATTGTCACTGGTGCGGGTATCAATCAAAGAAACAAAAACAGAGGCCAGAGATCAAGTGATATGGAATGCAATGTCTTGAAGGTTTTTGAGGAGGGTTTCAATAAGGATTGAAAATGGAAAGAAAAGTTTGGCCTATGGGTAGTTTCTATGTCTTCAAACCCCAAACTTTCCAAATATGCAATAACCTGAGTGGTATAATCGAAAGGGCTTGCCTCTGTGAGTTGATTTTAGTTCTAGCTATGCTATTAATTAGCTGTGTCACCTTGGGCACATTCCTTGACCTCTCTGAGTTTCCAGCCCCTGTTGTGCAAAATCGGGCAATTGTTTCCAATCTTTTGCATCAGTGAGATGCAATTTATATGAGTTCAAAGATGTGATATGACGCCTACCTTACTACTTGTCATTTATTAAGTTCGTAAGTGTATTGCATGTTAAACAGAGAGGTAATCTAATTTCACAGTTAAATAAAGTGCTAATTTAAATTACTTTTGAAATTAAAATGTTAATGGAATAAATTTGCTGGGTTTAATAAATGAACTCTCAAGCATTCCCCTCCTCCCCACCCGTTCTCTGAATCCTCCACTTCGTATTGTCAGTTTCTCTGCTCCTTGTTCTTCCACCACATCTGGGATTCTAGAACTATTTTTATTTAGTGTTGGTTTACTTTTATTTGTGGCTGTTTTGGCAGCAGGAATTATATCCATTTGCCTGACAGAGAGTTTTACATGGAGCATGTGTTTAAAAGATTAATATAAGCAGTTGCTTCTGAAACAATTTAATCTTGCTTTCTCCACAATAATGAAAAATGAATAATCAAAAGCAGTAAATTGTGTCTAGAAGATAATAAATACTTCTTAGAGCATTTTAGCACTGACTATGAATTACAGCTGACCCCCAAATCAGGAGAGGTGAGTATGACCAATTGAAAATCCACAGTGTGTGCTGTTTTCAGCTGCTTGATTCATTTCATTGCTCCGTATCAAAACCTAGAGAGTCTGCTGTCTGTCTCCTTGATTTAAAATGAAAAATGGCATCCCGTGACAATTAGGGGAGAATGTGTTTAAACTGTAGTAAAACAGGCCTCTCCCCTTTCTGTCTCTTGGCCAGCACACAAACCTTAGTAGACCTAAGTAAGGATTTAAGATAGAAATAGTAACTAATTCTAGTAATTAATTCTAGGTTCAGCCACTACAGGCAGAGAAGCCTCTAGGGATGTATTTTATCTGAACCACATCATCTTTGTGCCCATGGATACCCCTTGAGTAAACTCGAGAAAGATCTGTCAGAGACCCTACCTTTGATCCCCCACTTTCTATAGGTGTGTTTATGCCTAGCATTTCCTGTAGAAAAAAGACATTGTAAAAATGAATGCAACTCTCTAATGAGGTGTTCTGTAAGGTCTGATGCCCTAACAAATTCGCCTTCATTTTTAAGTACAAAACTTAGGAAATATATTTGAGCACCCGCCGTGTTCAGATTGCTAAATAATACATATAATAATTAAATGTAAATAAACATAAATGCACCTGTCTCATCTCTGCCTTGAGGAAATTTCAAAATCATTTCACAAATATAGACTCAATGATTATCTTCACAAAGCAGCAACTGGGCAGACACAAGAGTTCCCTGCAAATTGGGTGGCAAAAGGGATGGGGACATGACTTGGATCAGGCTGCCTCGATCTGGGAATCTGCCTGCCTTCAGTGTGTTTTAATGTGCTTACATCTCCTTGCTGCTCTGGTACAGGGAAATCACATTTTCACACACTGAAACAAAAAAACAAGACATCTTCCTCTGAAGAAACCTTGCAGGGAATTGTCCCATGTCTTATGTAGTGAAAAAAAACCCTCAGGCTGCATCTCTGAAGACCAAAGGTCCAGTTTTTCCACACCACCTGTTAGATGAGATATTGGAGCTGTGGTGTCTGACCTCACCAAACTTAGCATGCTCTGAAATGAAGACAAAACTCGTTTTCTCCATTTTTTAAACGATTTTAATAACAAGTGAAACAGTGCATGATATACATAAGCCCCCTGACAACCTCCATGGTGAAATACAAGCACAAATAAGGAATGGCCTGTGAATGCACCTCCCGAAGGTTTGTTTCTCTTGTGTGTCTGTTTTGAATCTATTGAAATTGCAAATGTAGCTATTTAAAAGTTTTAGTCCAGAAATATTTTCATGTCTCATAACTTCATATAAACTGTGCTTTCAAACCTAGAAGGGCAATTTTGAAATCTTCTAACTCAGAGAAAAATCAAACCAGTCTTTTGACAGAGGAGAGGCTCTTTCTAGTTTATTGTTCCTAAAAATAAGATTTCCTAATTTGGTGCAGCTGTTGGGGAGCAGACATGGAATGTCAGTAGTCACAAGTCTCCAAGTGCATGCTGCACTGTATTGTCAAATCCTTGCAGAGCTACCGAGTAAATTCCTGGCATATGTGTTTTCTTCTAACAATTCAATGCAACTCACTTTTAAAATCTGTTTTTATAGAAATGTTCAGGTTCTCCTAGACTCTTTTGAACTATTGCCAGGATGTGAGTTAAGCCCTTGAGTTGGCCATGAGAACAGAGGTTGAAAACCAAAGATGAATAGTCATGCGGTCTCTTACCACATGAGAATTATCCAGTTAATTTTTTGAGTCGCCAAGGCCAGTCTAGCAGGAAGCATGTATTTTATTTTCATTCTAAACATGACATATTGAGATATTTCCTAAAGAGCTTTTGCAAGAAACCGATCCATTATACATGGGAAGATGGCTGTTTCTCCATGAGCTCTTCCTTTTGACCATCTATTTAAATGTACCATGCTGGTTTTGCACTATAATAATAAGAAGAGAAGAAGGAGGAACAGTTACGAGTAGGAAGGAGGAGGTGGAGGAAAAGTTGAGGAGGAGGAGGAGGAAGAGGAAGACATCATAAGGACGACCTTTAAATTGTATATACTTTTATCACTTACTAAGTGGTTTTATATGCTAGTATCTCATTTAACACTTAAAATGCCCCAGGAAGATAGTTGTCATCACAAGTGTTGCCACTATTCTTTTGTGACATTATTTCCTATGTGTCATGTAGCTTAAAATTGACATAGCTAGAGCTGGAACTTCTGTTCAAAGTCTGAAATTTTTCCACCAGTTGACTACCAATCTTCATTCATATACCTGCATGTATAAATAAGTTTTTTGTGAAACATATAAATAAGAGTATCTGCCCCACAAACTTGAAGACAGAGTGTTGGTTGTGCTTTTCTGCTCATTATTCCTCCTGGTGATTCATTTCATGTGTTCCCTTCTTGAGGTGATATGCCTGTTAGCAATTATTTAATCCACTTACCTGGTTAATTGAGAAAACTGAGCCCCTGGAAGTTAAGTGACACAGTTATGAAGTAAAAGACCTTGAACTTGAATCCAGGTTTCCTGTCCACTGCCCTTTTATTTTTACTCTCTTTTGTCATGCATTTAATCTTTTCTCAACAGTTATGCAAGTACTAAACAATACAGAGCCAATATGAGTCCATCTACTTATGAAAAGTCTTGGACCAGTAGTGAATATACAGTGAATACTATATAGAAACCTGATAAATAAAATGATATCATGATAAGAAAATAAACATGGAGAACTGTTATAGTTCATTTCAGACAGAAGGGGAAAATGTCTACTAAGCTCTCCAGAAGAAAAATTTACTTTAATTAATGCATATTGTCAAGAAAAAAAAAAATAACGCAAAATATAGTTTATATTATTTTCCTAAAAACACAGCTATTTTTTAATTTTGTTTTTGGTAGTTGTAGATGGACAGAATGTCTTTATTTTATTTGTTTATTTTTATGTGGTGCTAAGGATTGAACCCAGTGCCTCACACAGGCTAGGCAAGCACTCTGCCTCTGAGCTCCAGCTCCAGCCCAAACACAGTGATTGTTAAGAATGCAGGAATCAGAGAAGAATGCAGGCAGCTCTCAATGCATGTGCCCTTGCCTTTTACAGACAACAGGAAATTAGCAGAAATTGTGAATTTGGAATGTAATGATTATACCTTTTGACAGATTCTCTTTTGGAAGGAAAATCTTCTGTTGTTTTAAGGGCACACAATAAAATTGAAAAGGCACAGTTGGTTAAGGTCCTAACCTTCAGTTCCTCAGAATGTGACTGGATTTGGAGACAGGATCCTTAAAGAGCTAATTAACTGAAAGTGAGGCCATTAAGTATGGGCCTTAAACCAATATGACTGGCATCCTTATGAAAGGGAGAAATTTGGATTTGTACATACAAGAAGGAAGATAACATAAAGTTTCAGGGAAAAGACAGTCAAGAAGCAGCCACAGAAGAAGATAAATCTGCTGACACTTTGATCTCAGACTTGTGAAACTGAGAAAATAGTATGTTGTTCGAAACCCCCAATTTGTGGTACTTTGCTATATGGCAGTCCAAGCAAACCAAAACACTGTTTGAAGTCAATATCTCTCACACTTGGCCGTGTTTCAAAATCAATTTAGAATTCCCTCCCCAACAATATCATTACTCAGTGCACTATCCTAGGGCAGTACAAGCTGGGGATGTTGTGGATTTCAAAGTTTCCCAGGAGATTCTGACACAGTTTGGGGATGAGAATCACTAGTTTATGTTGCCTTCCCAGAAGAATTCCCACCTAGTTCCCTTTAGGAAGAGAAAACAAGTCTTCCATTCTGCCTGGGTTATTTGAGTTCATTACTCAGGGCAGAGCAAGACATTCTATGTGGATCAATAATGGCCCATGCTGGACCTTGATTCCTTAGAATCAATGAAGTTTTATTTTAAAATACAGAGTCACAGAAACTCTGATTCCATCAGTCTCTGGAGCTCTAGGACAGGAACACCTGTTTTGTATTGTAAGACTATAAGTGATTCTGAGGATATTTTAGAGAAGAGTGAACCTAATGTGTGTTTTTTTATATATGTATTGTCTTCAAAAAGGAAAAATTACCTATAAATACACAAGGAATCTGTTAATTTTCTGTTCTGTGATTGTTTCCTGGGGCCCATTTTCTTTATTATATTCTTCAATGATTAGAGTGTTAAGGGGGGTGATTTTAACAAGTAGATGTGGAATTTTGCAATTTGGTGTTTTGTAGTAATGACCTCAGGTTAATCAGTGTTTTCTTTTTCTGAAGCCTGCTGTTGGGGCAAAAGGTCTGATGCTAACAAATTATGTTATTCACAATTGAAGTGTAAATTGAACTCCTAGTTCATTTGTTTGCCAATCATCCATCCCTTTTTATGGACATAATAATCAGTTTCTTTGGGGAATTTACCTGTCTGGTACACTTACACATACATGCGACATTTCATTGACTTAAAGTCCCTGATGCCCAGCCAAAGTAAGTGAAGATCAAGTTTGAAGAAGAAGAAGAGGAAGAAGAGGAGGAAGAGGAAGAGGAGGTAGCCTATGGGAAGTCAAACTAGATATCAAAATAATAATTAGCATGTGTTATGAATGATACTAAGTGATTATGCATGATTACAAAACAGCCCTATGAGATGTAACTGTTACTATCTCTATTGTACAGATGAGGAAATTAAGCCAGGTGAGAGGTGTAGGATATTTCACCCAGTTTTCCTGAACTGGGACGTGTCAGAAGCAGTTGACTCCTCCTGTCAATTATCACCCTCTGTTGACTTCATGTCTTACCCACCAGCTCCTGAGCCCTTTTCTCAGATTGTTTTATTCCCTTTTAGGTCTAATTCTAGTAAAGTTGGCTTTCTAAGCAATATTGAGTAAGATCAAATTTCTCAATGAATTAAAAATATCTATTTATTAGTCAGCTTTGCATCACTGTCACCAAAAGACCTGGCAAGAACAGCACAGAAGAGAAGTTTATTTTGGCTCATGGTTGCAGAGTTTCAGTCCACATTCAGCACATTCCATAGCTCAGGCCCAAGATGAGGTAGAACATCATGATGGAAGAGCATGGCAGAGAAAAGTAACTTAGTACATGATAGTCAGGAAAGAGACAGAGAGCACCTCTCACCAGGAACAAAATAGCAATCTCCAAGGCACCTCCTCTCCATGATCTATCTCCTCTAGCCACACCCTACCTGCCTAAGATTAACACCCAATTAATCCCTCTCAGTGCATTAATGCACTGGTTAGGTCACGCCTCTCATGATCTAATCAATTTACCTCTGAAAATTCTTGCATTGTCTTGCACATGAACTTTTGGAGGACATCTCATATCTAAACCATAACATACTAAAGCTATAACTTATGAAATAGTAATATTCACAGTGATTTTTCTCTTTTATACAATTTTATTACAAAGGAAATACACTACCATTTTCTTGAACATAGTTTATGTACTATATCTTCCCATGCATTGAACTGTAAAGGAATCCAAATGCCCATAGTCTGTATTCATAATTCCACATTAATACCAAACTATATTCATCTTTGCCTTTTATCTTCTAATCTTTGAAATACTGGTATCTTTGTATCATTGCAAATGGAGATGGGTACTTTTCATATTTAGTTTTTTATCCATGCAAAACTGTTTACTGTAGATCCAGGTGGTCAGCAAAGAAAATATCTGCTGAAGGTCTTTTGAGTTGATAGATCTAAATTTACAGTCTTATGTCTTTACATTTCCAACATGAACTCTTAATGTTGTCTGGATTATAAATTATTCAAAATACATCTCTAAATCTGTAAAATTTGGCATACTGAAGAATCAATTAGTTAGCCAAAAAATGTTGACCAAATGCAGCCTAAGAGTGATTATGAAAATGATTTCTAGCTTCCTGAAAATGATGTGTGAATGTGTGTGTGTGTGTGTGTATAGTGGTTTTAAGCACACATTCTGAAGTTAGGCTCACATGGCTACACTATGCATGCCCTGAGTTACCCTGGAGAAATTATTTATCTTCTCAAATTTCAACTTTCTTTTCTATAAAAGTGAGGATAATAATATCTACTTGCAGGTAGAGATTAAGCAGAGTAAAGATGGTACTCTGTGAGCTGTGCTCTTCTGGACTAGTAAATTATCAGTATCAGCTGCATGGTGCCCTAATACTAACTAGTTAAAAAGTATTAAAATCAGAATTCTATTTACACCAAACTAAAGTGCAGTAATTATAAAAAGTAAAGTAACTCCTGTGTATGAGGACAATACAGTAAGATCACAAAATGAAATTTCTCTGGTTTTATGTGGGTAGAGACAGAAAAACCTTTCAATTCCTGTATCTGGGTAAGGTTCCCATGGGGGAGGTTACTTTATGTAGGGTGTCAGAACATGGGACTTCATGTGAGCTGGCCAGGAGTCAGGAGCAGCGGCCAGGGATGTGGAAACAATTTTGGAAGAAGTGGGAAAAAAGACTGGAAATGGTTCTTATCTGAGACTAATCCCATGAGCCGCAGGAGAGGAAGCTTGACCTGTCCAGAGCTGTCCAGAGCAACATGTGCTGTAGTTTTTCAGAAGGGTGGATGCTGAATAGAAGCCTGCAAACACACTGACAGAAAGAAAGGATACAGAATTAGGTTTGAATTAACCTTGATTTTCAAGGTCATTTTTAACATGAGAGAGAACTTACAAGAGGCAAGGATCTGGTGTGTGGGATTCAACTCCTGGTTCAGCCCCTTATTACTTGTATGACAATGGATGAGTCTTTTTGATTTTCTGAAGCCAGTTTCCTTAATTGGGGATAAATATAGCACTTAATTTTTTAGGGTTGCTGTGAAGATTAAGTAAATTAATTTATGTAAGTGCTTGGAAGTAAAACAACAAAAAGTATAAGCATTTTCAGTAAATGTTGGCTCCATAATGACCATACCTAGTCTGATGCTGCTTCTCCTCCTCCTCCTCCTCCTCCTCCTCCTCCTCCTCCTCCTCCTCCTCCTCCTCCTCCTTCTTTGTGTGTGCTCTTCAAGTTTTTTCCTCTCTTTTTTTCATGATTGTACCTGGATTTATATACATTTCCTATTAAGAGGTGACACTTGCCAGTTTCTGCTTTTCTGGGGTCAAATAAGTGTATGGTGTTATGAATCAAAGTCCTGAGCCTATCATTAAATTATATATGTGGAAACAATTATTTCTCAGGTTGAGAATCACTTATTATTTTCATGAATCCTTAAGATGCAAAATCTAAAGTCTAATATGCATGGGTGGACATAGAACACTTTTGCAGGTAGAACAAAATCTCTAAATAGTCTTAACATTTTTGAAGTTAGAACATGAATTTATTTTCATCACAAGTGTTTGCTCAGAATTCAAATGGCTTTTCTTATTCTCAAAGCTATTCACATCAGCTGGAGTTTTGGTTAGGTATTTCTCCCTCCCCCCTTAATTATTTTCTTGTTGCCTGCCGAAAATGTGCTAGGAAAACAGAAAGAGTTTTATTCATGCTTCCTTTCACTCTGCTCTTTTGCAATCAGAATCTCAGGGATTTGACTTGTCACTAAGCCCAGTTTAGAGCCACTCATCTCTGCATTCTGCTGTTAAGTTTTTCATGCTGTTACTTCAGAGTGTACTACAAGGCTCACAGATGTTGCTATGCATACAGTTCCAAAGGGCAGCATGGGGCTGCCCAGGTGCCAGGCTATGGCTCCAGTCTGGGGAAGTGTGCAGCGGGCTGGCACTTGGTGCTAGGCCCTCATGGGTTGTGGGTTCAGCAGGGGATGCAGGATTTGGATTCAACTGTCCTTTAATAAAATCTTACATTGGACTGTGCTCAGTGGTAGATAGTTTCAGAACTTTCTCATTTACTCTTGACAATATTCTATCTCCGATTTTGCTTTATCATATCTGAGTTGGTGGATGTAGGTTAGTATCAAAGCCCGATGTGTTTGCAAAAATTGAATCCTAGAATTATACAGATGGACACATTACCTCTTCACCTGCTTCCCCAACTGCAGTAGTGTCTGAGCCCTGTGAGAGGCAGGTGAATGGGTTTTCTGGTGGACAGTTAATCTCAAGATGAAGAAGTTCAGAGTGAAATACTCCAAGTCAGTCTCCCAAAATGTACTGAATCAATGAGTCACCCCTCTTCGAAATGAATGGAATGAGTCAAGAGTTGAAGAGAGGGCAAGAGTATGTTTAGGGAAAATATATCCTCATGAAAACCAGTATAGGGTAAAGTTCAGATGAGGAAACATAAGCACAGAAATATTCAATAACTTGCAAAAGGCTTTTTTAGTTCCCCTACAGTGGAGCTGAAAATGGAATACAGTCTTTTCACCTTGTGCTGAGTTGGTGCTTTTTGCCAAGTTGAAAATTTGGAATTATAATGCAGAAAAGAGCTCCCCGCTGTTTTGCATTCAGAATCACATGGATTTGACTTGTCACTATGCCCAGTTTAGAGCCACTGATCTCTGCATTCTACCATGAGGGTCCTTCGTAATCTAGAATCCAAAACAAGATTTTAGAACAATAAATAGGTCTTTTCTCCTTGAGGTTTACTTCATCTTTGTTAATTCTTTGTTGAAAATTCTAACTGCTTTGTTATCCACAGCCATAACCAACTCCATTCTTATGAAGTTATCCTGGCCATTGAAGTTTTTTTCCCCTGAAACTAGCTCTGAGTGTATATACTCAGTCTCTTGGCTTCCTTCTGCATACCTTGTTTAGCTCTACTCTTACTGCTTCCTTGGTCTGAGATGAATGCTGCCCTAGTACTGATGGGCTGGATGGGCTGAGACAACTGTGTAAACACCCACTGCCTGATCTGACCACCCTAGGCTCTGGCAGGCCAACTGAAGTCCCATCATTGCTTTGAGGCTTTACTTCTTAAAAACATCTGTCTTCTTCTTTCAAATGTAAGTAACATGATGTTTAATAGTTAAACTTCATAATCACAGTTTTAAACTTGGCATTGAATGCTAAACTGCATCCTTTTCAAGGACAGCTTGCACAGCCTTTCTGCAGGAGTGGGGCCCTGGTTCAAATTGCATCTATGATCAGAGATAAGCTTCCTTGTGGCAGGGGGTAGAGTAGAGGGGAGGGGATCTATGGGTGCGATTTGCATTAATAGACTTTCTGGAAGATCTTTATGAATGAGCTAGAGAAAGGCTCTGAAGATATATATAATATCAGAGCCTCTGTTCCTACAAGGCTTTAAGAAGCACACATGGACTGGAAACAATTAGCAGCAGCAAGATTTGCTGCTACAAAGAAGGAGGAGGAGAGAGAGAAATCTTGTACTCAGAGTTAGTCATGGGAAGTTGGAATTGTATCTCCTTTGGGTGAATCAAAGATATGTTCCAGAAGCCAAGATATCACAAAGTCTGCTTATGCATGGTAATTTTAGGAGAATAAAATAAGCATTATTTCTGTGGCTCTGCTAAACTAATAGTACAAATGAGTTATGGGTTGTATTTCCTTGAAATGTCATTAACTAGATAGATTTGTGTTGTTTAGAAACTAGTTTTTCAATAAGGCACATTTTCATTGCAAAATTGAAAAATCCTGTTAAACTTGGCCTTCCAAATTAGAATGTCTCAAGAAATCAATAAGTTTTTAAATAGAATCTTGATCCTTACTGATCAGTCTCTTGAAATTTACCCTATAGATAATTTTTCTAAAAACTGTAGAATAGCTTTCATTTAGAATACCAAAAAGCAATATCTTTCATATTTTTTCCCTTTCCCCCTCATGGTTGAAACCCTCAGTAGATGTGCAGGAAAGTGTAAGTGATTTTTGCAAAGTGGTTGCTCAACCACTTCCTGTCTCAAAAGACCAAAAGGAATCCTTCCCCTATCTCCAGAGCTGCCCCTCCTTGGTGTAAAGAGTTCCAATTTATGCCTAGGTTCATTGGCAGGTCACACTGGGGGGAGACTGTCCCAAGCAGTTTAATTTCTGTTGTGGAGCTAGTGAACCTTCAGCATAGCTCTGTGGACAGGGTTGTAACCAGCTTTCCATAACAAGTTCTGTCTTTGATTAATCAGGCATTAGTCTTTGGACTGTCATAACTGGCACCTTTGGATATTTCTATGACCTTGAAAATTAGAATAATTAAGTTTCCTCTTGCACAGCGGGACTTGATATGCATAATTAACAGCAGCCAGCATTCCCTGGAGAACAAATTTTTGAAAGACATTAAAGAAGGAAAGATGCAAACCTTTTGAATGAGTGGAAGTGAACATTAGTTTGAGAGTGATAGTATTTGGATGTTCTTTATCATGAATATAAATATATTTCCATGAAATTTAATAATGCATTTCAATCCTTCATTATACTTGGTAGGAAATAGTAACATTTCAATTTTAAAAATTGTATGAAACAGAAGAAAGTGAATAATTGGCAACTGAATGAAAGAACAGGCAAAAATTGAAAATCTCCTTTATACGGGAGAAAAAATTAGTTGCGGGTTATAGTAACTGTGTTGTAGGCAAAGACAAATTTGAGACCCCAACAATTGCTTATCTGTATTTTATTTTTCCAAATTTTGACTATATCTATATTTTATTTTTCCAAATTTTGACTATATATATTTTGACTATATATTTCCAAATTTGACTATATCACTTAGTAGCTTCCTAAAAAAATCAGCAAAAAATGTTATTGAGTGTATTTCTTTAGAGGCTTCTCCAAAGAACTCTGATTTTTATAGCAATACTTTCTCTTAAATTTTCTTTAGATGTTTACAGATGGTTATACTGATGCAGAGAGACAGAGATGGGGAGAACATAGTTCAACCAGAATCAGTTTTGTCTGTCTGTTGAGTGTTTTGAAAAATACAGTTTGCTTTCAGCCACTGAGAGTTAGAAGAACATAGTGTAGATATAGACTCTTAGCCAGTGAGCATGAGTGTACCATGCTGTAATGCTCTTGACTGGCAAGTTCTCATAGTGGTATATTCTTTCCTTAGATTCTCATTCTGGGTTTTGTTTCATGTTGTTGAGCCTAATGTCAAAAAGTAGGATAGTATCTGACTGTTTTTTTATAAAGAGTTGCAGTCTAGAAAAATAACATGGATTTTACAGTGATTTTAGACATTTTCAGGAAAATGATCCTGTAGCAGAAACCAACAGGCATTAGAGAATAGTGAAATCTTTGGTCTTTATAAACATCTTTGCCACTGAGGGGTGTCAACCAATAATTTATGAGTGGTAGTTTGTAGAGAACAGAGCAGAGGAGAAGTTATCTGAAGAGTTTGGAAATGTTGTTAAAGTACTATGATGGAGACATATTACCCATAGAGATGGTGCTACCATGACCTTGTACACCATGACTCTGATCGTGTTAAAGAAAATGTGAATATTCATTCTTTGATAGAAATTACTAAAAAATGAAGGGGTGTGTAGTTCAAATGTCCTATAAACATTCATTGTGCCATCTGAATTTGATATCCCTATTTTTGTTATTGACCTCCACCCTCTACCATTCATATCTTTGCCAATTATCTTCTCTTCCAAAATAAATCAATATTGAGAGAATATGAACATTAGGAAATTAATCAATTTGGGCCACCATTGGGTGGTATGGCTGTAGACTAACCATTGTACAATAATGTGTCATTTTGGGGGAATATTACTGAATATTCTTAGTATTAGAATGATTTTCAAAGTTTATTTTCAATTCTGTGAATGTGAAAATAGTAACATTTCAATTTTAAAAATTGTAGGATGGTATGAATCTCTTCCAGGAGAGCCAAGATTATTGTCTGAGCATAGCTTCGATTTATCCACACCTTACAATTTTAGAATGATGACTCTCTCTATTCCCAGAAATTGTGGCTCTGACAAGCTCCTGCTATAGTCACTTCATTAATCTTACTCTACCAGGACACCTGTTCACTACTGTGCAGTGTCGGCTGATATCATGCAGTAATTATGTTGTTAATTCATGGGCTGATGTTTTCCAGGCTGAAGCATGACTTCCTGCAGGCAGTGATCTGGGAAATCAAATCAAGAAGGCAAAGAAAACATTGGCAATTGTCAGCTTCTACTAGGTTGCCTATATGATATGACTTTGGGTAGAGAGTGCTGTTTCTTGAATATGGTCTTTTTTCATAGGGCTGCTACTCAGCAGAAGTTCTGTGAGATGAGTAGTGATACAAAGTCTAAACTCCTGAGTGAGATTTAACTGGAACCCAAACTAGTTCCACTCCTTACTTTCAGATCTTGGAATGACTTAACCTCTCAATGTCCTTCTTTGCCTGAGGGGGGAATAATAAAAGGATCAACATCAGATAGAAACTCTAGCCCCCAAAACACTCAATAAATGTTAATGTCTATTATTATTTAGCAAATATGTATTGATACCTATTTTTTAGTTGGCAGCCTGGAAAAGCTTCTTGGATAAAATTGTTCTCTGGTCCAGCTTTGATTCTAAGAATAAATGAACATGTAGAGATAAGACTGAAGGTTGTTAGATTAAGGATAGGCAGCACATATGGTCCACTGTGGCTTGGACCCTTGGGTCCTGGGAATCTGCAAAGGAGATTTCTATCTTTCATGTATAGAAGTTTTTGTGATTTCTGAAGTCTCCAATTTCATTCCTACTACTTCCTAGCGAAATGATCTTGGGCAAGTTACTTGACTGGGTACTTAGTTTCTTCCAACAGTGCAGATAATAATAGTGCCTATTTTCTGGGGTCACTTTGGGGAATAAATGAGCAAAATATGTCAAATGCCCAAAGCAGTGTCTAGGACAAGGTAAAACACAAAGAAGCAAATGGTTTTGTTTATAATAATATTGTTACTTATGGAGGTTATAGTTTCACTGGGGAGGCAGACCTGGCCTGTGAAATAATAACTAATCTGTGATTTATTGCCACATATGCAGTCAAGGATAGCAATTTCAAACTTTTCACCCAAAATATTTTTTTTATTTTCTCTTCCAATCATTCTATTAAAAAACAGAACAGAAATTTTCAATTTCTATTTATAAAATCAATGAGTAGATGTTGTAAACAAATTATACAATAATCATAAACAAAATGAAGAATAAATCAGATGCATAATTGCACGATTCTGAAATAACAATTGTTAGCACCTGGCATGTTGGCTTTCCATATCTTTGTTCTTGCTTATATATTTCAGCTTTTAAAGGTAAAATTTTCTATGCTGTTTGCCACCTGTTTTGCATTTAATAGAAAATATAAATATTTTAATTTACCAATGCATGTGTCTAAACAATTTTAGTGATTAAATACTGTTCTGTTGTATTAATATGCTACAATTTATTCAAATGGTCTCCATTGCTGCATATTTAAAGAGTGTCCATTTGCTTGTATGTGCCTTGGTAAATAGCACTACAATGAGATTATCTTAAACCTAAATGGCCGTGCAAATTGTTCCAGTGTGATGTTTTATCTAAACTCCTGGGAGAGAGAATGGTCATGGGTCTGCAGCTAGAAGATAGGAGGAAAAGTAGGACTGTTGCCCACTTTCTGGACAAGAAAACACAAAGGAGAAAGGCAATCCCAAGCAGCAAGATGGAGGACAGGCAGACTATAAAATGTGACATGTGAGAGAAAAGGCAAGGCAAGCAAAAGAGTTCATGTAGGTTTCTGTGGATGAATTCTAAAAATACTATATAAATGATAGGAAAGGCCTTCTCTGGAGCACCAGTGTCTGAACTTTCCTTTACCTTTGACTCTCATTTCCTCTGCTCCCAAAGGGTAGGGTAGAGAGGGACTCAGAGCTCTTGGCTAGAAAACCTTCTTGAAGCAGATTTACCTATCTTGAAGGGGCAGAGAGGAAATGTAAGCATGCTTCAGATAGAAGATATGCATATTTGGTTGGTTCCTATCAGCTCTGAGAAGCTTGCAGTACAATTGCAGGCTTGTGATCACTCTGGGAAACCTCTGCTGCTGTCTGAGAGTTGCTTTGCAAAGAAGGCCCATGTCTACCTTGGTTCCCCAGAAAAATTAGAAAGGAAAACTAATTGGTGAATGTCCATAGTTATCCTTGCCTTAAAAAAAAATCAATTAAAATTACCATGTGCAAATCACCTTAATCTCCCCAAGGCTATATTTAATATAATTATACATAAAAATAAACTCAAGCTGGGCACTGTGATCCACACCTATAATCCCAGTGACTCAGGATGTTGAGGTAGGAGGATAACATGTTCGAGGCTAGTCCCAGCAATTTAGCAAGGCCCTAAGCAAATTAGGGAGACCCTGTCTCAAAATTTTAAAAATGAAGAAACGGCTGGGGATGTAGCTTAGTGGTAAAGTGCATAGGCACCAAAAATAAATAAGTAAACAAATAAGTAATAGCAAGTTTAAAAACCCTGAAATATCTTCAACTATGAGGTCAGAATTAATCCAGATGCCCACCTGCCTTTCACCCTGGTAGGGTCTTAGAAGACAGCCTTACTTTCCTTTTCAAAGCCTCTCACTTGGGAACAAAAGAACACTCCAGTTTTAACCAACAAACCACCTATCACTAGGGGGGTTTCCATTTTCTTTTTCATGCTAAGGTAAACAGTGCTATAATGAGACAGTGCTACTCCAGTTTGCTTGTTTTAAATATTTTAACTAATGGAATTTTATTGTATTCTTGCCTTGGGGACTTGAAGCAGTAGGCAGACCTATACAGGACTCACTGATAAATAATAAATGCCTTAATGCCCATTAATCTATATTTGGAAGCAACGTTTCCCTTGCTGTTTCCAGGTTCTGGCATTTTTTTGTACTCTTTGCCTCTGTGTGTATAGGTTTATACAGCTGCACTTTCTGCAGAAAGATTTCCTTTAAATTCCAGAACCTGTAACATATATTTTTCTCTGCTACTTACTCAGTAGGGAAGAATGTTCATATTAGAATGAGGTCAAGCTTGTTTTCTGTAATTTGCAATGAAACTCTCAGAAATCTAGTGCTCTTATCCGCACCCCCTTATTTCTGCTATTTCCCCTTCTCAGCCACCAGCAGAGTGACCTTTCTTCATTTATTTCTTTCACCTGCTCAGTTTCCAAGGTGGTGGAGGGCATTGTGACTGTAGTTTTAAGAATAAATGACTTTTCATTAGCTTTTCCAAAGTAAAGGTCCACACATGGTGGGCTTTTGCAGTGTGTGATACCTATAGAGAGAACTGCCACAAGGCAACACATTTTTGCTTGATTTTGAGTTGAGCAGACTGTGAGGCAGGGACAGAATCAGTCCTACATGCACCCTGAGTCCTGTTCTGGGATTTTGTATCAGTGTTTAGTCCACTGCCTTCTTTCTGCAAAATTCATCTGCTAGAATTCTACATGCTTTCTAGGGGACATGCACAGGCACTCTAATAATTTCTCTAAATTTGAATTCAGAGATTTGCAACTATTTGTTGTAATGTATTAAGAAAGTCAACCATATTTTCCTATCTTAAGAAGGCAATTACTGACAACTGAAATGCAGGCAGTCCTCTGTTACCTGAGTCCTGCACTGCATGTGGCCTGCAGAGGGGTAGGTCCATCTATACTTTGGCAGCTTCTGTGGGAGCACAGTATACAAGTTGTGGATGCCTGAATAGTGCAGCAGCATTGGGGAGATCCAGGTGGCCATGAAAGCTGCTTCTGCAGTGCTCAGGAGGTGAGGGAGCATGGAGTGGTGGTAAGAGTGAAGGCTTTTAGTGCCTGTCCTGACTCCTCCTTGCCAGCTTTGCAGCTTAGGTAAAATCAAACACATCTTCCACATTATGGCAATAATACTACTTGTATGCCTACCTTCTGGGCTATTGTCAGGTTCCATTAAATAAGCTCCTTTGATCTTTCAGAATACTCTAACTTCGCTGCCTGTGCCTGCAAGAGGAAGTGCTTAGCAATATTTGATGTTAGAATGAATATAAAGTATTTCACAGATAATTTCTGTCAACCCTTTTTGATTGTGGAGCAGTTGGGTATTATTCACTTTGTGCTTGTTTGAGGGTAGAACAAATGCCCCACTTGCTTAATTGGGTTTAGCCAACAGCAGTTTGATGTCACTGTACATTCTATCTGGCCAAACATCAAAACCATATTTCCCTGGGGCCCAAGATTGGGAATCTAGCTGTTGCAGGACACGATGTGGTTTTGCTATTGCTTCAAATGCTAGTTGATCTTTAACTCTGCATGCCTGTCTGCATGCCTGGAGCTTCTTCAAAGTGTAATATTAAGCAAGAAGAGCTACAGTTGGTGCAAGCAAAGAAAAGATATGCTTTCCTTTGTTTTGTCTTTGGCCCAGGGTTTACTGCTGCCAGGGACCTATTTATTAGCCAGCTTTAAAAAACAGCTGTTCTCTGTCTTCTCTTTTCCTCGGTGATGCCTGTCTTGGATATTTGGGCACAGCTTAATGTTAGGCAATGCTCTGTAAAGTGAGTCCTGGGAAATGGATTTCATATCACTTTCAGAGGTTAGAGAAATGGAAGCATAAATATTGGATCCACATATTAAAGTGAGGGTAGATAATTAAGCTCTTGTCTGGTCCCCAGCAGCTTGTTGATGTGTTTTTATTTTCTAGTGAATGAGTGATGTTCTTCAAAGGGGGGTGCCTTCTGGGAAATCAGGTCTCTACTGAAGCATAGCAATGATCCCTGCATTGCCATGTTCTGCACAGGTCCGGCTCTAACCCACAGGCAAGCGGTGGGGCTGGACTAATTACACAGCTGTCAGAATCACACAAATGAATGGACTGGGAGTGCTGCTTCCTTATCTGTGACAGCGTTTGTTGGTTTGAATTTCACTTTTTTTTCCACAGTGATATTTTAGCAAGGAAGAGAACACTCATATGAAATTGAAAACTTTCTGAAAACAGTATTAAAATATGTATTTGTACATGCTTACAGAGTGATAGAGAGCTGGCTACTAGCACAAAGACACCCTTGCTTGTAAGACAAATAGGTGAAATTTAGCCTCACACAATAAGGGAGTGACCTTTACATCCTGCAGAAACATACTTGCACGCACACCACGTGCACCCAGTGTCTCTACTCTCATTAGACATATGTCATGGATCTTGTGTGGCTAAAGTATAATTAATTGTAGACATATAATGGGAAGCTTTTCTTTTTCACTTTATGATGTTCCTCTGTGAGTAGGGGAGGGAACTTCTTTCCTGAATTAACCATTATCACAGGCCTACAGATACATAGGGAAATCATCCAGAAACCAAATATGTGGTCTTTTTTGTTCTGAGCTGTGTAAAGAAGAAAATCTTGAAGGGTCACATTGTGCCCTTATTGAAGCCCATGGCTACTGGAGCCTAAAGGAAAAATCTGTAATACTGATCCTTTTTTTATACAGAAGTTTGATATTTTGTGTATTGTGGATTATATTTATTATGATTCCTTTAAATGTTGCATTAAGATATTATTTAACTAGATTATGAGGGCAGGTACCTCTCTTGTTTTACCCTAGTCTCAGCTGTGCTTGTCCCTTGCATTTCTCTGTGGAATGAGAGAGAAAGAGAGAAAGAAGCTTTCCTTCTGCTGCTCCTGCTGCCCTTAGCTCTTCTGCCCCTGCCCCCCGCCCCCGCCTCTATGCCTGGTGATGTGATAGCAACTGAATCAGATGTAATCCCCACATTCACAGAGTTAATGGTCTGAAAGTAATGATAAACAAAATCAGATTAAACACATTTAAAAGTAGAGTAAACACATTTATAAAAATTAGAGTCAACACATTTATAAGTGATTTTTTATAAAATGCAGTGTTATGAAAAAATGAACACAATGATGTTAAAAATAATAGGAGAGGATGTGATGATGGAGAACTTTCTTTGAGAAATTAGAATAGGCACACAGATGAACTGTGTGCCTATTCTAATTTCAATTGACACCTGATGAGAGTGAGCCACCCACAAGATGAACTGGGGGAAAGGAGTCCAACTGGATTCCACTGAGTGGATGAACAGCCAGAATTATAAATATAAGATTAACTGGTGAGTACTCTGTAGTGGAGGAGGTGAGAGGTACAGGAGTGCACTGGAGTCAATGCAGACAGAGGGGCCAGTTGCACAGGGAATTTGAAGATTGGGTCAGAAGCCTAAGTAGGGGAGTGATGGAGTTTAGGAGACATCTCTGAGAGACTCTCTTAAACTCACAACTGTCTCTATTACCTACATGAAAAAGAAATCTGGGGATCAAGAACTGTCTTTACTGTATATACTGGAAGTCTCAGAATCAGAATTCCATACTGTGAATATACAAGTATTTTTATTTTCTGCATGTGTTCTTCAACAAGTTTTCTTTTCTCTTGTTTTATGAAGAAAATACCCACTTACGGTTTAAAAAAATTTATCCTGAATGTACAGGAGGATTCAGCATCCCTCTGTTCTAAGAACCTATGCAGGAAGGAGATACCTTAGAAAGCAAATAGCAAGGAAACAATGAAGGACTTCTCAGAGAACCTCTCCCAAAGCTGATTTCTCCCTTTCTTATTCTCTGATAAAACCCAGGATGTTTTGTGTATTGTTTTACCTGATCTATTCCTTTGCTCTTGCTGAAGAGTTTTAATACCAAAATCATTGGTTCTCATCCTTTAACATACTGATGCAGTGATAAATTTCTATTTTTTGATGCTTTTCATCAAGAATTATGTTTCAGGAATTGGAATTCTAATAATATGTAAGAAGTTAATAAAAGTGATCGTTTTATTTCTTAGTCAAAACATCTTTCAACACTTCATATTCTGTTGTATCTCAGAGAGAGCTATAACTTTTGTGCAACCAACTCTATTGTGCATTGGGCATCTTTTATGGCCTTGATTCTTCCATTCTGCAAGCATACATTGGTATCATGGGCTAAGAACTGTGCTAGGTACCCAACAAGCACAAGCTCCATACATGGGATCCAGAGGCCCCATCCTTGCTGGCCTGTGGGAGTGACAGAAGGTGGTTTGATGTGCTTTTAAAGCATGGAAGAGTGAGAAATTTATTTCTCCTAGATATTTTGGAAAGCTTCACAGAGGAGCAAATATTTGTGCCCACACTAAAAAGATGCCTAATGATGTGTGATATTGACCAAATTTATATAGTGTTTGTTAGATATAGTCTCTAGAGCATTCTGATTTTATACCACTGTTTTCTGAATGAATCAAAAATATTCTTTACAAATTATTATCATTGGTTGTATTTATTAGGAGATACTAGGGCACAGTAATTAAGATAACTGGTTACAGAACAAGACAGTCTGTGCAAATTCCAGTTCTGCCTGTTGCCAATGTGTGAAACCTTGGGAAAACACTGAAAACCTTGGAAGTTCAGGTTCCTTGTCTGTAGAATGAGAATGGATAATATTGGAACATGCCTCATGGAATTACTGTGAAAACAAATGATAAGCCATGGGAAACACTATTTATTATAGTGGCCGACAGTTAACAAATGAAAATGGAAGTTATTTTTATAAACATCAGAATTGACTTAGGGTGTTTATTCCCAAGTACATTCTCCTCTACTTCTTTCGATTCTCATTTAGGGTGATTTCAGGGCTTCCCCATGTCCACATTGTGCTTCCATCAGCAGAGTTACTTTCAGTTGCAAGTTGAGCTTACCTAACAGCTCTCATGGTTATCATGGCTACCTCAGAAATATACATAGAGCCACTTAAAGGCCTGTGTGGGAACTATTTCTCACATGAAATAATGTTATTGTATCTAATAATCACATGTTTGCCAGTAATGCCAAAGTGAATGAATTTGATAATTGTTGAAGAATATTGAAAAATGACTAGGAAAAATAAATGCTTCTGAGAAGTTTGTAGAATATCCAGAGCCTTCATTTAAGCCTCCGTTTTCTGTTTAAATGCTATTTCTTTGGAATGTGAAAATATTCCTGGCACATAAAACTTGTCTGGCTTCAGTGTGCCTATAACATATAAAATACTCTGGGACCTATTTGGAAGGACAATGCCATTTAAACCCTGAGAGCTAATGAGAAGGCCAAGGCATACATTTGATAAGCTTTGTCATCTTTTTGTCTGAAGATCATAGACCTTGCATTTTAATTTACTATACATAATGCTTTCTTAATGAGTTCCAGTGGATGGCCATTGAAACATGCTGGAGCAGCTGCCAACGTGATTATGGGGTGGGGGGAGCATTTGTTTGATTTACGTGATATGCAGTTAGGGTAACTAATATTTGCAGCAAGGGTACAATAAAGGCAGGGGGAAAAAATCTTCAGTATTACTGTGGATAGGAGAAAGGTGCTAAATCAATTTATTTTTTTCCTGTACGTGTGAAAACTACTAATTGCAAGCTAATGGAATTGCATTTTAAATGTTGAGTGTCTTGCTAGACCATGGTATGCTTTATGCCAGAAAGTTCATAGTAAGCCAATGCAATTATCAGAATTATTTTTTAAGTGAAAATTGAATTGAGGCTTCCCAAGTACTGATTTTGGCTATGTTATAAAGCATTGCCATCAAAAATAAATTGTTGGTTGGCAAAAAGATTGGAGATAATTCCTAAGAGTAAAACATGAACAAAGTCCCAGACATGATCAGGATAATCACAAATAGTAGTTACACGGTTTTGGTGTTAACAGTGTTGAAAGCCACTCAAATGCATCACCTCATTTAATCCTCTTAATGATTTTGCATCAGGTATTATTGTCCCATCTTTGGGAAACCAGGGCTTTAATAGCTTAATTGATTTACCAAAAATAGCAAGTGGTAAAGGTGTGATATGAACTCTGATTCTGACCTTCAGTTTCATGTTCAGGGATAATATCTGTCCTAAAGCCTCCAAACATTATTGTTTCCAAAAAATCATGTCATGAAATTATTTGTTCACTTGTAAAGAGTTATCTGTATGGATGTATGGGATGCTTAGTTCTATTACCAATTATAAACAGTTAAACCAACAATGAGAAAGGAAAATGGCGAACAAATAGTTGAAGACCTAAAATTGAAGGTGTACATAATAGAATGGTTTCTGGATTTTGAGTTATCAGTGTTTTATCTCCTGTTTCTGGAACATAATTCACATCTATCATTGCTGCCCTTCACATCTCCACCATCCCTGCCCACTCATCCTAGCCACGTTGACACACATCTGCATCCTTTCCTGATATCATTGACATATTTAGAAATTCTCCTTTGTTGTGAACACACACACTCATTGGGAAGTCTTTAATTATTATCTTGCTTTTTGTAGTTATCCTTCCCTTTGGGTTAACTGAAAGAGTCATGATCCCTACTCTACATGTAAACACAATACCTGGTTATTATCTACTTGAAGTCCTCAAATGTCCTCATCCCTGGTCTACACATAACTTATATAATCATGTCTGTATATGTTTAGGGCTCGTTAGTTGGGCATTTGTTGCTTGGTGTTGGTCTGGTGTGCAGAACCTGTGCCTGTGATGTCTTCCTGGTACAGTGACAGGCATGAGCCACTCCCTTGAGGATGAGTGTTGTTGAGGGCTGAGCTGACCACTCTGCAGTATCCGGAGACAACTGAATCACTGATTTTAAATATTTGTTGTAGATGTCAGTGTTTCTTCAACCCTGGGGCTTCAGCATTGACTTCTTTCTTCCACCCTGTTTGATGAAAGGAAAATATAAATGCTAACATAGGTCCACAGTACTGTACTAAACCCTAAGGACAAGATATGTTTCAGAATGTAGGATTTAGGAAGGCATTAGGGAGTGAGTGTTAAGGCACATGAAATCACACATGTAACATAAGCATGGCATTCTCTGCAGAGCCCTGGGCCATGCCTTGTAATCAAATACATTTAATAATTTGGTGGCAAAACATATGGAGAGTCACACTAGTGGCTAAATATAATAATCTCACATCAGGCCAGGTTAGGTTTAATCATCAAATTATTTCTGGTTAAATCAGGTTTTGCAGTCAAATGAGTTCTCAGAGCTTTTGGGATTTTAAAATTGAGGATAGGGCAAGGATTGCAGCCCTGTAATAACAGAGGGGTCTCTATATAAAGTAACTCCCTGTGTCACATGTCATACTATAGTAATTTGACATGTCATTTGCTTGACAAAAATACACATTTCTATAATAAAATTAATCAAATTAGAATACGGTCGGTTTAACCTAGAGCTTTATAAACATATATAGAATTCTTAGTTCTTTTGTTTTATATAACCTTTCTAAGAGGATCTGTAATGCACTGATTCTCTGGATTCAGAAGACTGGCTTGCTAAAATTCTCTACTTTTTTCTTGGAGAAACTGAGGTAGGGTCAGCACAAAGGCAAGTGATATTTAGAAAGTAAGGATAGTTTTAGAGGATCTAGGCCAATCTTTAAATCATTTTTGTGTGTGTGTATGTGGTGGGGTAATTTCTTCTTCCTGGATGTAAAGCCACATCGAAACTATCACAGTGTCTTGTCATCCCAAAGTCATTTTCAAGTGTATCCTGAATTTTGGAGCCAAATAATAATTTCTCAGCCTGACTTCATTGTCTATTTGCGTTATAACTTAACAAACCATAGGGATGACCAAGGTCATTGTGTATGTTAGTGATGATTAAAAGAGAAAAGGCAGGCATGTGGGATCTTGATTGTTTCATATGAAAACCCCAAATTGTTCAGGAACTCATAAATTAGTCCTGTTTAATGTTTATGAAGATAATTAGGGAAAGATTGCTTCGAAGTAATAACTGTTATAAAAATGAGACCTTTTTAAAACCCTGATTTATAAAGCACTTATTTGCCTTCAAGAATTTTGGGGGCTGATTTATAAGCTGATTCACCATCTGTGTCTTCTTGGCAAAACAAGGGAGAAATGGTTGGATATTACTTTAGGAGCTAGATTAAAATATTAATTGTATATTTTACATAAGCTAGAAATAGGGGGAGCTAGTCTTTGCTTTTGATCATGATTGACTTTTATTTTCCATATAGTATCTTTTACAATCTTCTACTTTGTGATTATTTAAGATAACAAATAAACTCTAAATAGAAAAAGTGAAGCTTCAAATACAATGATGTTGATAGTCAAAATTTTTACAGTTACATTTCATTTATAGATTGTAACAGTTAAATATCTGGAATGTATTATCCAATCATGCTCCAATTCCAAATGGAAAAGTAACCATTATACTATTATGATTAATATTTTCTACTCATGGAGTGCCTCTGGCATGATACTCAGGGTGTTTATTTTCATTATCTTCTAAAGGCTTAGTGGCCATGCTGATACTGTGTGAGGAATTTCAGGCCATGGAGGTTGAGTAATTTGTGGAAGGTTGAATATAGGTCTGTCAGACTTGGCAGGAAGTTCTCTTCTATTCCACACTTGACCTTGATTCTTTGAAATTTTTAGTTAATTACAAGCAAATGTTTCATAAACTCAAGGCGGTTCTTCTAGTGGTCCAGAGCATCAGACTTTGGGATCAAGGTGTTTTTGAGTTCCTCTCACTCTGAGTTGATTCCATCTTCTATCACAGTTACATAAAGGACACACCTTATTTTGTAATCCTCACAATCCAGTACAGCTATATTTTCTACCTGGATCTGGCTCACATCTCCTTAAACTGTCCTGAATTGTAAGCATGAGCGTAGAAACCATATGCCTCTACCATGACTGGGGTACAAATTGCCTTTTCCCATCTCTTGTCCATTTGTCTTAATTGTCTCATCTGTCTTACTTAGATTGTAAGCCCTTTGGGAAACACTGAGCTCTGCTGTACATGGAACCCGCAAAACTTCTTGGGTTATTATTTCCCATTAGTTGAGACAGCAGTGATCTGAGAGTGATCATTTTCTGTAGGTTTGGCTTAAATGTCTGGCTTTAGAAACAGAAGTCCTGCACACATGCACACAGTGCTCTTTATTTGCGGCTTTCAACACTACTTGCAATCTGGTGCTTTTCAACTTCCCATCTCTTAGGTTAATTTGTCTTCCATTATTCCAATTCTGAAAGAGTCTTTCCATTATATTTATATGGAAAACTTTAAAACTTTTTTTTCATATAATTTTAGAAAAATTTTAGAAAAAATAGGCATATAAAGAAGGAAATATATTTGTAATCACATCAACTAGCAATGAATTGCATTTAGTGCCATAATTCTTGATAATCTTTAAAATGTTATTTTTTCATTTAATATTTTTTAATATTCATCTCCTTGATACTAGCTTTAATGTCTTCATAGAAGGATAATTTCTAAATATGCCAATTCCCTCTTTGTTGGAGATTTTCATTTTTCTATTTTCAGTATTGTATAGGCACAATACTTGCTTCATTTTGCTACCATAAACAATGCTTTGATGACCATCTTTGAAGCGTACATCTTTTTAGTATACTTTAATTATTTTTCTAGTTTTAACTCATTTAAGTATATTTCTTGGGTAAAATGGTATAAGCATCCTTAAGGGTCTAAATACATAAACAATTTTAGTGGAGGAAAAGTTTATTTTAGAGCTCATAGTTTCAGAGATCTTAGTCCATAGAAGGGCAGCTCTATTCCTTGGAGCTTGTTGAGGTGAGGCAGAACATCATGGCAGAAGAGTGTGGCAGAGAGAAGCAGCTCACATCATGATCAAGAAGGAGAGAGAGAGAGAGAGAGAGAGAGAGAGAGACATCACTCTGCCAAAGACACACCCCGATCCCCTATTCCCATCTCCTCCAGCCACACCCTACCATTTTAGTTACCACTCTGTTAATACTATCAGGGGATTCATTCACTGATTGGGTTAAGACTCTTACAACCCACTCATTACTCCTCTGAACCTTCTTGAATTGCCTCACATGTGAGATTTTGGGGGACACCTCACATCCAATCCATAACACCGTTCTCTATAACTTAATCTTGAAGGTTTTTCAACCAATTGTGATAGGTTGAACATGAGTGATAAATCTAGACTTTTTAATTTAGTTTTCTCAAGCATTCTGAAAATATTGAGTCAAGTGTGAATTCCAAGGCAGTGAAACAGAGTATTTTCTGTAAAAAACCACTGGTCCTTGTACATGCACAGGTTGTTTCCATCTAAACTAATAATTCAAGTAAATGCATCTTTTTAAATATCTTCTGTGTATGGCATACGGTGCTGTAAGCCTCTAGTACAACAGAATTTTCTACATAAGAGTTGAGCTACAGGGCTGGGAGTGTATCTCAGTGATAGAGAGCTTGCTTAGCATGAGCAAAAGCTTGGATAAAACCAAAAAGCAAACAAACAAATAAAACCCTGAGCTACTAACATAACACCTTTTCAGTGCCTAAATCGACTTGCCAATGTAAACACAGTGTTGACTCCTTCAGACATTCTACCTCCTGGTTTGCTTCCCCTTTACCCAGATTACTGTTGAACCATCCAGAGATGCTAGATGACATTCAGCAATCCCACTTAGCATCAAGGACTTCTATGATCTAAGCCTTCCCCTCTTGCCCAGCTCTCAGGCTGTACAGGCCAAATTGTGCTTCTAAGAAGGCTGTTTGTTCTTCCATTCATCTGTGGCTTCCAGTTTGTTCTTCCTCATGTTTGGAATTTTCTTCTGTTTTCTTTTTTTAATTAAATCTGCCTCACAAATCCCACTTATCCTTTAAGAATTAGCTTAAATGTAAACTTCTGGATAAAGTCTTTCCTGAGCCTCAGATGCTCCCGTGAGCACTTGTACTCCTCTGCAGTATCACTGTCTGTGCACCATGGCCCTTGGTTTGTGTATCTCTCTAATTAGGCTTATAAGCTTCTTAGAGTCAGAGACCATGTTCTTCATGTTTGTATACTTAATTGGCACAGTACTTACCACAAACACTCAGTAAATATTTGTTAATTTAATTGGAATTAGAAATTTTCTCATTATGTGTATTGTGGGGTTGCAGAGGAAAAAAAAAGTCTAGAGATATCAAACTGGTTAGCAACCATCTTATATTTTACCCCATCTGTTCTAGCATTTCAGCTTTTTTTCTTTGAAAACTTTTAGTGGACTTCAATTATTTTGAAATTTTATTCAGTCATTCCTAGTATTTGGAATATCATTTAATTTTACCTGCAAATTTAGTAAGCACATCCTTGCCTTGCCAATTGCGGCATTAATCTAGATAGAAATAGATTGGACTTTGAGGAATTATTCTTGTGAGAAAATGTAAATCTCTCCAAGTGCTGATGAGACATTTGTTTTCTTTGGTTTTGCATTTAACTTAAATATTAACTCCTAAAGTTGTGGCTACAGTAGGCATTTATGTTATGACTGATAGACAGGACATCAGAGGACTCTGGTCAACAAATCCTCTCAAAGAGGACACACTGTGAACTTAGACACTGACAAATACTCAAGAATATTTTTCCCCATATAGTTAAAAAAATATATACCATTGATACCCTCCTAGTCCAGAATGATGTTGCTGTAGACAGACTCTTGCAGCAGCTTTCTCGGGTATCTGTAGCTTTGGATCTGCCATTACTCAAGGATCTTGTCAGGACACTTCTGCCAGCATGTGTGTGAAGCTAACAACCACAAACATGTGTAGGTGTGTTGTCATTAAGTAAGTTTAAAATCAAACTAGAGAGTTCTCTGCTTCCTGATCATCGGGTGAGCCACTTCCCTCTGCTACTCTCTTCTGCCATGATTTTCTGCCTCACCCCAATCTCCAAGGAATGGAGCCTGCTGTCTATGGACTAAGACTTCTGAAACTGTGAGCCCTCAAATAAACCTTTCCTCCTCTGAAAAACAAACAAACAAACAAACTAAAGAAGTTAATGTTTGATTGTCACACAATAAAGGAGCAGCCTTCTTTTCCTTCGAGATGAAAAAGGCCCTCCCCTCCACCCCTCAGATATTTTATAAACCCTGAGCTGAGGCTCACTCTTCTGGTTGTTCCATTTTTATTTAGTACAGTGTCATCTTGCATAATGGGGGCTCCTGGGACAGCTAACAGGCTACAATCACCTCCCTGCTAATAAAGAGTAGCTGTAGTGGCAACACATTTCTTTATGAGAAATGTATAATTAGGAGGAGTAGACTCAATAAAGGAGCTATACAAATGTATTGTCAAAAAGAGAATATATAAAACTTAAGTAATGGTGAACTCCTATAAAAGTTTTGAGCCATTAAACCCCAAATATTTCTGGGCTTAGGAGTCATGGGATGAGTATAAATTCTACCTTAACCCACCAGGATTCCTGTCTAAATGCATTGCATGTGCTGGGCATATGGGATGAAGGGGCTGGATGTCATTCCAGCCCATAAGATGCTTAGAGTGCAGGGTGGCAGGATAAGTGACCACAGGGCAGTGAGTGTCTCCAGGAGGACCGAAGACTCCAGAGAACCAGAGCAGGTATAACTACTGGAAAATAGCATCTGGGGAAAGTCAGAAAACAAAGCAAAAACGGAAGTGCAAGTTATCAGGTAACAAGGTGAAGGGAGGAGCAGTTCTTTGGGCTTAGCTGTTGTCAAGAATAAATGACAATAATTGGTTATGCTTAGGCCAATGGCAAAAGGGAATGGAAAAACCAGATAACAGGGAGAACATGAAGATGGCTAAAATGTGCTCAGCTAACTTTCTAATCTCCTGTTCCTCACTGATTCTATATGTGTTTTTAGATGCCCTTCAATGGATGAATAGATTTTTTAAAATGTGGCATTTATACATAGTGGAATATTACTTAGCACTAAAAAATAATAAGATCATGGCATTTGCAGGGAAATGGATGGCATTAGAGCAGATTATACTAAGTTAGCCAATCCCAAAAAAACAAATGCCGAAATGTCTGATATAAGGGGGGTGACTCAAAATGGGGTAGGGAGGAAGAGCATGGGAAGAAGATTCCTCTAGATAGGGAAGAAAGGTGGGAGGGAAAGGGAGGGAGAAGGGGAATTGCATGGACGGTTGAAAGAGACCCTCATCGTTATACAAAATACATGTATGAAGATGTGAGAAAAAAAAAAGGATAGCGTTACTTTAGAATAGGTAGAGAGAAGTGATGGAAGGGGAGGGGATGTGAGGACAGGAAAGATAGTAGAATGAAACAAACATTATTATTACTGCGTGTATATATGTGACTGCATGACCAATATGATTCTGCAACCTGTACACTCAGAAAAATGAGAAATTATATCCCATCTGATTCAAATGTATGATATATCAAAGTCATTGTACTGTCATGTATAACTAATTAAAACAAATTTAAAAAAAATTTTAAAAAGAAAAAAAAAGCCAGAACATTGGTGCTGTTACTTGGCTACTGTGTATATTTCAGTGACATATTTCTTGGAATCAGAAGGGTTTTGTTTGGTTTTTGTCTATGTTTAGGTAAATTGTTTAAGAACATTAAAAATTCCCTGTTATTGTCAAAAAAAAAAAAAAAGAAAGAAATATAGGCTGTAATGTCATGATGACAAACTGCCTGGCCTACCTCGAGGGAACAGAGTCTTTCCTAGGTGGTCGCTGGTCTCTAAGATGTCTCCTTTTTCCACACCTGGCTTGACACACATAGCTTCTTGTTCAGGTTGCATCACCCACCGTGGGTCCTGACCAAAGGCTGTTTGCATGTGTGTCCTCACCATCACCATGGCACAGTCCTTGGATGTGGGGATTCTGTCTCTCCTCTGGTTTCTGGGGTATGATTCCTCCTTGATTATCTCCTGTCTGCTTGGAGATCCTGGGATTCTCCACATCTTTTTTTGTCCTAGCCCTGTTTATAGGGGGCTCTTTCCAGATGTCGCTCATTTCCTGGTAGAGCGCTCACTATTCCAGTGGTGGTCTGCTGCCCATTCTCTTCAGGCTGTCTATTTTTTGTCTTTGGGTCACTGATGAACAATAGATGTGGACATACCCTAAGAAGCCCCTGGACTCCTTTTCCTTGTGGGAGCTCAGGGTCAGGAGGAAGGCAGACCAGTTCAGAAAGACCCCACATATACATGAGAAAAGCCAGCAAGATACCTCCCACAGAGACAAAGCCTTGAAATCCTCTCCTGGCTGGAAGGGTTCAGTTCCTAACTCTACAAATAAGTATTTTGTTAATCCTGAAGCTCTAATTTGTTGACTAGGGGAAGGAAAACACACACACACACACACACACACACACACACACAATGAAACTTCAACAGAAGAAGAAATAGGTGAGAATATCCTAAATTCTAAAAGAAAAGTTTTGATTTTCCGTAGTAGACTTGTTTATGAATATGCATTTGGAGCATGATATTTTAAATCTTAAGTTAAGGACTAGAATCATTATAGTCAGATGTAAATTAAAATTTATTTTTAGGGAGTCACTTCCATACAAATCCCCATAAAAAGGCTTTATGGAGAAAGCAGGTCATAAAATCAAGTGAAAAGGAAGAAATTAAAGACCAAAGGTTAATGTGGAGCAAAGGAGAAAGGCTAGGTGATTTACGAGACAAGTCGAGTGAGAGATCAACTCCCTTTCAAGGTTCACATGTCTAATGGAGACACCAGGCTGGCCAGCAGTGAGGGAGTGTGTGTGTACATGTGTGTGAGAACAAGGGTGAGGATGGGAGAGGGCTCTAGGGCTGGGTTAGTGGGCAGTAAAGAGGTGTCTTCAAAATACTAAGAGTATGACTGGGAAGACACATAGAAAAAGAGCAATCTTTAACTTAATTTGGCTTTGCCTAGAGCACCGGCTTTTTACGTTGAAGTCACCTGAAAGCATCTGACCAGATGGAAATGTTAGTCTGCTGATAATGTCCATCATTTGTGTAACCCAATCTCACAATAACTCATGTGAGCCATCTAAGGACATTTGGGCCATAAGAAAAACTATAGCAAGTCAAGTTTCCTTTTATCATCCATAGGCTATTATTCATTTTCACGGAGACAGAAAGTTTGGAATTTTATTGAACTTACCAGCAGAGTAGCACGCGCGCGTGCACACACACACACACACACACACACCTACTCCATACACTTTAGAAGGCAACCTGTACAAAACAAGACAATAACATGAGATACTGCAGTAAGTGGGGAGCAAAGAATTTCAGCAGTTCACCTGGGGTGGCTTAGAAGACATTTGAATGCATTGTCTTTATTAAAGTTAATGAGTGGGCTATGCGGTAGGTACTGAGTGGTCTCTGTAAGAATGAAAAGCCAATGCTTGTTATTGTGACTTACAAGCTTTATAAATGAGGACAGTCAAAGAACTTCAGCTGGAGGGGTCCAACATGGCAGGAGGAGGGAAACTCACGTTGATTAAAATGTATACTGAGTCCTCTGCATTAGAAGATAAAGTTGAAGAAACGGGTACCCACAACTCAAAACTAACTAAATTCTTTTCTGCAAATTATATAGCAAGTCACCTTTACCAAGAATATTTCCTGAGACTCTGACCTCCACCTGTTTATTTCTTCTGCTACATTGGCCACCATGTGAGGTCTTGTTTCATGTGGCCAGTTACTTAATTCTGTTCAGACTGCTAGTAGCCAAAGGTGGTGATGTAAAAGTGTAAATGAATACTTTGTGTTGAAAATATCTCCATATGCTACCTTTTAGTTTCTGAATACCTGATGGAAAGTTCATTAATGAACTTTGTTAGTAAATCCAAAGAGACCATAATTGGTCTTTCATTTATTATTTTTAATTGAAACTCTCTGACAGTTTTATTTAAAACACTTCCCCACAGAGGAGGATGGGGATTGCTATGGTAACATGAGACTGTTTGTTCTGTGTAACAGATGACAATGAAGATCCCTCTAGTTGGGTTTTTCTGGTGTGAAGTGTATTTTTGTCTATGGCTTCGTGCTTTGTGTAGGTGGTGAACACAGCATTCTAAAAATACAAGCCGATAGACTCCTAATTTAGGGGATTGAATAAATAGTACAAAATGATATATGCAGTCTAAACCCAAATATTGAACATTTCTTTCCTCTCTTTTCTAGATAACTCTTGTTCTCATCTTTTTGTAAGCACTTATTCTTATAGACATGACTTGACTTTAAATATTCCACTTCATTTTCCCCCTGATATTATTTATCTCACTAAAGTCAACGGATGACTTCAACTGCCCATTTACCCCCTAAATCTACATCTCCTATGGTGCTAAATGTTTGTCCATGTGTTTATCTTATTGTCTATATTTAACCTTGGATATGAGCATCTCAAAGGTAGAAAATGTGTTATTCAGCTTTGTACCTCTTAGACTTATCACAAGCTTATTACTGACCCTAGAGCAAATATCCAGCAAATATGTAAGATTGAATTTATTCAACGTGCACTGGATTTTTCTATGTCAGTATTAGAACACGAGATTATATGGCTCAGGCTTTGCAAGTCATCACTAGCCTTGACCTTGCTTAACTTACAAGAGCTTGCTTGGGGAGGCCTGGCAACACAGTAGCATGGCATGGGTCTATGTAACCACAGGCTCATTAGAAATCAGTTATACTGTCCCAGGTAATGACCTTTAGTATAGAAGCCAGAAGGTCTTGTATTACCTGTGAGTAAGCTAGAAAGGCACTTTACTTTCCTAAAGTGTCCTTGGGGGAAAATTATAGCATAGAGAAGTTATTTAAGGCAGTTAGCTATAGGTTAAGCACTGGCTATGTGAGACCAGGAAAACAGTTTCAAAATAAATTGTTTCCCTGGTCCTTGCAAACAGGAGTTTCAGTTTTCAAGATGCTTATTTCAAGATAATGTTGAGCTGATAAATGAATTCATCACCTTGACACTCTCTCCAGCCAGTTTTGCTCTTGACACTAAAGTTTCTCCAGATGACAACATCATTTTCCTAGTTACTTGGGTTTGATATATTGGAGTCATTTTGTTTTCTTTTCTAAAAATTTCTTACAGGGACTTTTAAATTCTGTAGGTTTAACTTTCACGTGGAGCTGGAAGTTCATCTCCTCTTGGTTGTTTCCAATCATTGTTCTTTAGTGTACCTGGTCCCAGGAATTGTCAATTATTGCTTATAATGTGTCCCAATCTCCTTACTTAAGGTATAGCGTGTAAATCTAGTGTTTCCATACATTTGCTCTGTGCTATGAATATGTCTGTTACCTTATCACCTCAGATTTCTCCAGTGAAAAGTTAGGTTAATAATAATCCCTATCTGATAGAAATGTTGGAAGTATTCATTGAAAAATGTTGGGAAAGCAATGGTAATAGGATTGGTCTCATTTTAATAATGGAAAGTTAGTGGAATTTGCTTAAGTATTTCATTGAAGATCGGGAAGTAGTGATTTGACAAGGTACAGTCAAAAATAGTTATTATTTGGGACTGGGGTTGTGGCTCAGTGATAGAGTGCTTGCCTTGCATGTATGAAATACGGGGTTCGATCCTCAGCACCACATGAAAAAAATAATAATAGGGGCTGGGGCTGCTGCTCAGCCATAGCACACTTGCCTGGCATGTGTGAGGCACTGGATTTGATTCTCAATACCGCATATAAATAAATAAAATAAAGTCTATCAACAACTAAAACAAATTTAAAAAGTAATAAACAAAATAAGGTTAAAAACAGTTATTTGAAAATAAGCTATTTTTATATCTGTCCAACTGAAATATAAACGCAGCATTGTACACATAACAGAGTTGTACAGTATAGCCCTATCAACCACTTTCTGTCACCCTGGGTTGTTAGTTTGAATTTTTTTAAATTGATTTTTTGCTTTTTTCCCCAGTGAAGATATAAAGTTCTTAAAGAGAGAAAATAGGTGTTCTATTTCCATTCATGTGCAGCACATGGACCAGTTAAACCTGACGACAGGTTGTTTTTCATCTCCGAAAGTGGAGTTTCAGGGACCCAACCTCATAAAAGTTATTCAGTCAATATGTTTTGATTGCTTAATAATTAAAACTCTGTGTTCTAAATCTTTTCCACTTATTTCCTTTTAGTAGAAAGACTCCCTTGAAGGAAAGATTTTAAGGTTTTATTCCCTTTGGTATTGCAAAAATACCTGCAAACAGTTCTAAGAATTTTTTTTAACTCATGTTGTTTGAGTCTGAAAAAAATTATGTTGCTTTGCCCTTCTTTGTTTTCTTGTGTGTCACTATGGGAACCTGCCATCCTCAATCTTGTATTAAGCAGACAAATATACATACAAATGGGAAGAGCACCACAATAAACAAAGGGATGAATATGTAAGTCTAAAAACCCAAATTTCAGGCCAGTTTGGTTTCTGGTTAGAGGCATAACTATGGGCAAATCATTTATAGGGTCTCTTTTTTCATTTATAAATAGAATGATTAGACTAGATGCTTCCATAGTCTTTCCCACCAGTAGAACTTTTCAGTTTGTAGAGAGCTCTCTAAAAAAATTGAGAAATTGTCATGATAATCTATTACCTAGTTGGGAGAAATGGTTTCTTACAGACTTTTCTCACTGTGCCAAATTCCCCTTTCATTGTAAAAGAATAGTCATCCATTAGGGCTGAAAACTTCCCTGTTGCTGTGTGGGTGATTGATAGGGCTGCCCTGCAAAAGCCAGCACTTTGGCATGAATGGTATAACAGCCTCAGCTATGTGACCCGCTAGCCCAGATCAAGTCTGCCTGTTCTGCAAGGCATGCATCTCCATAGCTGTGAGGCAGGGAGGCAGGGTGGAGGAGGGTGAAAGTGAACTCCCCCCACAATTAAGGGAATGACAAAAGTCATAATAATTTTACCCTCTTAATCATTTAAAATGCTTATAACAGTTGTTACCACATTTTGTTCATCCACTAGCATTTGTTCAGTGCTTACTGTATTCTAGGCTCTTGGGAGACGTACATCCAGTAAACTATATAAAATTGAGTTGTGGAAAAATGCTAAAAGAAGTTTGGGTTTTAAAAAAGAATTTAAGGAAAATATTTCACTTTTCATTGCTCACACATGAAGGATTTTGGAGCCATCTATTGAAAGAAGGTCAGTGTGCATAAAGGGTATGAGGGGGATAAATGCAAAATTCAGTAGGTGCTCCAAGGACTCTCAAAAGACTTGAGACATTGTACACATATGATAATGATTTTATTCCCCAAACATGCTTCTGAGATAAATATGAGAGACATTACAGTTCCCATTTTATAAATGACTGAAATGTGGCAAAGATATTCAGTGACTTGCCCAAGGCCAAACTTGGCAGACTCCAAAATTTTAGAATGCTCCCACTTTCAGCACATTTCTTGATTCACTCATTTAGGAAATATTTATAAGTATTTACTATGTATCTGTAGTGTAAGGACCTAAATTAAGGCTCAATATTTCCAATATCCCTCCTTCTCAAAGGAGCCAGGCGAAATTCCTGCTCATTCCTGAATGGCAGGTCTCAGTTCACTGCCAGTTAGCAGAATTATTCAGACAAGCCAATCACATCACCCCATGAGAAGCAGGGGAAACTATACCCTGTTGGTACTACTTTAAAAGGCAAAAATTCAAAAATTTGATATATTTTGGAATTAGCTGCCTCTGTGTACTTTGGCTTATGGAACAAACTAAGATCAGAACTTTTACCCTAGAATTTAAAAAAGCATTTGCTTTAAAAGGCTTCAATGAGTGAGTGTTTATGGAATGCAGTCCAAGGGGTGTAAAGCAAGAGGAACAGCTGACTTTGTGTTTCACTGCCCCAGTGAATTTACATGAAACAAGTTTTATAGCTCACTCAAAGATTACCAGCAAAAGGAATCTAATCCTCCATATGTACTCCCTCAGTGGCATTTTATGATGCATGTGGATTTCCCTGGGAGATCAGAGAGGCTCCAGGATAGAGTAAATGGAAGCAGTGCACATTTTATTGTGACTATAAGTAAAAGTAATTGCAAATGCACACTTAGAAGCACAAAGGGAGTTGTCCAGTTGCTGATTTTGAAATAAAATAGTACCATTGTTGGTTGTATAGTGAAAATATAAATACATCAATCGTGCCAAGTGAAATTATGATTTGTTCCCTTATGAGATAGCAAGAGAAGATACTTAGGAGAGTATCCAGCAAATATTTGTTGTGCAAATAAAACTTTGGCTAAAGGAAACTACTAAACTGCTATGTTCAGTCCCTTTTGTTTAATCACATAAATGATAAGATACTATTGCAAACTTAGAAATTTTTTTTCCTTGAGAAAGATGATTAATAATGTGTTACTCTGATGAGAAACTGAACTAGTGACCAGGAAGGAACACTTGCATTGTTCATATAATCTTTGCTTCATTTTGTTGTTTGTTGAGTTGATTTCCCATATATGAGTGTACATTGCAAGGAAAATGCTAAACCATTCTACTAGTCAGTTAAAGTAAAATCATGTTGTTTCTACCCCCTGCTCACACCAAAAACAAAAAAGTTTTGGTCAATGATGTTCTCCCCAAACATAATGTTTTGAATTATATGTAAGTTCTTCTGTTCCTTATATTCGTCTGTTACTTCTAAACAAAGCTGTTTTCTAATATTTTCTTAATGCAGCTGTCTACCAGACTGCAAGATCAGCAGGTATTCTGTCTAATTTATCTTTTATCCTCATGTATATTTTTCTTTTCTTTTCTCCTTCCTTTCTTCCATTCAAGTTCATTAAGTATCTCTTCTATACCCAGCACTGCCAAGCACATCATATCCCTAGAGGAATAAGAATGTGTGTAGAGGGTACAGCCTCTTTCTCACTAGGTCTAGTTTAATGAAAATGCCAGAGAACCTAGATCCTTGCATAATTTCTGGCACAGAGAAGACCCTCCAAAAATGCCAATTTATTACCTCTATTTATTTGAGGCTTGTAGCTAAGCAAACTTATTTTGGGTTTATTAACTGGCTTATCTACTCATTCATAGGACTCAAGCTGCTATTGCCTATTGCCATGATGCAGTTCCCTACCATTCTGCCAATTAAGGTGATAATTGTCATGTTACAGTAAGTTAAGGGTTCTGTGTCACATGTTGTAATTGTTAATGATCCTAAATTTGCATGTAAGACAAGTAGGTGGGCTATAGTGTCTACACTTTTTCAATGTGAACATCTGCATGAATTTTCTTTCTTTTCTTTTAAAATATTCATTTTTTAGTTGTAGCTGGACACAATACCTTTATTTATTTATTTTTATGTGGTGCTAAGGATCGAACCCAGGGCCTTCCAAGTGAGAGGTAAGCGCTCTACTGCTGAGCCACAACCCCAGCCCTATGAATTTTGTTAATGACCATGTTTTGTTCTAAATCATATCTTCTCAGCCTGGAGCTTCCAAATTGGCTTTATGTCTATGCTAGTTAGTTATAAACATAATTTTTGTTACTCCACAAATTCCACTGTATTATTTCCCCCTTAACTATTTCCTTTTTCCTTCTCTTTTGTTTATTTTGTCATACTAACATTATTATCATAATATAGATTGTCAGGTTGGGCAATTCATGTGTATACTATCAAAAAAGGGAAATCTCTAGAAAATACCCCTTAAGATACTGTTGATGAGAGTGCCCATTTATACTCGGATGGTAGATGTAAGTATAGCATGAAACTCAGAGTCAAATAAATCTGGGAAATTAAAAAATACAAATTACATAGAACTATGTAATATAGCTTGCATTAGGTATACTCAGAGAAGAAAAAACAAAGCTTTGAAATATTGGATTGTGGAAGTTCATAATGATAAAGTATCAGTCATTGAACTACAGAATAAAATCAAATCATTTAATCTAAAACCCACAGCTTATTGTGCATAAGTTATATTAGAAAGATTGAGTTGCACTTGCTATCTCTCTGCAGAGCAATAACTGTAAATTTCACCCTATATGTTCACTTCCATATTGCATCTTCAGCTAATAACCATGTTAATAATTTATTCTGAAATCAGATTCCCAGGTTGCTAGAGTATAACTGTAGCATGTTTTAGGTGAACTGAATTTATTCTTTCATAAAGAAGTTAATTGGACAAGTAATTTTTGAGCGGTGTCTTTGGAAATTGTGTAAAGTAATGTGAGTGAGTGCACACAATTTTATTTGTACAACCTAGCAGTTTTCTAGGCATACAACTTTTGGAAAATAATATTTTTAGATTAAAGAATGTAGAGGTAAGCTTATGTGTGGGCATTTCCAAGGAAAAATAGGTCATTTTAAAGATTCAGTTAATTTCAAATTGAATAATTTTACAAATTGGAAAAAAAAAAAAAAAAAAACCTTGATAGGCACCAATGAAAGTAGGCCATTTTAAAACTCCTTGGAATGCTAGTCTCAGTTTATATGTGGGTCCATTATTTATGTTGTGGATACTATGGCACATAGAAGGTCTTAAATAAACATTGAAGATTGAAGAAGAAATTCACTTCTGTCCTTTCTGCTCATTTGCTTCTTGACAGATTTCACTGTGGAAGAGCTTAGGGAGATTGAAATGCCCCAAGTAACCAGAGCTATGTCCAGAGAACAGTGGTGTTCAAAGTCATGCTTCTCTGGAGGCACAAAAGGAGGACTGAACTGAACTGAAGCTGTGTTGAGAATATTGAAATAACTGGATTATATGTTGATAAACTGACTTATTTTAATTATCTTAACGAGGGCTTCAAATATAAAAGATTGCAGAGCAGTGAAAGGGATTGAACACCAAAATTAGTGCCTGGACAGCTAAAACTTTGGTTCTGTATATATTGTGTGAACGGAACCATGTCTCCACCCCCACCCCCAACACATACACAAGCACACAAATGCAGTTACAAATTCATAAGTACTAAATACAACAGGTCCCGTGGGAATTCTCAGTCAACTGCTAGAGTAAATCAGAAAGGCAGGGAAACAGTTCTCAATGGCAAATGACATAATGCCAGCTTCTATGTACTCCCAAGAACTATATTAAAATAATGTTTTGATGACAGGACTTCCGATTGGCTAACTAGATAATTGAAACCTTATCAAAACTCTGTGAATCTATTTCTAGATTAATACTGCTCCTGGATAGGTGATCCTGTTCTGCATGCAGGAAATAAAAGAGGTTAAAGCCACGAGGCCAGATTTAGGGTAGCTGTACCTGAACAAAGGAGCTTTCAGTTTGGCACTGAATGCTGTAGGTATGAGATATGGGAAAGATATGGATAATTTCCATGAATTACTCTAAGGACTCATATGTGAAATAGAGGAGAGTCTGCTGTTTTTTTGGTAGACTCATCTTTGTTTTGCTTTAATTTGCTCTCAGAATAAAACACTCCAGAATTGTCCTTTGGGGGGCTGTTACTGCGGATTGGTTAGTTACTTTATTGACTGTGTATTAACACTCTCTGAACTACGTGTTCTGCCTGTTTCTGTACTAAATTATGCTTTCCAGCCCAGGCAGATGGTGGTGCCTGCTTTAGAGGAATATTTTGTTGCGGTTGTTTTTATATAGGAGGTCAGGTCCATATTACATTTCAGGAGTGACTAATGAGAGAACAAAGTAAAGAATCCAGGGTAAAGCATATAGTATTAGATTTCATCCATTTATTCACCCATTTGTATTTGTGCTTATAGAATAAATGTGTGTGTGTGTGTATTTATTTATTTATTTGAAATGATTTTTCTAAACAAAGCACCTTTTTCCCACAAAGGTGAAATCTGATCCCTACCTTTGTGGCCACCATAAACCAGAGGAGGGTTTGAAATTAGTTTTATATTCTACCAAGATCTTATCACTGTCCCACTCCTTTATGACCCCTGATAGAAGCCTTTTTCTTAAGTGAAAGTCTTTTCTAAAATATTGAGGAACCTGACCTTCATTTGGAGAAGAGGGGAGAAGGAAGGGCAGGATTTAAGAGCCATCTCTTTCTGGAAGAACTTTCTGGAAGAAATTTCTTGACATCCCTATACAGGACAATAAGATCCAGTCCCTGCCTTCAAGAAGGTTTTATTCTTATAATTGTAGTACTGCATGATAAGTTCCTTGAGCATTGGTTTCCATACCACGAGGTCCCCATTTAATAATTTGGATTCTAGAATCAGGAGTCTTACATATTACGTGGCCCAATGCCATTTCTTAGGAGAATCAAATGCATTAAATGAATAGAAATGCCTGTTGTGTAGTAACTTTCCAGTAACTGGTGGTGTGGTTGTTTTCCTGTGTTGTTACTCATGTGCTCTTTCATAGAACTGGGTTCCATTTTTTACTGCTTGAAATTCTGCATTTGCTGGTGTGTATGCCCATCTCTCCTTCCAGGTTAAAAGCTCCATGAAAGTAAGAACCACGCCTCTACTTACCTCTCATCTTAGCTCCAATGCTCAGTGCAGTGCCTGGCACAAAGTAAACAATCGAAAAGAACAATGCACATTCGATGAATGAATTAATAGTCACAGGGGTAGAAAAATAAACCAGGAGGCTCGGTCTCAGATGAGCACAGTTCTTTCCATCTGGCTTGAGCTCAGTTTCCTCTGCATTTATTCCCTAAATTTGCCAGTCCTTTTCTTCCACTTCCCCACCACTGATTTGTGGTGAGAGCATACAGTAAGTCTGTTAGGCGTGTCCTTGGTCTGAGACTCTGGGTCTCCTTACCATCAAGTATAGTCTGCTTTTCCATGGAACGCAGAGGAGAGGTAACCTTGAATAATTTTATTAGAGTGCAACACTTGGGCATCTTTGCTTCTTGAGATTTTTCTTCTTATCTTAATGTTTTCCCAAGCATAATATCTACCAGATGCTAATACAACACCACTGTTCTAAACTAAATTATGTTCGCTTCTCTCTGAGATCAAAAACTGTGTGTCCCAAATTCTGCAACTCTTTGTCCGGGCTGGTTGAAGTGCTGAAAAAATATACTGCATTACAGCTCTTTTTGCAGGGGGATAAAGAGAAGAGAAGCTCCTTCTTGATTACAAAAAGATACATGCATCTTATAATCCCTCCCCACTTTTTAACTTTCTCCCAAGAGCAACAAAAGAAAAAAAAAAAAAAAAAAGACAGCCCAGAAAACTAGAGTCTGCAACATTCTCTGGAGATGTTTTCCCTTCCTACCCTATTTCATTAACCTTTCTTCTGAGACTACTTTTGAATGTCTGGGTTTAATTAAGAGTTTTAGCATGTAGTATAGAAGGAACCCATCTCTCCTTTGGCTTATTCTTTCATCTGACTTGGGTTGAATGTACATATATTTGCTGAGAATTAATTATAATTGCTTTTGACAAAAGAAATAGCTGTTTTTATGTCTGCAAATCCTTAAGGCTTGCTTATATGCAACTAATGATGATAGCCATTGACATAATCAGTTCTAATGGTCTCTACTGTCTTCCTAGTTTTGCATATAGGAATATAATTCAAAATTTAGAAAGGTTGGGATTGAATGGCTCTTTGTTCTGTATTTAAAACATTACTTCAGTGTTCTGAAGAAATAGAAGGATGTCTGTTACTGCAAATTAGATTTGAGTCTTGGCTTTACTGCCTAGCTCTGGGGATGGAGAGATTCTTGCGTTCTTTTAGGCTGTGTGCTCACCTCTCAGATACCACCTTCCTGAGCAGTGGAGATCATTGAAAGGTATATGTCTAAAAAGACTCTGCAAAGTGTTTTTTTAACCATAAGTGATTGTTTTATTTCTACTTCAAATTATCTTTCAAGGATATTTTTGCACATGTTTCAATGCTACATTTGGAAAACAAAGTTCATTTATTATTACTGATTTTAAAAAATCAGTGACACTATACAATAAGGTTTAGGACATACAGGCCATAGAACACTTATACTGTTTATAAAGAATTTTGTCATACATTAATTTGGTCCTATTTTTCTAGGGGGCAAGAGGAAGATACTCTTGCTAGGCAGTTTGATGTATATATTTCTATTAACCCAGCAAACTTGTGAGCTAGTTAAAATTAGCTGTACTTTTTAGATAAAAAGTAGGATCAAAGTCTAAGGTCATGCAGTTTGAACTTCAATCTTCATCATTCTCATTCCCTTGACCTCACTGACATGATTCTTTTCTGTGAAGAAGAATGTAAATAAATCAATAAGGGGCCTTAACTTCACCAGAGTGAACCACTATGCAAATTTGTTTTTTAAAAATCTTAACTTTCCACTGTGTTAATATGGAAATGTGTGGGATTAAAAGGGACCTTCAATTGTTTATTCTTCTATATAGCTCTCAGGTAGGGCCAATGATGCTGATGCTAAAACCAAAATACTATGGCAGCGGTTCCATTCTGAGTTTTCTGAGGAATTTCCATACTGCTTAGGATAAATGAATACGTTAGTTAGGATTTATGTTGTCTCTTACCAAATTAGAATGTAAACTATTTTATTTGCTAAACATGAAGTGATCTAAAATAGTAAAAAGGGGGAAAAAAAAGAACATGACAGGTCAGAATGGGGTTACAGAAAATGCATGTCCCTTACATTTTCTGCGTGGGTCAACTTCAGAAGTTGTGTTGGTACAGGAGGTGGTATTTGTGGGCCAGAGTCACAATGAATTCTTTTTAGAGCATATACCTTGCTACTCTGGCCAGTTTATTGGACCACTGTGGCCCCTAACTGATGGGCAGCCAGTGATAATAGTACTTGTGATTTAAGTGCCTGTTATATACCAGAACTGTTTATAAACTTAAAGTTGTTATTAAACATTTTTCATGTTTAAAATGAAATGAACATAAATGTAAGAATTTGGGCATGTTTACTCTTTACATATTTACCATATATTGGGACCTTCTGGTCATATTTTTTTCTTAGCTATAGAACACTGAAATTTGTAAGTCTAGAAATTTTTTACTCCTAAAGTTGAAGCTAGTGTATTCTCTTTCAAGACACATTTTATTAAAGGAAGGTCAAAAGAAAAAAAATACTATGGCAGTGATTCTTGATTGGAGATGATCCCCTACTTCTGCTCTCCAGGGCATATTGGACTATGTGTGTACTCACTGGCATCCAATGGAGACCAGGGATGCTGCCAAAGGCGCTAAAAATCACAGGACAGTTGCACCTCTCACAACGAAGAATTATATAGTCCAAATGACAACAATTCTGTGTCATGAAAGATGACTCTACATGGAGAAGTTGGGGAAGAATTTCTGGAGGAGGTGACTTCAGAATGGGGGTTTAAAATATAGTTAAGAATTCTCTGAGCAGACAAGGGATGAAAGGGACATTCCAGACAAAGGGTATGGCAATTGTAAGAGTACAGAAGCCTGAAATAAAACTGTATGTGTAGGCAATTCTGAGCTCTTTGACATTGCTTGAGCTTTTCTGGAAGGAGAGGTTTGGGGTGACGCTAGAGCATGTGCTAAGGTCCTTTCTTCCAATAATAGTTCACATTAAAGTCAAATTCCAAGTTCATTTTTTTTTTTCCTGATGATAATTCTTACTGCTAGACAGCCAGTGAACAACATTACTGATTCTTGAGAGAATCATGCAGAGACGTTTAGCCGGCCATCATATAGGCAGATAGTCAAGCCTCGCAGTGACTTTATACAGGCTTACACTTGCTTCTTCTCTGGGTACTGAGAGGATTAAACTACTTATAGGTGATGTTACCATGCTGAGCTAAATACTTTTGCTCAGCTTTTACATCCACAGTCCCCATGTCTATATCTCATGCGTGGTCTAGGCTTCAGAGTAGTTTGATTGAGCAGTATGTGGAAGTGAGACTCAGAGTGTTCTTATGCAGTAATTCAGGGCTATGGACCTCTTCCAATGAAATTTGTTAGACCTATGTGCTTCTAAATCGATTTCTAATTATATACGGGTTCATATCACACAAGACTGCCCTCCTTGATTTTAACACCATAGCTTCAATTTGGTTAGATAAAGCCTATTCAGTGAATTCTTGTCATCAATTTTCTGACAAACCTTGGTTTGAATCCTGATTTTTGGCATTTGCTTGTTGTATGACTTCTCTTTAAGCTACAGTTTCTATATTTTTTTAAATGGGAATCATAATACTTACCAAAATTGTATTCAAGTCTGAGCTTTGTGACCTTGGGTAAGTTATTTAACTTCTCAGAGTATCACTGGGTGATCTGGGAGGATTAAGTAAAATAAAACATTTAAAATTCTTGGCACACAATAGATGCTGCACAAATGCTTGTTCCCTTCTCCCTGAGGCAGTCATCATCAAGATGTTTCGTGGATTTTACTGCTGGCAAAAACAAATGAGGTTAAATAGAAGTCAGAGGTGAAAATGAGGGGAATCACAGAGTTTCTGTTTTGTTCAGCTTTGTTTTTTTTTAAAGTTTCACATAAGTGCAAAGTTATTCTTGTTCTTGAACTTGACTGGATTTCAAGTGACTTGTGATTCTCCAAGGTGAAGTTTATTTTAGATGGTTTTGACCTTGAATGGAGAATTCTAGACCTTGCCTGCACCATCCTGCAAGGTCATATATTCTGTCTCCAATCCCAACTTGAATTTCCAGAATTTGTCCTTTAGTTCAGTCACTGCTCTGGCCTTGGGGTATGCTTGCATTTGACCTCCAGATGGTGGGCAGAAGATTCCTACAGATGCCCATAGCTCCTGCCTCTTGGCATTTGACCTTCCTCTGAGCTGTTGACAGTCGCTTCTGAATGGTGATGTTTCTCCTTCATATTCTTAGTGTTCCCTGGCCCAGACTAAACGCAATTTGTAGTGCATTTTAAGAAAGCTTCCAACAATCTTTGGTAATTTTTTTTAGACACCTTACACTGCTTGCTCTTCCTTGAATATGACAGTGTATCATTCATTCTGACTGGATTTCCTTTCTGCATTCAACTGTGAGCTACAGTGTTCCTCTTGAGCTTCAAATGAAAAATGCTTTCTCCCCTGTATCTGATTGCATTTGTAGTCATCTTTATTATAATACTTTGCATTGTTAGTTTTCATGTGTGTTCCCTGTAGGATTTTGAGTCACAGGAGCTATGAGAGCTAAATCTTCATTGAATCTGTTAGAATGTGCTTTACTGCACATGACTAAGGAGGCAGGGAAGGAAGCATAAAAGAACTGAATATATGCTGAAAGATAATGGCAGGAATGCAGGTATGATAGCTCAAATCATTGTCTCAGTGACCCTGAGAACTAAGCACATGGGAAGAGAAGAAACCATGAGGGGTAGGTGTCTCAGAGGCTGAGCAGAAATTAGCAGTTGGCTGAGAGGATGGCCTGTTGGAATGTGCAGGAGTCATATAGACTTGGGGCAAATCTTCATTCTGTCACTTAGAAGCTCTGTGATCTCATGCAAATTGAGTTCCTTAATTCTGCTTTTCATTTTTGATAAGAATGTGGTTAGTATTATCTACTTAGATATAATGCATTTTTCCCATAATAGGCACTCAATAAAATACCATTAGTGTTAACTTTGAGATTGACAATATACATACCCAAATGTGTGATTTCTGGTATCTGTTGCAGGTATTGGTTAAATTGTCTGATTATACCATAGTTTCTACTTTGATCATTGTAATCATCATGATTATTTAAAAATACTTTGTTGTAGTGAACACTTTCTGTACATGTGTCTTCTGATTAAATATTTTTCAATAATCTTGAAAAATAAGAGGTTTTATTTTCATGCATATTACACAGATGAGGAAATTATGAGAGGATATGAGTGACTTGCCCAATGTTTTCCATCAGCAATTAGCATTTCAGTCCAAACCATGCTATGGCAGAACCTTCAGTCCTCACTGCTATCCCACAGGCTGCTTCCAACACTGTCAGTAAACACCTATATGAAGCTGTCATAAGTACTAGAGGGACTTAAAAAAATAGGCAGAAGGATGCGATTCATGCATCACAAAATCTTATATTTCAAGGCCTCAAATCTCAAGCACTTAGGAATGAACTATAGAACCAGGTAATCCCAATATAGCAATAACCCTAATATATCAGTTTTTTTGCTTAATTGATGAGACCACTCAGCATAATTCAGAGGCAGCATGAAAATTGGCTTAGGAGATGAATTTTTGTTATCTTTCTTTAAAGCACTCAGGTTAATAGAAATATATACTGATACTCAATTTTAAAAAGACAACAGTCTGGTGTGTCTTTCTTTCCTGATAGTCCATAAACTCCTGAAGGTTAAATAGCAACTTCTGTTTAATAATAAAATATTGCCTTTGCCTAGCACATTATACTTTCCCAAGTGCTTTTATAAACTCTTCTTTTTTGATCTACATAGCAACCCAGTGAGGTAGGCAGGGCAAAAGACATTATTCTTTATGAATAGATGAGATGGCTGAAGCTCTTAGCAAGGGTGAGTTATCCAAGGTCACACAGTTAATTAGTGACAGAGCCGGGGCTACAATCCAGGTCTCTGCTCAGCGTGCATTTCCCAAATGCCTATTTCGGTGGGTTTGGACAGCTGCAACAATTTGTACACAATGAAGTGTTCAACAAATGTTGACTGGCTGATTTGGCTCTGAACAATTGAAAGATATTTGCCACCATGATTTTCATTGTTTCTTTTATGTAGCTTCGGGGTGCATTATTTCTACTTTGCTAGTGTACATGAGAGAAGCAGAAAACAAACCATTGATCCATTTTGAAAATGGTTTAATGAGAAAGTCTTCAGAGCAAACAAGTTTGCTGTTACAGTCATTCACCAATACTGACTCTCCTCTCTTGGTCATTTCTGGAAGTAATCACCCTATATCTGGTCAAATGGGAAGGACACCCATCCAACTCCATTGACTCCCAAGACATAACATCCACTAGAATATCCTGAGAGAGTAATAAAACTTTGTACATAGTGTACTATTTTTTTTCCAGATCCTTGATAGAATAGTTGAACAGAGTTCTTTGTTGTATGAGCCACAAAGACTTGGGATTTGGGTTATTAGTTATTTGAACCCAAATCAGCTGGTTTAAATCGGAGTTCAAGAGACATTTCCAAGTGTTAGCTATTTATTTTGGTAATGTGTAAAATCTTTATTCGATATGCATTTTCTTTGGTGTTGATCTTTCCAAAAGATGAGCACTGACAATATTCAGTGAATAAATTTGAGAACTGATGATTGATTAAATCTGTTGTGCAGATTATGGGTTCAGGCTTGGGTTAGGATCACTCTGCCAGCACTTACCCATCCTGTGAGCTGCCCCACTTACCAAAAGGATATTTACTTAAAACCAGTGGAGTTTGAAGCATATGCAAACTTTTGCTTAAATAATATTCAGGTTGGATGGTGTTTTTGTTCATGCAGTAAATATTTGTTAAATATTTGTTGTGTGAATGCAACGTGGTATCATAGACCTTCTCAATCTGATTCCCCTACCTTTCTGTTGCTCCCCACCCTGCTTCTCATCACCTTTTGTAGTACCTCTTAGAAAACTCTTTTCCCATAGCTCCTTTCCAGTTTAATGATCTTATCCAACCTGGGACCCCATGCCACACTCCATTCCCCTGGGGGAGGTTCTCTGAATACCTATCCATGTCAGAGTTCACACATTGCTGGTGCCTCTCTTCCCCCTGCACTTCAGTGTGTCCTATCTGGGGTAGCTCTGAAGGCTATTGGGCTGTGCATAACAGGGAGTGAAGGGCCTGTGCTCTACTCATGTTTGCATACCCAGAGGAGATGACAGAGGTGAGCACACAACAGACAGTGGCAAATTCCCTGTTAGGTTGAATGAAGGAAGGAATCCTGGATTTAGCCCACAAGTGTTGGATTCACAGACCTCTTTAGGGGAGGAGGAAGCAGTTTGCAATGCTATAGTCTGAGAATAGTGTTTGAAGAGACTGATGCATTTGGAAAGCCCCCAAATACACCAGTGAAGGCAGCAATCCAGAGCTGGGAAGGACTGAAGATTCTGCCTAGCATCTCCTGCCATGCACTTTGTACCTCACAGTCATTGCAGTGATTAACACAGGGTATTCCTCAGTCCTTTCTTTGGCCTCCTCACTGGGGTGGAGGATATTTTGCACTGAACCTGACTTCAGTGATGAGATTCAGTAGCATCTGTCTAGAGTTGGACAAATAGAATTTGAAAGCCTCAGTCTCCATATTCCTCGTTTCTAGGTCCCTGGGCTTCCCCTTCCGTAAGTAGTTTAATATCTATCTAGTGTCACACTTCATCACCCTTTGTCACAGTGGCATTTCTCCCCTTTCCTGCCCCCCTTAGGCTTTCACCACATTAGAGAAGGGACCACAGCTGTGCTGTGCTGCCTGGCGCTTCAGGTCTGGGCCATTTTTGTTAGATAATGAATCTGTATCATGAGGGTTATTTCTATAGAGAGTATTCAAATTAAGATCAATGTCTATGTGCATTTTAAATACTATTGACAAGTGTATAGAACTAGTCCTTTGGCAAAAAAAAACAAACTATCTTTTTAATATGGAGAATTGTATACAAATAAGAACAGAAGTGAATGCTGCTCTTGCAGACGTTTCTTTCTTGTTTCTCTTAATGCCTCTGAGGTGGACATCATTCCTATCCCTATGAGGAAGGAAACTGAGGATCTGAGAAATTGATTAGTTGGCTGGAGGTCACATAGCTACTTAATGACAGAGGCAGACCTTGACCCAAGTCTGTCTCCAGATTTTATGACATGACATCATCAGGTAATTATTGAGGTGACACAGCTTAAATTGGTCAGAAGTCATAAATCAATAGGACAGGATACTACATAAAGGGGCTCAGTTTGTGATCATTTTTGTCAGGTCTTACTTAAAAGCAAAAGGTGGATGACAGTCCTTTTGTGGGTTTCTTCTACTCTTTACAGCTCTGCAGTTAGAAGAAGCCTTGGGTGTTGTGGTTTGTAATCTGTAATACAGGTAGCACACTTGCAAGGGAGACACAAGAGAGTCTGCTTTCAAGATCCCTCTTAATGACTCTTCGGTTCATTCAGCAGATGTGCATGCAGCTCTGTTGTCCCAGTTACAGTGTACTAAGCTCCAGGATGCAGCTGTAGGGCAGGGAGAGAAAAACTTGTTCCTACCCTCAAAGGATTTACTGTCTAGTATGTTACTTACTGCTCTCTCTTTCTTAAAAAATAAAAAAGCAGCTAAACTTCGTATTTATTAGCTAGTTGTATGGGCTGCTCCCTTTATATTGTATTGCATTTCTCTGTTACCTACTCTTTGGGTATCATTCATTTATCAAACATTCATTGAAGACTTTCTGTGTGCTCTGCCCTGTGCTGGGTACAGCTGATACAGAGGCAGTTGCTATATAACCTTTGACCTTGAGTAGTATGTTAGAGGGAAATTGCTGTAGAGCATGGTGAGTGTTTTATTGATGGTACATGAGATTTGTTTTGGAAATCCAGTGGATGGAGTGACTAATTCTATGGGGAAAAGACAGGGAAAGAATTGAGAAAGTCTCCATATGGTGTAGGCTGACCTGATTATTTCAGTTCATTTCCTGAGTGGTTGTTTGGAACCGTATATTTCATTACATCACATAAAGTGCAACTGTAACTTGGGATGCTATGAGGAAGCAAAGAAGCTGCAGAGAGAGTAAGCCTCTCTGACTGCCCAGCATCTGCATCTGAGCTTTGTTGGCTTGGTTGCTCTCTGTAGCATCTTCAGTAATCATGTGCATGAGCAAAGCCATGATTGCTTTTTGGTAAATGATCATTATTGGAAAGATGAAACTCCAAATGACTTAGAAAGTCAGTCAGTTGGTTTGTGCTGGGACAGGCTGCACAGGAACTATGACTTCTCTTAGTGGAGTGATGGCATAGAATAGAACTGGGAGAGCTTATGACAACATCTGAGACTTGGAGCATCAATGCAGGGCATCCATTCCCCTCAGGAATGTTGAGGGTCTCATGCAGAATTTTTTTGATATTCAGATTGGGGTTTAACTGAAGTATAAGCAATAAGTGAATAATAGTAATTATAAGTAATGCAAAATTCCAAATGTGTTTAAGCTTCCCATGACTTTTGCATTCCATGCTGTATCATGAGACTGAGATACAACAGATGCTTAATAAATGTTGAATGAAATTAAAAAGGTTCGTTGACATTAAAATGCTGAGACTCATCATAGCTATTACATATTCATATTTGTTTATTTAATAATCAATTCCTAGAGATTCATATTAGACCACATAGTATTACTTTAGATTACGTTATTATACAATTTAATACTCTATCAGTTACATAAAGGGGCTCAGTTTGTGATCATTTTTGTCAGGTCTTACTTAATAATCTTATTATCTATAAGGTATTTCTTTTCTTTTAGAACAAGATTTGTTTTGAAGATTAAACCTACCTATTTATCAGTACACCACTGATGTTCCAAATGTTGGCCAACATGATCAGACTGATTGTGAAAGAAATCTGAAGGAGGAAAAATGAGATAAAATGTTACAAAACAGCAACATCTGTTAACTCTCACTCTGTATCTAATGTGTGTGTTTCCTTTTTCTGTTTCTCTGTCTCCCTGAAAACATCCTTCCTGGAAGTTTCCTCCTTATCAGAACTAAGTAGTAAGAAGTAATTTTTTTTTCAAGCCAGATGTGACAGAACACACATCAGCATTCAGGAATGAGGCTTTTGCAATAGGTAACAGTGTAATCGGTTTTGCCAGCAGCAGAATGTACAATCCTATTAGAGATGGGGAAAGGAAAAGTATCACCTTAATTTACCTCCAGGCAATAGAGCAATAACTTGAGGTGCCTCAGGCTGCCTGTATAAGGATACTTTAATCACACAGTAAAAACATTTTTAGTCTACCACCTGCTTTAGATGAGGGAAGACTGCCCTAAGTTAATAAAAGAAATTCATCCAGCATACAGTCTGGCAATCATGATATGCTATTTTTAATCTTTGTCAACATGAAATCTGTTAAAGAAATTTAGCAGGTTACAATGAGATCATCTCCCCCCCCCCCCCGCCCATTCCCTATGTTCATTGCAGAAAAATTGGATGATGGCTTTTGGATGAGATGGATAGTACACAAGAAGGAATTGCTCCAAAATTAAGGGAAGTCAGAGTTTCATTACACAACCTTCAGATCCAAACTGCTTTCTATTGTCTTGTACCACTGGGACTGAACTCATTATAGTAACCATCAAACTAGAAAGTCTTCAGCTGGGGGTATTTCTTATGTTTGCTTTCTGGCTGTATAGGGAATGTGATCTTTAATTAGTTCAGGTTGTAAAATATTACAGAGAATTTCCCAGACACACTTTGCTTTGTCGTCTAGGTCAGCAAATGCAATTCTGTTTTAATTGTGGCTGAGCTATTGTCTTAGACTGGTATTCCTAGAGTGCCTTTTACCAATTAATGGTAATATACTACTGGGAAATCATGTTGCCTTGTGGAAGCCTGTAAATAGCAATGCTCTAATAGGCTGTCTATTAATAGTAATACAGAGTCAGGGACCTAATGCCATTAAATGGCAGTATTCATGTGTGAAAGCCTTCTAGTAACTACTTTAAGAAATTTCAGCAGTGAATTGTGGGCACAGAGTATGTATATGTGTGTGCAAGCTCACATAGGTGTTTCCCTCCTGTCCTTCTCTCCTTTGTCTTTCTGTTGGGCTCTTTTCTAATATGAATTTCTACTTTCTGTCAGCTCTATGATGGATTGGGTTCAGGGAAGCAACATGTGCCAGTCATTGCCTTTGAACCTGTACTTCAGATGTGTGGCATTTTATTTCCTCTCCTGCCTTTTGGCTTATCATCAATTCTAGCAGTGTAGTTTTGACATGTGCAAATTAATAATCATTCAGTCCAAATGAATATGGTGACCTATGTGCTCACATGATGTACTGAAAGGAGAGGGATGTAGTGCTTGTGAACTCAAGGAGTTTACAATTTAATGAGAGAAACAAGAAAGCTACTTTGGTGTGTGTGTATATATTTCCACCTCTCACTAATAGGTTGTCAACTTATAATAGTTTAATGGAACCACATACATTTTACATTTATATGTGAGAGACTCTTGAGAACAATAGTTAATTTTGTGAAAGTCAGAATTATGAATTGAAATGATTTCTCTCGTCTAGAGAGCTGGTTCAAAAGCAAGGCAAGAAAATATTGCAAAATAAAAATAAATCAGAAAAATGCACGTTGGATAGATGGCCTAACAGTTTATTTGAAAAATACCTTGATGTTTTAGATGGCTCTAACCTGAGATGAGGCAGTGTATGAGGCAGTTTTTCTTGAGAAACTTGAAGCAGCCTCTGAGCACAGTGATGGACAAATGTGGATGAACTCAGTTCTCAAACACCATCTGGAAAAGACAGATAGGAGATAGGTGTACTCATTGTTTAAAGTGCTTAAGGTAAAGAGCCTGAATACATATTCTGGGTTATTTCAGTGGGTCAAAAGTGTACTCAGGCAAATGTAAAGACAGGATGTAAGAAAGAATTTCCTAACACTCGCAGGTGTTGATGGAACAGAAAGGCCTGAGATGTGGTGAGCTCATAAATATTGGGCCTTCTAACCCAGATCAAAAGGATGCTAAAAACTGAGGCTTCCCATGGACAAATCTGTGGATTTGGTGACTATGAGGTGCTTACCATGCTTGAGGGTCTCAAGATTTTTCAAATGGACATAGATATAAATTGGATTCTAACACTGATTAATAATGTGGCCTTGAAAAGGTTACTTAAGCTTTCTTCCTTATCTCTAAAAGGTGCTTTATAAACTACCTGTAAATACACTGTAGTAAGCACTCACAAACAGGTAGTGTTATTGTTCTAATCTTACATACTGCTTGTCCTTCTTGGCTTCAGTCTGAAAGCTGAGCTTAGGATCAGGTGGAGGAAACCTGATGGAATGCTTGGATCACAGACTCTTGGTGTTATTAGCCAGGGCTCCATTTCTCAGCTGAGTGTCAAGAGGTAAGTAGCAGTTTCTGTCAGTGTGGAAACACAGAAGTTCTGTCTACTTTGCTTGTTTACAATGTCCATAGAATTTGGAAAGTAACACGTGATCCTTGCATTTAAGGAAAATACCTGATGATTGTATGCATACTACTATACAAAAATTATATTAATAAATAATTTTAAAATAATGATATTAACACATAATTACTAATATTTAAAGAATGCTTATGTGAAGGCACTGTGCTAAGCACTTTACATGGTAAATAATCAGTGTTTGTTATCCTTATTATTGTGTTAGGTAGATTAAGAGCATTGCATTATCAAAATCTTAAGTCATTTTATAAGGTGGCATCTCCAATTTATAGATAAGGAAACTTGTACTGAAAGAAGTTGTTACTTCTATGAAGCAAATCATTAATAAATGACAGTTAAAATTAGGGTCTTTGAACTGGAATTTCACTCTGCTGCCTGACTTCAGAGTCCCCACCTTTTCTCCACCCCATCCACCTCACACACACACACACACACACACACACACACACACACACACAAATACTATCTATCCTTATTACATGCACCACACTGATTTTTCTATTTTATCATGTTTCATTTAAAAAAAAAATACACAGGTCAAACCTATTTCATTGATTTCACGTTTTATTAAGTGATCATTACGAAGTATAATTAAAAAATAATGGACAGTGGTTTTTTTCCTTACTCTAAGAAAAAAAAGTTATTTGAACATCAGAAGGATTATAATTCACATATACGTGAAATGACTTGCTTCCTGCTCTTTTGAGATGGTACCATGAAGTGGTGTCATTTCCTAGTGGCAGAGGTTATGGTGAAGGAGAAGCGCATTATGTGAATCACATTATCCAAATGAATTACACTGTCATCTGAATTCAAAGAGATACCTTGTTCCAAATCAGAGTCCTAAGTGACTTGAACATTTCCATCAGAGATTGTGAATTATTATGTAATGGAAGCTAAATAGTTGTAGTTTTTCATTTTAGAACAGCCATAGCTGTCAGGCTCAGATCACACTCCAAAGATCAGTGGTGCCATGAAAAATACAGCCTGAGAGCCAGAAGACCTCACAGATCCCACAGATGAGCCAGACTTCTTGGGAGGTCAGTGCTCAGACCTGGGCATTGAGGGAGCAGGTCTAACTTGTTTTAGTGATTTTTTTCCACCCCTCCTTTTTGGATTATACCCAGCTACTACTACTACTACGCCTATTTGTTTAAGTAGCATTTGAAACCTCTCTGGTCTCTCTACTCAGGGGCTCAGGTTTGATAGCAGAAACAGAAGTAAGGCATTCCAAAAGCCTGTAGGTTGTGAACAACTGTTACTTAGAGGCTTAATATTGTTTCTCTGCAGGAAAACATGCAAATGGCTGATTAAGTCTACATTAAAAATGAAGCATTTTTATAGCTGATTTCAAAGTCCTATGTCGGCCATGTCTTTGAAGCACTCCTTTAATTGGTTATGAATAAATACAATACATTTTTGCCTCTCCTTCCTTGCTATAACTTCTTTCTATAAGAACAGTACCCCGGGTGGATTTTATAAACTTTCCTATAAGATTTGCCTTTTGGCCTATTCCCTGGCAAAACATTTTTGTGAGTGACTGCAGCTTAGGAATGCCTCCTTTTCATTCAAAACATATTTGCTGAGTGATTATGTGTGTCATTTGTGGGGAGGACAAAAGATGAATAAGAGATTTCTCCCCTTTGAGACAGTCATTGAGGAGTCAGACATAGAAAGAAAACTTCAGAATCAGGAATAAAATGCCATAATAATGGTAGGTAAAAATACAATGGTGAAATAAGTGGCCAAGTCTGTTTTAATGGTTTCACAAAGCAGAAAGGGTTCGATTTGTGAATTAACTTAAGTAGGTGTGTGGGGGTGGGTGGTAATTCCAGCTGGAGGGAACAACATGGAGGAGCTGGGGAATAAACTCAGCAGCTTCTAAGGTTTATGGAATACACAGGTGGATGGAGCAGGAGATGAGGTTGGAGAGAGGAATAGAAAGATCCTGAAGATGGCCATGCATGACTCCTTAAGATTGGCAAGGCCTGCCTGCTCCCTCCTTTCAACCAACTTGATGATGACCTGCCCTTCTGATCCTGTATGGGCCAGAGTTTTCTGAAGAAGGACTGGGCTCTTGGGCTTCTGAGAATGGCTCCAACTGATGCCCCCTCTGCACTTGTTTCTGATCTTCCTGTGACTGTCTGCCAGAGCTTGAACAGACTTTATACTTGATTAATGACTGAAGTTTACATCTCCGGTTTCAGCTGCTAGCTGTGCAGCAGCGGCATTTTGGAAGAGCAGAACAGCCAAACATGAACGTGGTGGTGTGTTGCTGATGTACACCACTGCCGTCTCTGTGATGTCTCTGCAGTGGAACAAGCTTACAGGTCTACATCTGCTTCAGTTTTATGCAGGCTATGTGAAAGCTGTGCCAACCAGTGGGGAGCTTAGATTTTCTTAGCTGGGTCCCCTACTATTCTAATTAAACCTTACTTATAACAGCTCCTCCTGTCTCTGCTCTCCTAGGGCTAACTAGGTGTATTCTTTTGCTTTACAAGTCATTGCAATATGTTGAACATTGTTAATGGGTGTGAAAAATGACAGTAATTCTCTGCTGGACTCTTCCTACACAGTCAGCAAAGATCCATTGGAAGTAGAAACATCACTCACTCATTCAATAAATATTTATGATTTAAATACTATGTGCCCTAACTGTCAGGCACACATTCTGAAGGTGCTGGGGTCTATGTTGAATAAAACAGGCAGGATGCTCTTTGCCCTGGGGGATATAATAGTCAGTATGTGGGTGATAGCCAGTGACTTCATAATTAAGGCCGCTTGTAATGAAACAAGCTCCTCAACAGCAGAACTATACTTCTGAGGCTACAGAACATGCCTAAGATTTTGAGCAGACAGCTGGTCTGAAACAATCCCCAAAACCAAAATTTCCTGTGCAAACTAGTCCAAAGTCGTTTCCTGAAACTCCATGACTACCCCTGCATTCTCTTTTAACATCACATCTTCCACTTTTTCTTCCTTTCTGTTGTAGTCTTACACAGTTACCTGGAATTTTATCTCCACTGAGCTCTGAAAAGCAGCTGGGTAAAAGTAAGAAAGGTGGATGTAGAAATGGCCCCAGGAACCCAAAGGTTCTTTTTTCTAGACAACTTTTCTCTTTTTTCTGTGATCATAGCTTATCCTTATTTGGCCAAGGTAGTGATCTGCATTTAACTTAAAGCTTCAAATGTTGAGCGATCCTCCCCAATACCAGTCTCATACATTTTTTACTTAAGACAAGCTTCCTTTGGATAATGGATATCTTGTCAGAAACATGAATGCTTAGATTGTACCTAGCATTAGAGTCTTTCACTTGAGCTAGTCATGCAGGTTTTTAAACAACATGTTAATAGGTTAGAATATTTTAAATATTGTCTTCAGGTTTCTCAATAGCCCAGATATCATACTATCCTTGCTTTTCAAAAAGTTTTTCTTTAATAGTTGTTTCTGATTATACACATATTACCTGGTTTGCAGTATGGGCAGTGCCTAAATAAATACTCTTACAAAGTGAGAAAAATCAGTGTGATTTTTCATCTCCATCTTGAGAAAACTACATAGCAGGTTTTTTTTTCATAGATCTCATTAGTTTGTCCTAAAACTAACATTGTTCCCTATTCCTATTTATATAGCTTATGATCACTAAGCACATTTAAATAGAGATATTTTAAAAGAGCATAAATTATCTTCAGCAAAAGGCAGTGTGAGTACATCAGACCAGTCCTAGACAGCCCCCTTCTCCTTCTGTTCTTTTCCCTTGTTGAGCATCAACATCTAGGTGTTCACCATGTGCAAGCTGTGTGAGTACACACTGAATTCTGTTTTAAGAACTATTGCTACATGAGAATTATTTTGTTTTCTTGTCAAAGCCTGGTCTAACAGAGTTAGTGTTTATCTGTGTCTGGTCAGTGCCTCTGGTGCTGTGGACAGAGCAAGTGGGCACATTTCATCTTAATTAGGAATGGAAGATGAATACAAGTAGGGTGTGTGTGTCAGAGGTTAGAGCCATTTAATGGGATGAACTGCGAATGAAAATTGGAAAACAATCCAAGAAATCTATAGAAGATGAGAACTGGAGAAACTCAATTAGAAAAAACCATAGACTTTGCTCCTTTGGGCCCTGGTTTCTTTGTGCTATTGTAGTTGCTTATTTGATTATAAAAAGAAAAGCAAAGAGTTTATTGTTTCCATTGTAAATAAGGTAGGTTGATTTTGAGGAGTCCATTCATGGGTTCTAATGCTTTTATATATATGTATTCCCTATAACCTAATCAGCCAAACCTAATTAACAAAGTATGGTTTTGTCTATGTGATTGTGACAACACTGGTCAAAGGAAGGGGCAGTTTGGCAAGATTTAACCTGAATGGATGAAAGCAAACAGAAACTTTACAGAGTCCTTTTCCCATGGTATGATTTCACAAACTTGCCGTAATAAATGTAGTTATTATATTTTAAGTCACATGACATATATATGTGAAGGACAAAACAACTCTAAACTTAAACCCCAATCTATCTTCCTTTGTTTGTTCCATGTTTCATATCCATTACCTAGAATGTTTTCTGCCCAGGGAATAAATTCAGCTATTTTAGTAAAAGCGGTCTCAGTATCCTATATACAGTTATCTGTGCAACTTCAGTAAAAATATTTTCTTGGTAAACATCAAATCAGTTGTGGAAGTCAGAATGCGTTCACTTGAGAAAAGAATACGTGAGCTATGTGCTTTCGCTATTTTATTAGAAAGTTATGGAAGGTTGTTACTCTTTATGGGGTAGTAAATATGAGATTTGTATCTGTGTGGATGTGGCTGTACTTAGAGTTTTCTTATCTGATATGGGAGAAATGGAAAAAAGAAGTATACCCTGTGCTCGAAGAAAAAGTTATCCAAAATTTCCACAGAGTTTCAGCATAAAAGGAGAGAAACTGAAGTCAACTGGCTGTTTTTTAAGAATAGACATTGTACTATATTGTCATGCTTACCAAGTGAATGCACGTGATTTAGTGAGTCTGTAGGTGTGGAAAAACCCTTCAAATCATTTCAGCTTACAGAACATTTTTTTCCAAGTGTATCTTCTTGAAACAGAAAAGCATTTTCTAAGCAAAACTCAAAAATTCCCAATCCAAATGCTCAAAACCCCCAGACACTGTTTGTGCTGAGTTAGAAAGTTGCAGGGTTGGTAGTAAATAAGTCTAAAAATTGGATTAAAGTATAACTAATATCTGACAGTGCATCTACCTTCAGATGTTCTTGCTTCAAGAGCTAAAGGTTATGTTCTGACATTTCATTAAAAACTCCACATTTTTCAAGGCTGAAGAATTTGGTTTAGTGGGCAAATTTTTAATTTAATTAAAATTATGCCTCAAGCAAAATCTTTCTTGATAGCAAAAGTTTCAGCACATTTATCTGTCAACAATGTTTTCTCTCATTGCAAGTCATGGTGTTTTTGTTGTGGATTGAATAATTACAATACCAAAAGGAATGGTTTAACAGTGCTGATTTAGGAGGTCAGGGGTTACCCCATTAGTTGAGAAATTGTAGAATGTGTGTGTGTGTGTGTGTGTGTGTGTGTCTGTGGGTATGTTACCCAATAAATACTATAAAACATATCAGATACTGCTGGTGGCAGTATAATTAGTGCATCCTTTCCACTGCTCATCAGTTAATCCTAATGGGATTAATTGAGTGGTAACTAGAGGCAGGGGGTGTGTGGCTGGAGGAAGTGGTTCCTTGGAGGAAGGGCTGTGGAGCATATATTTTGTATCTGAAGAGTGCAGTCTCTCTCTGCTTCCTGATCACCATGTGAACTGTTTCCCTATTCCACATTCTTCTGATGATGTTCAGCCTCACCTTGAGCCCTGAGGAATGGAGACTACTGTCTGTGGATTGAGAACTCTGGAACCATGAGTTCCTGAATAAACCTTTCCTCCTTTAAAATTGTTCTGGTCAGATCCTTTAGTCATAGCAGTGAGAAAAGTGACTAAAGCACCATATGTAAACATCAACTCTAAGTGAATCAAAGGCCTAAGAATTAAACCAGAGATGCTGTACCCAATACTCCAACATCTTGGCAAAGGAACTGACTTCCTGAACAAGACTCCTAAAGCCTAAGAAATAAAATAAAATTCAATAAATGAGATGGCATCAAACTAAAATGTTTCTTCACAGCAAAAGAAACAATCAAGGGCATTAAGAGAGAACCCATAGAATATGAGAAAATCTTTACCATCTCACCCCAAGTAAGGCATTATTTCCAGGATATACAAATACTCGAAAAGCTTAACACCAAAAAAAAAAAAAAAAAAAAAAAAAAAAAAAAAAAATCACCCAACCTATAATTGGGTAAAGGAACTGAACAGACCTTTCTCAAAAGAAGAAATAGCAGTAATCAACAAATATGTGAAAAGATGTTCAACATCTCTAATAATTAGAATAATGCAAATTAAAACTACAGAGATTTCATCTCACTCTGGTCAGAAGGGCAATTATCAAGAACACAGTAACAACAAATGTTAAGGAGGATGTGGGGAAAAGGGGATGCTCATATATTGTTGGTGGGACTGCAAATTGGTGCAACCATTCTGGAAAGCAATATGAAGATTTCTCAGGAAACTGGGAATAGAACCACCATTTGACCCAGTTAACCCATTTCATATTCCCAAAGGACTTAAAATCAGCATACTACTGTGTCACAGCCACAACCACGTCAATGGTTATAGCAACACAAGTCACAATAGCTGAGCTATGGAAGCAACCTAGATGCCCATCAAAATATGAATGGATTCAGAATTGTGATGTATGTATACACAATGGAATATTACTCAGCCATAAAGAAGAATGGAATTATGGCATTTATTGATGGATATATCTGGAGACTATCATGCTAAGTGAAATAAACCAATCACAATAAACTAAAGGTCAAATGTTTTCACTGATATGTGGAAGCTAAGCTACAATAAAGGAAGGAAGGGAAGAAGAGAAGTTTAGTAGATTAGACAAAGGGATATGAAACGAAGGAGGGATAGGAATAGGAAAGACAGGAAATCATATAGAAATATAGTTATTAATGTGGAACAATGTTCAGTATGCAACAGTGAGGGTGCACAATTACAGAGAAATGTATTGCTTTGGGGTGAAAATAATATAGAGCAAAGGCAATACACCAGTGATATTAATAGTTATTATCTCTAGGCCATAATATAATGGGTGTTTTATTAAAAGTTGTTGGTATTTTATAGTTTCTTTTACAATGAAGTATTAAATAATTTTAAATACAATTATTGTCCTAACAAAGAGTTTGAATGTTCCAGAAGTTCCTGCGAGGTGAAAGAACTCCCTCTCCCATTCCCTTTTTCTCAAATAGGAATAGAAAAAAGAAACCTCAGCTTTCTTTCCATAGCTATTTCTTATTTCTTGACTATTGGTATCAGAAAATATTTGTAGATGCATAACCAACATCCTTTCTGCTGTCCTTAGTGCTCATTTTCTTTTTTTTTTTTTAATTTTTTATTGTTGGTTGTTCAAAACATTACATAGTTCTTGATAGATCATATTTCACACTTTGATTCAAGTGGGTTATGAACTCCCATTTTTACCCCGTATACAGATTGCAGAATCACATCAGTTACACATCCATTGATTTACATGTTGCCATACTAGTGTCTGTTAGTGCTCATTTTCTACTTCTAAAGAAGTAGAATCCAGTCTTGCTCTTGATGTTACAAACTCCGTATTTTCAGCCACTCAACCCAAGCAATTCTTGACTTCATTTCATACATTATGTGAGAGTACTGATTCCACTGCTCTAGGTTTCAACCTTCTTTTCTTTTTGGGTGTGTGGATCAGTGTCATTGTGTTGTGTGGTGAGTATGCAAATTAGCAATGACCATAGGTTACAGAAAGAGAAAACACTCTAAGCTAGATGTGTTTCCCTCATCCTGCTGCTCTCCCCCCAGTTTTATACGTTTGGTGCTTGGTGCCAGCTACACAGATTACAGTTTCCACAGAGAGAACAGGTATATATTTTGAGAGCTCTAAAACTGGTACCAAAAAGTTTGTCTTAAAAAAAATCAAAAAGTAGTGAACTATGTTTTCTGAGCCTACCCAACTTGACTGGCGAGGAGGCTTTTGAGCATGAAGCTAAATTTTAGAATTCCTGGGTTCCCAAACAGACAAGGAGAGCTGTCTGTTTTCATTAACTCCAAATAAAAGCTTGAATTCAGCCTGCAGCCCTTTGCCTTAATCTCATGTGCAACTCTCCGGTTTGAAGCCTTGTGAAATAACGAGGAAGGAAGGCTGCTTGGGTTTGTGGACATAATTGTTCCCCACAACTGTGTCATGGGGTTTTCTTTGCTTTCTGCAAAGATAAAAGATGTCTAATCAATGGGCTTCTGCGTGAGGAGGTGGGAAGAGTAGGACGAAAGTGTCCAAGGGTAGATGTGCCTCTGTGGATGAGAGCTTGGGAGAATGCCTCATGTTGCTTTTTCTGGGAGCCTGGACACATTGATTCCCATTGCTGTGTGCATATAGGGGCAAGGCAGTATTTAAGGCCATGATAAAAGCTTCTGATGTCTTCATTAAGCTGCATCCTTGCTTCAAGCCTGGAGGATATTACCATGACTCTATCCACATTCTAGGTAGCAAAGGGACAACACATTACTGGACATTATTTTTAGAGAATTGTCTTATTAAATAGGGTAATTCACAGATGGAGCATAGAATTTCAGAGCCTATCAAGTCTGCATATACATCAGAGATGAGTAAAATTTAGAACAAGCTCAATCTGTCCCCATTCTATTTTATGATAACAGAATAGCAAAATATCTAGTTGAATCAAGTTTTTTTTTTTTTTTTTTTTTCCTAATGCACTTATTCTTTGGGGTGTTTGTCTTGCCTGAATTTACCAAATGTTATGGTGTTATCCTTCATTTACATATTCAACATTTATAGTTTCCAATTTCCAGCCACTATCCTAGGATAAAGAACAGAAGAAGTCGAAATGTTCTTTTCCCACAGGGAGTTCATAGTAAAATGAGAATGAAACTAAAGTGCTGAAAACAAAACAAAACAAAAAAACGCAGAAGAGGAAGGGGTAAGCCCCTAGCCTTGGCTGGCTGGGTAGTGAGAGTTCTCTGAATTCTCTGGGAGACATGGGAAATTTGAGAGGCAGGGATGGGATGAGTAGCTTGTGCAGACATGCACAGAAGCAGAAGAGGGATGGATAGTAAAGGAGGAGTCAATCCTACAATTGCTGGGTCTCAAAGAATTCCAACATCTGAGGATCTTCTGGGGAGATGTAAAATTGGATTCAGAAGAGTACATTGCAGCAACTTTTAGAAATTGTGGAGAATAATGAAACTACTTAATATCCTACTGCCAAAGAGCTGATACTAACCTACTGTGAGGAGCACATGGGCTTGGAATTGCTCTCTTTTTCATGATAATGCATGCATGTGGGTAGATCATCAGGGGCATGCCTCATGGAATGAAAGGAATGTGTGACTCCAATTCAGGGCTCTGCATTCCAAGCCTGACTTTGCCTACTTGATTTACTGAGTGGCTCACTTAAAAAAAAAAAAAAAAAATCCAGTTAAAATAATGCATTAAAGTATATATTTAAATCTATACCAAATATGTGATATATGAAGCATAGGAAAGTGTAGGTATATGTGAAATACATACACTAAAATGTATTAGAAACATTATAAACATATAAGTGAAGTCTCTCTCTACTCACATTTTCTGTACTAATCTCCATTCATCCCATTTCTGCCCATCTCAGTTGTGCCATGTGTTTCAGACTGGCAGCAGTTACAGACATGATTCTAGGGTGCCTGGAGTGACCCTGATTGGGCCTATGTAGGTAGGAGCCCCCATTCTTCCTTAACTGTTATCACACTCTGTGAAGATCATTGATCCTTGCTACAGCATTACAGATCCAGGGTTGCATGGAAAAATCAGAAAAATAGCAACTGTGAGATCTTGCTGGAGCCAAGCAAGAGCTGGCTAAAGGTGAGAGAGGACCCGTGAAGGTGTTTTATGTGCTTTCAGGAATAAATCAAGTTAGACTTTGACTCTTGAAGAAATAAGCAATCTAAAAATGCACTGAGCTGTCAACACTAGGGGAGATTGGGTGAAAGAGACAAGAAATTCTGTATGTTTCTTTGTTCCTTCCTGTGATTCTATAATTATTTCAGAATAAAAAGTTTAAACATTTTTTTTTTTAATGCCTGATAACTGAAAGGTGCTATTTTGGTTGATTGGAGAGGATTAAATATATTATACATTAAATAAACAGAGTCTATTGGGGGTATCTACAAAGAATATACCATCAAAGTGTTTTTTAAATTTTGTTTGTTTTAAATTGCCATATTTATCTCTGCCAGGTAATTTTCATCATGTGATGAGTTCATGACCTCAAAGCATTCCTAAGAAAACCATATGTCAATGGATTGTTTAGAACTGTCATGGGTGGTTGGGTGTCATTCTTTTTAGACAAGATGTCACTCGAGATGTGCTTTGTGGCATATGGGGATATGACTAGAAAGTAGATAAGGTGAATAGCCATGCATGTAATATTTATCTGATTATGAACAGCTCCATCCATTTTTCCCTTTTATCTCAAATATTTAAAGCCAATTTAATGAGTACCAATGTACATACATATTTTTTTCTCATATTTGTTCATGGATAAAGAAGAATAATTATAGCAAATATATGTCTCATGCTGAGATCAACTAATTCAAGTTCAAGCTGTGCATAGTTTTGCAGTAATAAATCAATAAATACTATCAGTGGGTCTGTTATATAGTTAAATATTAAGATGCCCCAAGAATTCTAGGCAGTTATTGCCTTTATTATACAGTAAATGAAGATGACATGCAAAAAATATTTAAAACATAAGCATTCTCAAAAATAAAGGTTAGAAAAATTTCAACTAATTTTTTTTATAATTGATGTTGGCTTCTTTTTTTTATTGTTGTTTTTCATTTATATTTTTTATGTGGTGCTGAGGATTGAACCCAGGGTCTCACACATTCGAGGCGAGCACTCTACCACTGAGCCACAACCCCAGCCCCCACAACTAAATTTTTAAAGAATGTTAAATGGCATTTTCATAAATATAAAATTTGAACATCTTATTTAACTCTGCTTTGAGCATTTTAATGTTAGGTGAAAACTTGAGGGACAGGATGTGTTCCTGCCTGGGCTGTCACTTAAGTGCTTTCCACTGAGAAGCACTACTTGAAGTATCTAAGAAGTTCCCTGTAGATAAGACATTATTTATACCCATTCCAATTCCACTCAATACACATTTGTAAATGAAAGGGGTCATATCCTATTGATTCAGATTGGGATGAAGAAAGGACTAGCAGTCAACATAGCACCTGAGAAAGGAATTCTTAGACTGGAGAACAAAAGCCCTGGAAAGACACTGTTATCTTCTGATACTTGAAGCACTATCACAAGTAAAATACTGTTTACAGACTTATTCAGTTTTATCCTGGGATGTGTATAAAGATACAGGTAGGAATAGTGTCCAAAGTTACAGAGACCTATTGTTTGTCTCAGTGTGAAGAATCTTACATTAGCTTAAACTGCCTAGTATGTAGTGAAGCTACATACTACTCAGACATACTTGAGTCTGAGCAGCTGAGTGCTGGATTAGGAATATTATGTATGTATGGGGGAAGGGTTTCCTTAGGGAGCCTGTTGTGCCTAGTATTCTTTGAGGTCAAATCTGATTGAGCAAGGTTGGTTGATTTACCCCTTTGGTGATGACCACTAGCCTACTGCTGATTACTTGTCCAACACACACATCTACTGAATATCTGCTGTGTGCCAGGCACTATTGCAGGCAGTGAGATCATATTGGTTAACCAGAGACTCTGCCCATACAGAACCTACTTTCTACTAACAGGTATATGGAAGAGATGCGTTTCTGAGATGAAAACTCCAGTACTGTGCTGGTAATAGACCAAAGATATGTCACAGGCACTCATGTTCTGCATATTTTTATAAATCAAAACAGATTCTCATTGAAAAGAATCCTTTCTGCTTTTGTTTTTCACATTTATATTTGCAAAGACATAACAGGATATACCAAGATGTATCTTTTTTTATGATTTCTACAGTCAGTATGGAGAACCCAAATAACTATAATATTTGCTTAAATAATGACACTTCTCTATCAAAGGAGGAAAACCTGTGCATATGAAATTCTATGTGGGTTTGACTTCTACATAGATTAACAGGACTATATAGTTTTGGATAGTGACTGTTTTCAAGTTTTACACACCAAAATTTGATAACTGGAGATTGCCTTTACTGGTGGAGTGAACACTGGCAAGTTATTTAACATAAATCTGTTTGCTAATCTGTAAAATAGCAAATGCCTCATGAGTGCTTGCACTGTTAAGAGATTTGCTGAATGAATGAAAGATTTGAAATACTCAATGAGGAATGCTTCTATCACAACTATCATTGTAACAAGTACACAACATTTACACAATGATGGGTGTGGAGGAAGTGATAGTAGCAATGACTGGTTATAAAGCTGTCTCTCTGTGGAGAAGATATGATTCTCTGTGGAAAACTATGGAATTTATTAAACAAGAATCTGTTAGCACTAATAAGTGAGTTGAACAAGGTTGCATGATATGAGATCAACATAGAACAATCATATTTTATTTTGTATACTAGCAACCAACAATTGAAATTAAAATTAAAATGATAATGACATTTGCAAAACAAAAATATAAAATTTTTAGAGATAAATTTGACAAAAGATATGCAAGATCTGTATTCTGAGTCTATAAAGTGCTGCTGTGCTTTGTCTTCCATCCAGAAACAGCCTGGTTTCATATCATGTCCATCTCCGACTAAAGATCTCCAATTGCCCTGTGCAGCAGCACCACCCATGGTTGTGAGTGATTCCACAAAACTAGCCATGGTGTCTGTATTGGTGTGTGTCCTCTTCTCAGATGTACTCACACCTGGCTTGGTATCCAGCCCTCAGAGGCTTCTCTTAACCTTAATGTCCTATTGACATTCTATTGTAGCTCAGCCCAGTTATAGAACTGTTATTCAATTAGCAAACATACATCACTGTGTTTATAATCACAAGTTTTATTTTAACTTTTTCTTATTTTCTTCTCATTCCTCTATTTTGCATCTGCTTTTCAAATGTCACTTTGGCATTTCTATTCTGACTCCAGGTATCACCCATAATTTTTCAGGAACTTATTATGCTTTACATATTTCCACTGAGAATATTTAAGATTGTCTGTTGTCTCATAGCATGTCAATATGCAGCATTCTTTGGTGAATAACTTTGGAACTGAAATGTCGACATCAATTGGGTAAATCTCACTTTGAATGTTTTAGCTATTCTGAGTTGTGGGCAACTCTCAACTCTGAGTATTTAAGCTTGTTTCTGGACAGACGCCTTCTTCCATCCCAGTTGCTATAGTTGTCAGTTTGCTTATGCAGGGTCTGCAGGCCAAATTATGTGTCTAATTTAGACAAAAGTCCAATAGGAATACAGAGGCTAGAGTGTTCCAGGACACAACTAGAAAGCAGGTTCTTGAATTATGTGTGGATTTTTTAAAATCTTTAAAAGGATTTACATGAATTTCACACCTTCTGTGAATACCCTATTAGAGATTTTATAAGCTGAGACCCAGATTTTCCCAAGATGATGACCATTGCTTTTGATTCTCTCCCCATGTTGGATGAGGACATACCAACCACTGTATTTTCTCTATAATTTTTTTTCTGGAAGATGTCTGATTTCCTGGTTGGCACTTGTTTCAGCTATGAAATGGAAAAGTTGTGGGTTAGTGGATCTGATATTTTTGTGTAACCAATTTAAAATGATTGTCCGTGAGCATCTCTTAAAGTGGGTCAGGGTTTATTTAGGGCTGTTCGTAGAATTCCTGAGGAGGATAGAACTCCTTCAGAAAATGTGTTGAAATGCCTGCTTCTCTGATTGTTGTGGAATAACTGTGACATTTGATTTTCAAAGAAACAGTATGGAGGAGGTTTACATCCTTACAGGCAAAGTGCTATCAATTCTACCAGGCAAAAGAACATTTGAAAGTTTTTTTTTTTTTTTTTCATTTTTGTGAATGAATAGATATGATAATTTAGCAAAGAAGAGATTTTTGTTGCATAGGTGATCAACTCAACATCAGGTCAAATGGAGATATGGGCTGGCAGTAGCACTGATTTCCTGTGTGACATGAAAGTGTTTTGATCCCAGACCCACTATCTTACCATCCCTCCCTATTGTCTCTTTCTCTATATGTATGACATGTCTATCTCCAAAATTCAAATAAAGTATTTATGAATGCAATTATGCTTCACAAATAGTAGATGAACTATTTAATCCAATCCCACCAAGAATCATTTTCTTATGTAAAGAGTGACATCTGCGTTTAATCTCACATTATGGATTTTTTTTTTCCCATACGCCAAGATTATTCAGCACACCCTCTGGAATGGGGCTGCTGACTTGGTGTCTTCCGTTTGCTGATGCAGTCATACTCTCACCATTTTCTCTTAGGGGTCATCACTGCTGCAGATGTTCTTGACCGCGAGACAACAGGGTCCTATTGGCTGACGGTGTATGCCACAGACCGGGGTGTGGTCCCACTCTATGCCACCATTGAGGTCTACATTGAAGTTGAAGATGTGAATGACAATGCCCCACTGACTTCGGAACCTATTTATTATCCTGTTGTCATGGAAAATTCTCCCAAGGATGTATCTGTCATTCAGATCCAGGCTGAAGATCCAGACTCCACTTCCAATGACAAACTGACATACAGGATCACAAGTGGGAATCCTCAAAATTTTTTTGCCATCAATATCAAAACAGGTAAGGGAAGGCTTATATGATTATTTTTTAATATCGATAGTCCAGGATTTAAATTTATCACCCTGACCCTTGTTGTTCCAGATTGTTTATTTTATTGTCTAGAGAACAACATCTCCTTTCTGGAGGTGGTTTCTGGAAAGGTGAGTGCTCCTCCTGTTTCTTTGGTGTGTGTTAATTTCACCTAACACTGAGGTGAAGTAGACTAGCAGGAGTCGAGCTTTCATAGAAAGCAGTGGATTTGCTTTGTCCACAATAATGAAATGTGGTTTCCTGGATGCTCATATTGCTGTCTGCCTTCTTTTCTTTCTTGAGAGAGGGTATCCTGGCCTGCCCAGGGTTCTTGGGCAAGTGTAGCCTGGTCTGCCCAGCTGACTTTGCAAGGCCTGTCCTATGAACTTCTCCCTTGCTTGGTTCTGTCCAGCTTGCTGTAGACAATATCCTTTAACCTTACACCCCCATACATTTTGTGACCCCTGCACTGTCCATTAATGAGTGTCAATTTTCAAACAACTTCCAGTGTCTCAATCTTTACATAAAATATGAAAAACTTTAATTTTTTAAAAAATCTTTTGCTCAAAAGGTTTCCAAAGATTATAATATAAGCTGAATTTGTTAAATAAAGGTCACAAAGGCCTGAGGATTGGGAGCAGGTGTGGAGTTTGGTTGACTGTGCTCTGAGACAAGGACACCCACTGGAAAGGTGCTCTGCAGAGGGCCACTGCTTGCTTGTGATTTGCCACTTTTAGATCTGAACAAAGGAATAAAACACTCAGAAGTGTAGTTTACAGGGTATTATTCATTGAAATTTAGAATAATGTAAATTAATTTTTCCCTGGGTCAGTGAGCGGGTACTGGTCTAAAGTTAGGCTGGGTGGATACTTGTTTGTATGGGCAGACTCAGCTTTCCCAATGAACTACTGAGAGGATTGATAGTTACTTCTGCCTTTATTTCTTAAAGGAGAAATGTACAGTTGACCCCACACAGGTTATCAATGTCAGATTGCTACTGAAATAATTTCAACAGAATACCAGAGTTTAAAAAAAAAATATTGTGACTTTTCTCTGATTTTTGAACCAGTCAGTGATTATGTTACTCAGACTTCTGAATTAAATGATATATGACAGGATTTGTCTGGTGTTTGATAGAGTGATCATCAGCTAGCAGTGTCTGACTAAGGCCACCTTGTATGGAAGGGGAGGACTCAGAGGAGCCTGGCCAACCTGTCAGAGCCACACTAAGTCTGGCAAGTCCCCAGGCACCCACGGAACCAACCTCCTGATTTTTTTGTTATGACAAAGAAATTCATGTACTATGCAGACAGATAAATAAATTTAAAGACTTTACAAATGTAAAAGTAAGGGTAAGGGAAGAGGGAGAGAGGACAGAGAGAAAGCAAAGATATTTTAAAAGTCCCAGTAAAGAAGTTGACGGCACAGACATCTTGGTATTCACCACCCAGTGTACTTTTCAAATGCCCTAGTCAGATTCTGTGTCTTCCGTCTTGATCCTGTTGCCACCGAGTGGTCATTTCATTAGTGGTGGGCCCAGCATCCCCCTTTGAAGTTAAAAAAAAAAAAAAAACTGAAAAAGGTTAGTTTCAAGTGTCCTCTTCTACTTTGGACTGAAAATGAAGAACAATCAGTATAGGTAAGAATTTGGGTAGGATGTGAAGAACTTAGACAACATATTTTGTACACTGATATAACTAAAGCTGTCTTTTATACAACTTTTTTTTTTTTAATTTCGAAGACCTGTATTATCATAGTTTGGCCTACATTGCATAGTAAGAGCCTTAGTCACATCCATAATTTTCTGACCTTGCCATAGAATTTAAAAAAGTATTTGTGCCAGGAATGACATTTTTGTTTAACTGGTCTAATTGTGTTAAAGAAACATATAGCATACTTTGTAGTTTTCAGACACAGAAAATGAAGATACTGGATTTTATTTGTCTAGTTATTCAATCACTAAGTATTTATTATGCCTATTAGTTTTACAGCAAGATTTAATATAAAAGATTATAAATTTAAGACATGGTCCAAAATTTTCAGGGACACAAAGTAGAATGAAATTAATATAATATTTAATAAATACTTATGATGGAGTGAAAGAATACAATAATTGATTTCAGTAGGGGAGCTTTACTCTGTATAGTGTTGGTGAGAGGGATGGACAGGGAGGTCTCCATGGAGGAAGCAGAATTTGGGGTTAGAAATTCTGGGCTTCAAATTCTTGCTCTGTATTTTCTAACTGGGAAACACTGTGGAACCCACCAATCCAACAGACCTGGCTTCACCAGCTTTGAGACTCAGGCAAGGTATTGAACCTCTTGGAAATTCAGATTTTACCAAGGAAAGACTGTTGCAGAGTTTCGAGGTCCTCATATGAAATGTTTGCCACAGGGTCACAGCAAATGTTGATACCCTATCCTGTATACATTTATCACAGACACATCACTTAATTTCTGTGGCCCTCAGTTTCTCATCTGGAAAGTGAGAATGAGATGGTTTACTCCACAGGGTGGCTCATGGAAACAGAATGGCATGATGAGTTTAAAGGCTGTTGGTAAATGACAGAGCTCTATAAGACTCCTGTGATTTCTATGCCCCTTTCTTTTTGTAAAAATCGATTAATTAATTTATTCTAATTAGGTATATATGAGTGCAGGATGCATTTTGATTCATTGTACACAATTGCAGTACAACATTTCATCTCTCTGGTTGTGCACTATGTAGCATTGCACCTTATGTATAGTCATACATGTACCTAGGGTAAGGATGTCCACCTCATTCCACCATCTTTTTTCTATGCTTATTTCTTATGAGACCCACGGAACCACAAGCCATGTGAAATTCTCCTTCAGTGTGTTGCTCAAGGTGTGTTGCTCTCTGTGGCACTCAACAGACTCGCTAGCAGGAATTCTAATTTTTGGCATTTCTTCCCATCTCTCTAAAGTCATTTATCTGGAAAAGTTACATCAGTATAACATTTTCCAGTAGTGAAGTGGGAGGAATAGCTAACCAATGAATTTAGAAAAGATTTATGCTTTAGATTTTTTTCCAACTGGAATGTTGACACTAATAAATTGACCTTTTATTCTTTTCTTTGTGGTACAGCTGAAATTTATAGAGTCTTGTTTGGTTTTGACAATGCACTGCATAATAAGTAAAGATTAAAATGATTAATACAAATGCAAATTATGTCAATACTTATGGTCTACAACTTGTAGCAGGCAACAGATGTCCCTCACACCAAAGGAAGTGATTTCTCTATTGGATACTCTGTTCTTTACCCAAAGAATCACTTGGGCTTTTTCTACCAGACTTAGGATCTCATAGAATGAGTACTCTGTATATTTTCCTCAGTAATTCTTGTAGCTTAAGAAGAAAAATAAAAGTTGTAGGGCTGTGAGGCCTTTGGGGAGCTGTATGAGGAACTCTTGATTAATTCCAGACTGAGCAGCTGAATTCAAGCACAGCAGAGTCTTGCTGGTGCTTTCAGAGGCTCACCCACATGTTCCAAGAAGGTGACACTAAGAGCAGATGTTCAAGCCTCTTTGGGTTAGCAGGAACTTTACTTCTTTCCATCAATTGTAAAAAATTCAAGCTGGCCACTCACTAATCATCCGGGCTAAATTAGGGAACAGGGGTGGGAAATTCCTCTAGAACTTCAGAAGTTAATTTTCATCATGTTTACCATATAGATCCACTTAGCACAGGGCTGGCATGCCACCATTAGTAGAGCTACTCAATAATTGTGAACCATGAGTATGTTTTCACCCCATATTCCCTAGTAGAAAGGTTGTATAAACTATAAGCAAACTGCTTCAGGTCTCCACTGTATTCTGAGGAAGGCATCCTTTGAAATCAGTGATACCTTGACTTACCAGTTGATATGTAGTACCAGGGCATAAATTCAGTTTTATAAAATACATTATGTACCATGGTTGACCTAAGCTTCGGGTGTTGGCAGGGTGGTAGATAAGACAGAAGAGAGTTTCTGCACTTAGGGAATTTAGTCTTGTGGAAAACATGAACCATCACATATATGATACTCCTATAAGGCAATTGCATAAGGAAGCTTATTTTTAAAATAAATGGTTGAACTCTAGACTGTAAGCTGTAAACAGGGTAATATTGGTCAGAGCAGGTGAGGCGGCTGGGAGCTGCACAGACCTGAAGTGGGCCCTGAAGAATGGGTTGATCTGCAGGGAGAGAAGCCTGTTGAATACCCAAGGACCATAAACTAGGTACACTGACCTAAAGTCTGTGTATTCTTTTTGAGCTACTTTCAGAGAAGTGATATCATCAGAAAAGGTATTTAAAAGAGCCATGAATCTCCAGAGCCTTATAATTAGAAGTACCAGATAAATATGCAAATCCCTTGTTTGGGGTTTGATAATATTTAGATTTTAAAGAGCATCCTTTTTTAAAACATTTTTTTTCTGAAGAGGTCTATTTCTAAAAATAATTGTTTTAGAAGGAAAAATGTATGTTTTAGTCAGCATTTTCCTGGCAGTGATTAAAAGACCTGACAAGAAAAATTTTAGAGGAGGAAAAGTTTATTTGGAGGCTCACGGTGTCAGAGGTCTCAGTCCATGGACAGCTGGCTCCATTCCTTGGGGCTTGAGGTGAGGCTGAACATCATTTCTTTGGCTTCTGGTGAGCATCTTGGGATAAGCCTGAGTAAAGTGCACTTTATGTGTAAGGGACCACCTTACAGTAGAGTGTGGTGGAGGGAAGAGGCTCATGTAATGATCAGAAGCAGAGGGACACTTCACTTGCCAGATACAGAATATATACCCCAAAGCCATGCCCCTCCAGTGCCCACCTCCTCTAACTACACCCTACCTGACTTCAGTTACTATTCAGTTAATCCCCATCAGGAGATCAATTCATTGATTGTGTCAAGTCTGCCATAACTCAGTCATTTCTCCTCTAAACCATTTAGCATTGACTCATACATGAGTTTTGGGGTGACACCTCACATCCAAACCATAACAGCAATCATAAAGAGATCCTTTTAGTCTTTCCATTCCTTTCATTAAACATAGGTCCAGGGTCAGCATATATGCTTTACTCAGAGTGTGTATCTATAAAGAGGATCCTTGGTTAATCCAGATCTTCCAATGATTTATTATCAGAACTTGGACTTTCTATGTCTGTTTCTACTGTCTCTCTGTCTCCCTCTGGGCTTTTGCTCAATGGCATCTCCCTGGGCATTTGAGTGCTGATGAAGCTTGGCTTTCTTTGGCTTCTGGTGAGCATCTTGGGATAAGCCTGAGTAAAGTGTACTTTATGTGTAAGTGGACCACCTGCCCACTACCCCCACCCAGATCATTTGAGAGAAAGAAATCTTTTAATACCTACCTTACAGGAATACCTCAAATTCTACCTTTAACTATTAATTCCTTTGAGTGTAGACATTTTTTCCTATTAAATGGGCGATTATAGCTTATTAAAATATTATATATCCTTATGATCGAGTCTAAATAATAGCAGCTTGCCTTTTGGTATATGGCATAAGACTTTAGGAGCAAGTGTTAACATTAATTAAAAAAAAAAAAAAAAAAGTAACAGAGGAATTCAAGTCCCACTCCAATCTGATAATCAACTGGTGAGCTTACTAGACCAAGATTCCTGGGGTGTAGCTGGGTGATTTGCATTTCTAACAAGTTCCTGGGTAATGCTGAAGTTGTTCCCCAGGGAGCCTAAAGAGCAAGGCTGTAGACTTCATTTACCAGGAGGAAACAGAATAGGTAACAGGATGCTGAGAAACACACCTGAGAAAAAGGGAACCAACTTTATAAATCATTCCACTTTCACCTAATAGTGCTAGAATTTTGAGAATTTACTATGAAATTCAAAGTGCACACTCCACCCATTAACCAAATCAATTCTCATATCCTTGCTTATACTTTTTGTTTTATGAAACGTAGAAAAAAATGAAAATTACGTCTTTGTAATTGTCCATAAGCAAGGACTCATATGGATTCCTAAGGTTTGTGATTAATTAAAAAATTGGGTTACTTAATGTTTGTCCACACTTGTATTATTTCCAAATATATAGAATCAAGCAGAATTTGTTACTAAGTGGAGTCCAGACGTACTTCAATAAATAAAACACTGTTGGATTTTAGTGGGCCATTATTTAAAAAGCATTAGCTCATGAGACAGAGGTATTTCAAAATAATTTACCATTCTAAGTAAGCTAAGCCCTACATTTGTGCCCAGATCTGTTTCGTGGTTATCAGCTTAGAAAACCATCTTTTCTAGGAAATCAGAAGAAAGCCTTACTTTGTGTATAATTACAGAGATTTAAAGGAAAAAAACTGTGTGAGGGACAAGAGTACAAATAGTGGTGTTTGTATTTCAGAGGAAATGTGGAAATCTCTTATTGTTGGATCCTATTTCTCCTTTCTTTCTGGATGGCATGGTCCTTCCTAATGGAAAGCTAAATTCTCCTGATTGGGTGGAAATGGCTGCTGGATGATGAGTTGATATTCATAAATACCAGGCACAAAGCAGATAATGTAGCAAATGAGTATGTATGAAACTGTAAATCACCCTTGCTCCTTCTTTCAGCCATGAAAGGAGGCCTTGTCCTATAGAACATTAAATTGTGTTCATTTAATCCAACAAGTCCAGTAGAACAAATCGAGCTCATGCAGATTTATCACAGGGGGTTATTTAAATTCAGCAGTGACCTTTGCATCCATATGAATGTGCTTCAAATGAACAAGGACAAAGGGAACTTCTCTGCACTGCCTTTATGTCCTGGGGAGGCTGCTCCTTTCCTCATTTGATGGACTCTCAACTGTGGGATGGAGGCGGGGAGGTAGGGGTCTCTGTGGATGGAGACAGCTTGGTCAAGTTAGGCTATCCTGTAAGGGAGAGCCTGCTCCCCCCTAGGCTGGACTCTGGCTCTGCCTCCCTGTGGCTTGGTTTTGTTTACATGCTTGTTAATATACATACCAATTTCAGAGTTTCTGAACCCCATACTATTGACATTTTAGGTTAGATAATTCTTTTTTCTGTGAAAATGTCCTGTGAATTTTAAAATATTCAGCAGCATCCCTGTCCTCTGCAATGCTTGCCCCCTTCCTCCTAGTTGTGGCAATAAAAATCTCTAAACATTTTTTTTTTAATGTCTGGGGATTACCCCTTTGAAAATCACTGATCTAATATGAAATACTTCATAGAACCCAATTCCATATGGCCCTTGCGAAACATCCTATACAAAATAAATGACTAGCCATGGAGGCATGATAGTGTTAACTTTAATAAAAGAAAGTATTTGTACATTATGCATGTGTATGCATACATATTAATATTAATAATAAAAATAAAATAAAAACAGGGAGAAATCCAAAGCTGCCTCTCACTTCCCTTTAACTTCAGACATTATGAGTACTTGAAATCAAATCCATTAGGAAAAGAGAGGACAAAACAATAACAAAACTTCAAGCATAATAAATGTTCATGAAGTTATCTTTTTCTCAGCTCTTAGTATTTGAAGAGGATTTGGCTGGCAACAAAATTCTCATCGGAATCTGTTTTGAGCAGCTTTCTCCAGAAAACAGCATGAAGAGATTATTTTGAGAGTTTCAGGGTTTATTCCCTTGAAATGCTTAAGCAGCTCCAAATCCTGTTCCTGCTTAATGTCAGCCTTCTGATGGATAAATATGTGGATTGTTTCATTCCTGGAATAAAGGTGGATGAAACACGGGGAAGGGGGGGATCTTTTTGACCTCAATTTGGGATTCTGCAGTCATGTACCTAGATGAAGTCTCTGGAGGGCTTTAGCATTCTTAGTAAGTGTGCAGGGCTCATTTACAATCTCCGGGGAACTGGTAGGTTTGCAAGGACTTATATCACTGTTCGGATTACCATCTTTGGATACATCATAGGATTTTGAGGACTTCAACTGAGTGTGAGCTGGTGAGACCATGTGTAGCAGGAAGAATTTGACCCCCAAATAAATTGACATTCTGAAGGACAGGGCTGCCAGTTAGGCAACAGCATGTGCTTTACTATGTCTATGAGAAAAAGATTTGGATATCCAAGTTAACACAGTTGTTACTTGTAAAAGGAGTTTTAGGTACCATTTCTTTACAAAATTGAAATTGCAGGCAGGGATGAAGAACTTTGATGAAAAGAAGATAGAAATGAGCAGGTAGGAGCTAAATGATAAAAGTGTGGGAAAAATGATTCTGTACCTAGCTGGGAACTTGCCCTGAGTGGAGGTGTCTCTGGAACACTTAATGGAGCTCCAATGCATTGGTCACCCATGAGGCTAATGGCATTGCTCCATCTTCCATGTTGCCCCTGTCCTGTTGACCCACAGAGAGGAGATAGAAAGGGGGGCTGGGCTCCTGGAGAGCCACCCTGTCTCTCCAGCTCAGCTGTGGGGGGAACTGCTATTGGAAATTACTGAGAATGATTTGGGAGGGTGATGGAGTCACATAAATAAAGCAGATGATGGAGTTGTATTTATGTATAAAAAAGAGATTGATTGAAGTCATAAATTTCTCTTTTATTTCTTCTATCTGGGCGTTATTTCCACAGCAGTAATTTACTGCATTGGTTTATTACTTTCTTCTGTTCTGAAAGAAACTGTGAATTTTAATTGAAACTACTGCCCGCCTCCCACCACTCTTGGATGCCATTGTCAGGGAGATACTCCCCAGCTGTGTGTCCCTCCCTCCTGGGTATGAAGGCAAAGTGGGAAGAAGAGCCCTAATCCAGAGCACCAATTGCTCAGTGCCCAAGCCATGCTGGTGTGCTCACATGTTAGCATATTTTATAATCACCACAATTATAGGGAAAAATTGAGGTTCTAGAGACATAGGTGGCTTGCCCAAAGTCACCAAGCTGCTCAATGCAGAGCTGGGCTTGATCTGATTAATCATCTTGATGCTAAAAATAAATGCTATTGAATTTGAAAAATAGGACTACTTGAAAGGACCCATTAATGATCCCAGGGCTTTAGAGGTCAGGGCAGTCTTTCAGATGATTATGTGTACTCTTTGTTTTACAGGTGTGTTAGGAGTTGAATTAAATCAACCAAAAAGATAGGTTAAAATCCTAGCCTCTACTTCACACCTGTGAATGTGACCTTATTTGGGAAATTGTATCTTTTGTGGATGTTAAGTGAAAATGAAGTCCTGTTAGAAAAGGGTGGGTCCTAACTCAATGACCAATGTCCTCAGAAGAGGAGAATTTGAACTGGAGGAAAGGCACTGAAAAGAAGAAAAAGTAACACAGTTTCCTGACCCCTTGTAAGATTCATTTATGAGTCTCTTTAACAAAAGGCAGGGAAAGCAAGAGAAAAGCATACAAATTTATTTAACCCAAGTTTATGTGACTGGAGAGTCTTCAGAAATGAAGATCCATAGACATAAGGAAAACTGTATATTTGTATCTTTAGTTTGGATGAAAATGGACAGTTGCATGGAAGAATACTGGACAGAAAGGCCATGACCTAGTGGTGATAAACTGTGGGGAACTTAGCAAGGCCTCTTGGTTCAGATTCTTTTTGGCTGCTTAGTTCCTTCCTGCCAGGAATGCACAGGATGCCTGTTTCATGAGGGTCTTAAAAAGACTAGAGGATGGGAGATCAGAAGGACTTTCCACTTCTGCAGTTTTCTCTGTTTCCTTGAATTACTTGAAATAGTATGCCCAGGGGTCACATTTTGGAGTGTCGCATTCTGAGCCCCAGCAATAGCCACATGAAGATGGAGGCAAAGACTGGAATTGGAGGCAAGAGATTGGAGTGATGGTGCCAAAAAGCAGGGAATGCCAAGAATGGCAAGCATTCACTAGAAACTAGGAAAAGACTAGGAAGGATTCTTTCCTGGAGCTGATACCATGGTTTTGGCCCCCAGAATTGTATGAGAGTAAATTTCTATTATTTAAGCAGCCTGGTTTGCAGTAGTTTGTGAGGGCAGCCCAAGGAAGCTCCTACAAGGTGCATTTCAGGGCCCACTGACTTCCACCTCAGTGCTCTCTTCATTAGACCAAATGCTCAGAATTTTAGCACCTTCTCACTACATCTTCCTTAGCGTTAGCCAGATGATTTGTGCTTGCTGTTTGTTTTGCAGTACTAGTGATCTATTTGAGCTTGATAACTTCATAGAGTAGTTGTATAAGGGGAGAAGTCTGATAAGAGATCTGTATAGCATTGAATTACTACAGTCATTTCAGGACATGTGGAACATCCTCCATGGTTGATGCCATCTCATCCTCTAGGGTATTTATGCAAAAGGTGGCAAGGTCACATGGAAGCTACTCTTGATCAGCATTCAGTGTGTGTCACAAAGTAGGATCTCACGAGAGTCTTGCTCATTCTGTCATTTCTCTGGAAGCACCTTTCCAAAAAAAAAAAAGCATTGAAGGTAGCTACAGTAACTGCAGGATGAAGTATAGTTTCATCATTGACCTTGAAAACTTAAAGTTCAGTTTTGTCATTTTCTGACATCTTTAAGTGACTTTATTCTTAGCATCTTAACATTCTTATAAAAATTATGAATGTTCTAAAAATTTCTAAATTTTATTCACATTGAGGTAGATTATTCTAGGAAACCATATGGAACTCTAACAATAAAATTATAAAGCAAGCATGCGGTGAGTTATTTGTAGCAGTCTCATTAATTTGTAGCAAAATGACACATTTATTTTACATTTTGCCACACATAGTCATAGTTAGGCTACATAGTAACCCTGGAAAGAAGCCACATGGAGTGGTATGTAAAAGCTTGCATTTGAATCCTGGCTCTACTACTTCTTAGCTATGTGATGTTGGCCAAATCACTCAACTTCTCAGACCTTAGTTTCCTCTATGAAAATGTAAATAATTGTAGTAAATAATGAATCTCTATTAAGATTAAATATGTTGACATATGTGAAGTACTTTAAAGAATACTTGTTATGTAGTAAACTCTAAATAAATGTTAAAAATATGTACAAGTACAGAGTTTGTTTTAGCTAATCTGGCCTTGTATCAGTGAGATATTGTATCAGTGAGACCTTAGGTGGCTGCTGTTTTCTAACTATGAATATGTAAAACACTTTACCTATAGGTTCATTTGGTTCCTTTTGATTAAGACCATGTTGAGTTTCATATAGGTTGTCATCTAAATAAGTTGTGACTGATTCGAGTGAACTGTGATAGCTTGAATGGGGAGTCATCTCTCAGGCTTGTAGAAACCTCTCTCCCTGTCTTAGATATTTCAATTTACTGATAATAATACAATATGATACCTTGAAAAGTGCACTAGTACAGGTACTTGAGTTATCCAGATTCTGTCCAGTCCCCACCACTAATTTATCTTATAACAGTGAGCAAGTTTGTTTCATGTCTATAGGCCTCAGAACTCTCAGAACTGACACTTTTCTGTGTTTCTTGCCCTTAGAGCCTCGAATATGCCCTTTAGTACTAATATATACTTCTGCCATCAAAACTTGAAATGAGGTTGTCTTTATATAAGCAAAATGACCATAACAGACCATTGCTCTGGAGGGCATGTCAGAAGAAAGGCTCAGGAAAGAAGAGCTATTCCCTAATGTGGCTTGTTACACAAATGTTAAAAACTAAAATGAGACTTTAGATTTGGTATTTATGGGGAGTTCAGTGAAAGGTATCTGCCTGTAGGTCACATTATCTCTGGCATTTTCCATTGAATGATTTGCAAATTTGCCATCACTTTTCATCTTTCATTCATGAAATGTTTTGGATCATGACCTAAAATAAGATGTTATCCAGCATGTGCTTTGATTAAGCCCTGAATTTCATTTTTAATAGTTCTTAGATAAATATTTACTGGGTTAAATTTTATCCATAGTGTTTCATGGGAAAATTTGCCAATGTTATTGTTTAAAATGAATTATTTAATTTTAGACAACTCATATTTAATCTGTTAAACAAGACATGCATGAAAAACAACCTGTCTTCTCAGAATTTCACCCTGTGAAATTCACCCTTTGTGCTCTTGAGAAGGACAAAATCCCTTTGGTTGGAAGTCTGTCTCATCCACATACTAACCACAGAATAATGGGCAAGTTTCTTAAATTTTTATGACTTAGGTTCCCCTTCATTAAAATGGTGAAAACTGAGTTGTTGTGAGACTTAAATAGGCTGGTATATTTTATAAAGCACTTACCTTATCTGTGAATGTATAAAGTGGTATAAAATATTAACTATTATAGGTATTATGAGAAGCATCCAAAATTCTTGTCCTTCAACAGAATTTGCTTATAAACAATTCTTTCTTGAAAATTGATGACAATCTGCCTTAAAAATTTCCAATATATGCTACTATGCTTTCATGTTTTATGAGTACCTACTGTATACCAGGTGCTCTACCAGACACAGAAGGCCCAAGAATGAATTAACAACAATGCTACTTTTTAAAAACTGACAGACAAGAATTCACCCTCAGCTGACAGTTATTGCTTCTGTCATACAACTTCAAAATGAAGACATTAAGCAAATAATATTATGGGTTTTATGGGATTTTTTTCCATCAATAATAAATGGTTATACTATTTATTGGTTGTTTTAGGAAGGAAAGCCTCTGAGAACATGAGTGAGGAGATGTAAAATAAATCCATCCCATTAGAAACAGACTATTACAGGCAGAAAATGTTGTGCCTTTGCCAACGCACCATTTTTAAATATGTTGCCATTGCAGATACTTCAGTTAAGCAAGACAAATCCAATTTTACCTCCCACCACTTAAGTAATCTCCTCCTTGTAAAATTTTCTATTTTATAAAGACATACTTCATCATGGCTGTATACATCCTAAATAGTTCATTTTTTACTTAGTTAAATTGTTTTCTGTCATAGTGAGAAATGCTTTCTTCTGAAGAAATGGTGTTCATGTGCAGGAAATAGGAATATTTATTAAAATGGTTTATTAGGAAACTAGATTTAGACATATTTCTACAATTTTAGTATTTAAGTATTTTTATTGCCCAATGAAATGACTATAGTGTAAAGCAGTCTGTGATAATCAGAGGCTCCAAATTCTCACTTTTATACTTAATTAAATGTAGTTGGTGGATATATTTTTGCATGCATGTACTTAGAAATATCAGTGATGTTTTGAATAGATCTCTATCAATGCTTTTGCTGGGTTGTAATAGCTAGTAAATGACTTAAATTATTTTGTGCTTTCATCCTACTCTGATTTAATAAGCCTTTATGAATTTAGGATGCTATACATAGTTGTGGGGAGAACACAAAGAAATAGGAAACTTGTCAGGCCTAAAAGAGCAAATGGGCTGTTTACAAGGCAAAACTCCCTTAAAATAAAGGAGAAAACTGTGTTTGAGGGTGAATTCTAAGTTTGTAACTGTATCTCATCTTCAAATTTTAGTCTTATCTAGTATATCCCAAGACAGAGAGATTATATGTTAGAGGTTTTCCAGATAACTGGAGTTTAACACTTTGAATTCCAAAACAAATAAGTAGAAAAGAGTGTATATTTATGGACCCCTTCAAAAGTGTATCAAATGTGTCTTCCAATTTTTCAGACATAGGCTACTGAATGGAGTGATGGAAGCAGGGCGTGCTTCTTGGACTTATATACTCAGTTATATAGGGCCCCATGCTATAAAGGGGACCACACTCTGCTGTCACTGTCTGAAATTCTTCATAATTTTTGATCAAGGGGCTTTGCATTTTCATTTTGAACTGGGCCCTGCAAATTATGAAGCCCATCATGGATTTAAGGTGTTCATTTGGACTGTTAATTATTGTCTGGGACCATCTGATGTATGAATATCTGTGCCTCCTCCCTTGAGCCCTGCCAGCATTCACTTGGTTCTCAGTATGCCTCTCTCTTCTAGGACTCTGCCTCCTCATTTTCTGCTTCTCATCTGCCGAGACATCATATAAATAAGGTATTAGAATAGTAAGTAGGCTGCGAATCACTAGGCTCTAAAAGGGTCACCTTGAAGACTCTTCCCACGGAGTACAAGTGCAGCCCAGGCAGTGGACAGGCTTTGCAGCATCTAATTCTGGGATCAAGGTCTGTTGCATCACTGATTGCAGTGGTTAAGAGGCTCTCTGGATGGAAACACCAGGTGGGACCATACAGTTCTGGCCCATTTCCATGGAAGGAAAATTGTCACAAATAATCTATTTTAAAAGCCTGCTTTTTTGGAAATCCTAGAAAGTAAGATGAGGTTTCTATTAATGAGACTCAAGTTGCATAAATCTTATAAATTATACAGATTTAACTGTTGACTATATAGAACCTATTAGATTACAATAATTTCTGTGTCTTTGGATTGTTCATCCACCTTCAATGCACTATAGTGCTATTGGTTGGTACCCTCTTATCCCAATGTGAGCATGGTATATCTTTTTCTCATAGGTTCTAGTTCGTTTAGCTTTCCACATAAGTACACAACTGCATTTTTCATTGTCTACATAGACTCCTACCAGCCAAATGAAACTTGTGAGTTTCTCTGTGTGGTGATTTTTAATTTTCTTCTGGCGCATTTTTCTAGTTTCCAGTATCCAGTCTGTAGCAAAAAGACAGCAAAACCAAAGAAATATTCTGTTGTTACTTTTTAGGCTATTCACTGTGTAGAAAATGAGCTGTCATTTATGTTATAAAGAAATAAGTTTCTTTAGACTGGAGAAAGTGTTGTTTCTTATTCAATATTTGTTCATTTGTCCATTAATTCATCTATGTATTCATTCATTATTACTTTAAATATCTGGTGTTATTTGTTGAGCATCTACTGGGCTCTAGGCCTCTACCAACGAGATGTAGATTACTCTGTAAAAGCCAGACTGTTAACAAGTCAGACTTTGCATATGTGGTCAGAACCTTATCACCTACCAGGAAAGCTCTTTGTTTTTGTGGTAGACACTAGGGAAAGAATAAGACAATGATTATCCATTGCCATGACAGGACACACAAAGCAGATGTTCTAAGGGAATGCTGAATGAGTGAATGAATACATATTGCTGATAATATATATCACTAATATTTTACCAGGATACCTGAATTCATCTCTGTAGCAAATGGCTCTAAAGCCTTTCTGAAATATAATCATAACTGAAATTCTCCTAATTGCTTTTGTTTAAATTTCCACTTGACATTTGAACTATTTTCAAACTATCATCTCTGGATTCACTTTGTCTCTGATGAATTGAAAGAAATTTTATATTGACACAATTTCTAAGACTTCAGAATGTGCATACTACTAGAGATTTCATAAGCATTCATGAAGGAAAATTAAGAAGTCATTAGTCTCTTTTTAAATCAGTTTATCCTAGGATACTGAAGTGCTTTGGGAATTATAGCATCAATTGTGTGCCAGGTTTTAACATTAATTGAAATGGTTAAAGACTTGGGCATGGTTAAAACAATGTCACAGTGCCCTTCTACCTCTGGGATACTGTCATTCTGTTATGCTTGATTTTAATATGATTTGATGTATGTGGGGGGGAGCAGGTAATTATTTGGAGAATGCGATTTACTTTCATAAATAGGAGTAATACGGGAGTTGGTCTTTGCTAATACAAATCATAACAATAATTGCTGCCATAATTGTAATTCAATTGGTGCTTCACATTATTAGAGCATTCACATTCTTTATCTCTTCTAGTTAGTAATAACCTGCTTTACAAAATCAAAGTCTAACTAGGGAATCTATAGAAAAGTTCTCTAGAATTAGAATTTCATATCTCAGAAACAAGACAGATCTAGGTGACCCTGTTTAGAATTTTAGTTTTTGAAGAAGGTCAATTCTTCATTATATTGATAGTTAAATAAAAGGGTGGGGGATAAAAGAAGAGACAGATGTTCATAAACTTCACTATGAACAACAAATTAAAAACTGTGAGTTATGTACCTTATGGGTTAGGTCTATCATCATCTCATCATAAATAAACTAAATTCAGTGTTTTCTGGCCTTTAATGAGCTAATGGTGTTCTTCCTTAATTAGGAATTACTTAATTTAATAATCATGTATGAAAAATCAGCCCCAACTCAGATACTGTGTTAGGCCCTGGCAGCACAAACTGAGAACACATTGTTCCCAAGATACACAGGGTCTGTCAGCACACTTCCCAATGGCTTTTGTTATAATTTTATGGCAGCTTCATTTTTAAGGATCTATACTGAACAATGGATCTTTCCCCTTTCCACCTTTAATTTCCTTTGCATCCTAGGTTCTTTATCAAGACAAGAATAACTATGAGCTAACATTTCTGTGCACTAGGGGAGTTACTCTTGTGTGAATCCTGTGTTCATCCCTTTTATGGAGCAAGAGTCCTAGATGGTTCTGTTTGGGGACATGCAGTACCCAATGAAACATTAAAATATTCAGACTTCTTAAAGGATGCTGACGAGGAAAATCTAGCTTTTCAAGATAAATATAGAACTACCAGTTTGTTGTAACTGCCAATCAAATGTGCACTGGGACACAGTGTGTTCATCATCTCCTGCCCAAGATGTAAATCGTGCTGTGAAAGCCAGACTTTTATGCTAACCCAGACATAGCATAGGTGCTCAGAGCCCTATCACCTACCAGGAATTCTCTTTGTTTGTTTTGTGGTACTGAGGATTGAAACCAGGAGCACTGCACCATTAAAGTATATCCATTAAGCCATGAGTCTCCTGCCTCAAATTCCCCAGTCACTGGGATTACAGGTGTGAGCCACCACACCTGGACAGGAAAGCTCTTAGGATGGAGACTCCAGGTGCTTCCAGGTACACAAGAGGGCATGAAAATAGAGAGAAAACCAGGCACAGTTTTTGTTTTTCCCACTGTCCTGGGTTGTTTGGGAATTTGCCCTGCCGATCATCTATTTCAAGGCCGGCACTTTTTTTTCTCTGCAGCCTTAAATGTTTCATACTATGTACCTAAACCAGCCATCTGTGGATGTGTTGCTACCTAGAAAATAACCTTTCCATCTTGAGAGCCTAACTTACAGTTGAATGTGACTGAGCATTTCTAAGATGAAGTGTCAATCCTGGAAATTTAGGGAAATTGTTATTTTTTTCCAACTCTTCTCTCCACATGCTTGTTAGATTTTTTTTTCCTACACGTTGTTTATCATAACTTTTCCCTGTGGTTGAAGATAACAGATTTTTGCTTTTAATTCAAGAAATGCCTTCTGCTGTAATGTTTTGCAACATGATATTTTCCAGCTATCAAGGGAGTGTGTGTTGTCTGATTGTATTTTTTGCATGTGAAACGGTGGGAATGGTGATAATACCCTGCAGTGTAAGAAGCCTCTGCCCTTCCATCCCTGTCAGTGTGTTTAAGGGAATGTAAAGGACTCTTTTTTTTTTTTTTTTGTCATTGTAATTTAAATTCAGAAGGAGCCTATTTGTATGGTAATCATAAGCTAAGGAAAACAGTGTTTCATTTCTCTTTGGGATTTGTTTTCTGACATCTTCACATTCTCCAGTTCTTTAACCCGGCAACAGCATATTAACAGCAGTTCATACTCTATTTTAACATGTAGAACAGTACCCAGAAGATTAATACATGATGAGGAGAAAGAAGGAAGGAGGAAGGTTGAGGCCATAATTAATTTTGCCTTTATATTCTATGTGCTGGTGTTTTCTGATCGCAACTGAAATTACAGTCGCCTCAGAGTTTTTACTATAAAAAAAAATGATGGTATACAGTGAAGCACAAATAATATTGCCCTTTTAAAGATTAAGGTTCCAACGTGGGGATACAAATGATATTCTCATTGTTAGGGTCTGTTATTTTTCAACGAGGCTGTTTTACAAAGGGGGGAAACAGGATAATTTTCTTTCTGTAAGCACAGTCAGGAAAGGCTTCCTTAGCTGGTTGCTCTTCTGGCTTGCCCTGAACAGAAGATAGGTAATTAAAAAGATTTCTCTCCCAATTCAGGTGATTACTGCATATTCTTGTCTTAAATGAGAGAATCGTGAGACTCGGGGTTATATCTTCAATCACACAAATGACACTTTTTTTTTTTTTCATAAAACAATCTAAATTAGATTCATTTCTGCCAATGATCCTATTAGATGAGGTGATTCTTTTAATACCTGAGTTCCCTTTGGAGCAGGGCTTTATGCTAAGGTGCCTGCCCTGGCAGGTAGGTAATGCTGGGATTGACATGTGGCTGATAAAAAAGCCTCTCCCCCAGGGTGCGCAGGCATTGGCTATGTCTGCTGGAAGCTTTGCTGTAAACCAGTACAAGTGACCAAATGGACAGTCCCCCCGCCATCCAAAAAGGGGGAACACCTTTTTAATCCCAAAGATGACTGAGTCCAAAACATCACACTGAGGCAACCACATTTCCTTTTTCAAGAGATGGTGTAAAGTACTATTTTCATGTGAAATCCCCTGATAGTTATACGTAGTAGTTCAAATCTGAAAAAAAGCAATCTTTTTTGTCTGCCAAGCAAAACATGCCTTAGCATCCCAGGTCCTGGATGAAAAAGAGAACAAAGAGAAACACATGTAGCAAGTATAATGTGGTAAAATTAGTAAACAAAACTGTTGATAAAATATATTTCGCCAGGTTCAGTGGGTGGCACATACCTATAATCCTAGTGGCTTGGGAAAATGAGGCAGGAGGATCACAAATTCAAAGTCACCCTCAGCAAAAGCAAGGTGCTAAGCAACTCAGTAAGACCCTGTCTCTAAATAAAATACAAAATAGAGCTGGGATGTGGCTCAGTGGTCAAGTGCCCCTGAGCTAAATTCCCAGTACCAAAAATACACACACACACACACACACACACATTCCATCCTCTGACTCTGAGAAATAGTCAAGTCTGAAAGAACAGGATTGAGATTATCCTGAAGTCCTCTTTGAGCCAGAATGAAGTAGAGTGGACAAAACTTATGCTGCCTAGCCCTGCTCCTCCCTGACTTTTCATCCCCTGGCTCTGCTCCAGTTGAATGTGTGTGACACCTCTGGACACATGTGCAAGCTCTGCTTTCTCCCTGTAGAAAACTTCTGCTTGGCCAGCCATCAGCCCTGGGCACTGGGGAGGCCTGGCCTGCCCCTGGGAGAATGGATCCAGTGAAGAGATGCTGGAAACAAACTAAGTGGTCGTTTGGATAGAGCAGTTTAATGCCTCTGGACTCAAGCTTGGTATAGACTTTGTACTCAGAAGGTGTGTGGAAGGTCAGGCAGAGGTTCCTGGTGGGTACCTCTCTTTGGACGCTTAGGTTCCTGGCCCTGCAGGGAGATAGATGGTAAAGGGGGGCCAGAGATGTCTTCTGCCTTGTATGGCAAGGGCAGCAGCCTTGGTGACTGGAATCTAAAGGCAGCATTGGTTAGAACCCTTCAGTTTTAGGATATATATTTTCCAGGTGAGATCTTAGAGGTCATTTTATTAATCCAAAGGCCACAATTTACAAAGTCACAATCCTGAATTATTAAAAGCAATACACTTTTCTACAGAATCCCAGGCTTTTAAAACATATCTGAATTTACTTCCAAATCTAGTTGCTTACTGGGTTGCTTACCCAGAGCCTTGCTTTGCTCCTCTGGAAAATGGGGATGAAGCAGATTTTATTCTGTCATATCAGGGCTTTTCTTGCCCATTTTGAGGTTGAGACATGGATGCTGGCTCATTCTTCCTCAGGGAATGTTGATCCCATCTAACTCTATCTGCCAAGTTTGCAAGCTTAGGCTTTTCTAGTGAAATATATAGACATCCTTAGGCTGCCTTTTCAGTTCTTGAGTTTTCTCTTTCTCTTTCCATAAGAAAAACAGCAACAGAGAAAGGAAAATGACAGAACAATGTTGTTTACACATGAAAAAGGTAATATCTCTTTACTGAATCTGATGGTGATAACTTCTCAAATTTTAGGGTTGCTGTAACCATTTTCAAACCTGTAAGTAATTTTTAAAATTAGTTTGTGCAAAAGACTCAGCTCCTAGATTCTTGTCTAAGTTTCCCTGGAAACCTACAGTGTAGCTTTCATGAATCACCTCACTAAAGATCTTTTAAAACAAGGCTTTTTGTTTTTGTTTTTATGAAGGAAAGAAAGAAGAGAGGGAGGGAAATTTCCCCTACTAAGAGGAAAATATTTTAGACACAATTTAAATTAAAGTCTGTCTTCAATTATAAGACTATTTCGTGGAATTTAAGGTTTAATAATGAGGTTAGAGAAGTTGGCATTTGCAGTTTTAACTGGCCAACCACAGTGACCATTGCGGGTTGGCATGAAGCTTGTCTTCTCTTCTGTTTAGTATACAAGTCAGTTGTTCAAAAGAGAAAGTCTGGTTAATTACTCTGTAGAGATCATAATGCTAATTGTCTGATTCTAAGTCTTTGTCAGCCTGAAAACCTCATTATAAAGTACTTCTTTTATGTGCAGAATAGTGCTAAATGTATAAAGATATCATAATTGCCCCTTCATCTGGGAAAGGTAATACATAATATTGGATACCCATTTCTTCATGGACTCCCTCTCATTTTTCATGTCTCAGCCATTGTCTCCATACCACATTTTCATTGGGGATAAGTCATAACCCATGCTTTTGGTACAAATAGGAAAGACAATTGTTTATTATTGTTGTAATATTGATTATAATATTATTGAAATATCAGGATATGTCAAACCAGGAAACATGTTCAAAACGTTTTCTGCTCCTGTCAGCACTGAGGAGCCTTTTGCTTTTGCAGTGTTGGAGAACAGGGCTTTATTTTTCACTCACCATCAGTCTGTCATCGAAGTCTCATTCTCTCTTCATTGGTTACATGGCCCCAATTAACTGGAAGATGGATTATGTAGTGGGACTCAGATGATGTAGAAGAAGATATATGAGACTGTTATGACTGGCATTTAGCGAAGGTATAGGATGATGATGGTAACAAATCATACTTCAGTATATCTTTTCCAAGCATACTTAACACCCATTATCTTATACTCATAACACACACTCACAATAAAACACTGAAGTGTGTAGTATTACATGATGACTTCCCATTTGTCATTGAAGAAGCTGAAGTTCAGACATCTAACTTATCAGAATTACTTAACTAATAATTAACAGGATTGGGACTCAAGGCCAGATTCATTGACCCGAAATCCTGTGTTTTTGTCCAATACATCATGGACAGAGAAATAAATGAATAATAGCTAACCTTTTCTAGTAATCGGAACTATTTTACACAAATAGTGTCATGACATTTCATTTCATTTCATTTCAACAAGACAGAGGAGAGGGTATCATGATTTGCTGCACTTGATAGACAGGGACACTGAGGCACAGAGAGTTTTAGAAATGGCCCCAAATCACACAGCTTGTAAGTGCAAAAATTAGGATTAATCCCAGTTCAGAATTACTCTGGAGCTTCTAGAGTGCTGTGGAGCCTTTTGACTAATAGCCAGGTTTTGTTGTTAAAGGCCTTCACTTGCTGTTTAACAGATAATGCTGAGGAATTAAGCCAAAAAATAGATGATGCGTTGTCTATGTTTGAGTTTTCTAAACAAATATTTCCCAAAGGAGCATTTTTTTTTCCAGTTGCGTGAGCTGTTGTGCACTGTGTTACCACCCAGCTGAAATGAATAGACCACCAGCCAAAAGGAAAGAGTCAGCAAGCTGCTTGCTGAGTTTTCTTAGTGTTCAATGATTAGAGAGGATAATTATTAATATTATTCTACGATTTACTTTTCAGAGGCTACTATCCCCATCTGCCAATGTAAATATATGTCTTGACTGAAAAATCAGTATCTTTTCCAGGGAAATTTTCATGGTTGTCTTCTTTCTAAAATCACTCCTTGTGACTTTGCTGCATTAGGCAGTGATGACCACTGGGAATATTGGCCAAATCCTCTTCCCTGCTGACCTGAGTACCCTCTCTGCAGAGTCCCTGCTAAGATAGAAATTCATAAACAATAGGTGGCCATTGCCAGCAATTGGAACACAGCAGTCCTAGTCCTTGGCAGCAATTGGCAAGTGATTACCCAAATCCCCTGCCAAGAGAAAGCTACGACTTTTGGAATTACCTTGTTCCTTTCACCTGGTTGGCACATTTCTGTCTTTAGAAAAGAAAATATAAATAAATAAATAAATAAAGCTTTACAGCTTTCAGGCTGAAACTGCCTTGGCATGGTATATTTGAAGGCACAATGAGTGCCTTTCCATGTTGAAATGCAGTCATTTCCCTGGGTATGAGATTTGAAGGGAAGTCTCCTCTTCTTTCTCTTATTGGCATCTGAGCTGAAATTTATATGGATTGTGTAAGTGTGTCAGCACTTGGTATATCAATATGTTGAGTGATAAACTGTTATGGTTTAGATGTGAGGTGTCCCCCCAAAACTCACATGAAAGACAATGCAAGAAGGTTTGGAGGAGAAACAATTGAATTATAGCTTTAACCTAATCAGTGAATTAATCCCTGATGGGATAAACTGGGTGGTAACTGGAGCTACTAGGGAGCTTAAGGGGTGTGGCTGGAGGAAGTGGTTTATTGGGGGTGTGGCTGTGGGGAATATTATTTTGTAACTGGAGCTTGGAATCTCTCTCTCTGCTTTTTGATCATGTGAGCTGGCTTCCTTTGACACATTCTTCCACCATGATGTTCTGCATCACCTCTAGCCCCACGGAATGGAGCTGGCCTTCTATGGATTAACACCTCTGAAACCGTGAGCCCTCAAATAAACTTTTCTTCCCTAAAATTGTTGTGGTCATATCTTTTGGTCACATCAGCAAAAAAGCTTACTAACACATCAATTGGAACTATTTTTTTCTTTCAATACAAGCATAGGCTCAATAGTATTCATTAAGTATATAACCTAGCCTCCCCATTCCATAGCACAGGAAATGGATACAAAGTTTAATTGATTCACCAAAGGCCATGAACCTAATTGAATTCATTGAGTGTTCATTAACCTCCCACTATGTGTGGAAGGGATGCCATCAGGTAATAATTTAAAGTATTTTGTAGAGGAAATACCTTACTATATACAAAACAAACAACAACATAAATCTTGGTCCAATTAAGAAATAAAATATTATCATGGATGATATCAGTATCAGTAGTTGAGTAGAGCTAGATGTAGTAGTCTGGACAGACCACATAAGGTTTATCATCTGAACTCACTAATTTATTAACTCAACAGAGATGTATGGAACTCTTATGTGTCAAGCATTTCCCAGACTCTGGGGTAACACAGTAAAGAAGGTCCCATTAGGGAGCTTGGTCCACTTGGGTACAAAGATAAATGGGGAATAGAAGGTACAATGTGATGAGAAGTTTGGTTAGGGTTCTGTGGGAATACAGGCTTAGGAAACCCTAAGCACTGATTCCAGGGATCGAGAAATGGGTTGCATAGGAGAGAAAAAATAATGTATTTCCTCACTGGTCACAAGTTTCATGGTTGAGATCCTTGTAATAAAAGACAAATCAATAAGAGAAAAATGTACAACTTTTATTTAAGAGAATCTTATATGACATGGAAAACTTCAGAAATTAAAACAAGGGAAATTGTTTGTGCTGAGATCTGATGAAATGTGGATGGTTGAGTAGAAGGATGACTGAACAAAAGAACTTATGATCTAATGGTAATAAACTCAGGGAACTTAGAAAAGCCCATTCCTCTTGGTGTCCCTGTATGACCTTTCTTCTCTCCAGACATAAGGCAAAATACCTGTAAAATGAGGGTCTTTGAAGAAGGGAGAGAGAGAAGGCCAGAGTGACCTTATTTTTTTTTTTTATGACATACCTTGGGAGAAGGAGTGAGATGAAGTGAAGGGAATGACCTACTTGCTTCTGCTGCAGTTTCTAGGGTCTATTTTGTGATAGTGTTTTCTGAACCCTATCAATGTGTGGGTGTGCATGTGTGTGTGTGTGTGTGTGCGCGTGTGCGTGCACACACATATGCTAAGCACTTTATCTAATTCCCACAGCAATGTGAGGGGATATGCACATTATTAACTGAGATTTATGCACTTGCTTAGGGCCATATAGCCAGCAGATAGAGGTTCAGGATTCTAATTTAGGTCTATAGGATGTAGAGCTGTACTCTTAGGAGCCACTTAGGCAAAATGATTTTAGTTAACATTTAAAACGTGGCTACCACTAGATGTAATGATGTATCTATAGACACCGTGGTGTTACAGGTAGTCCTGAACCTGGATGATCAGGGAGCTACTGTCATCTTGCTCCTAACTACAGAGTGCTGAGGGTCTGTCAGCAGTTCCTTATGGTCTCCTTGTGTCCAGCAGCCTCCTGACTTTATCTTCATGGCATCTCAGCCTTCCAGCTCAGCTGCTTCTTTCACTCTGAGGGCCACAGTCACTCTCTCTTTGCATGTCACCTGCTCTGTGAACCAGCACACATGTTCTTCTCTTTTCCTACTAATTGGACTACTACTTATCTCTGACCTAAGGTCCACCCACCTGGGAAGTATACCACCTCAGTCTCAGAGTATGACCCAGAGTAGACTTTGAACTTCTGTGGCACAGATTCACAGACAAATTGATTCACAGACAAAGTGCTTATGCCTGTCCACCTATCATATATGTATTTTTGATCTGAGACTTCTGGGTTAGGCTGAACCTCAAGGTCATGTAGACTAATTGGAGAGGAGGAAAATAGCCTCAATTTCAGCAGATGTCTGGGTCCTGCCTGGAAAACACCTCTGAAAGAACTTGAATTGGAAATACAAGGTTCACATTTGCATTCTGTAGGGCTTTATAAATCTGTCTACTCTAGAAAAACCATTCTATGCCTACTCATTTTAGCTAGATTTAAAACATGGCACCTAATTCTCCTCTGCTTTCCATCTGATTGCAACTTTGGTCTAGGTGATTTGCCCCCCCCCCCCCACTCTCTCTCTCTCTCTCTCTCTCTCTCTCTCTCTCTCGTGTGTGTGTGTGTGTGTGTGTGTGTGTTCATTAGCACACTTTTCCTAAACACTGCTATTGAAATGGGAAAACACACTCTTCATAGACCCTGCAGTGCAACCTTTTATATTTTACAATGACTGCTAGTATTGCAAAAATGGAAGGCAAGTCAGGAATTTTTCTTCTTTTACAGTTCTGTGTAACTTAGAATGCTCAAGGTAACCATTTCTTACTGAAACTGCTATACTTGGTCATATTATTACAAGACGCGCATTATGGGCTTGTTGTTTTGACAGTGAAACATCTTTAGCCTAAAATTTTAAATTACTTATCCAGCGAAGGTTTTTTGCTGTTCAATAATACCTCTCTGGTATTGCTTGCTCAGATTCAAGGTTTTCTTTTTTAACTCTATCAAGTAAGAAGTGTCAGATTCAGTGAGGTATAAGAGAAGCTTGTCTTTATGTTTTTCAGGAGAAATGATATTTTATCTTAGAGCAGGCTTCCTGCTTTTGGTATGCTCAAAGGAATTAATTTGACTGTTTATGATGTTATTTAATTTTCAATAATTATTCAAGCATATATAACCAAAGACTTCTATGTAGTAGGCAGATGGATCAGCAATTGTGCATGTAATTAGAAATAACCCTTCAAATACAAAAGTAGGTTTTAATATTCAGCATCTAAAAATTGCTAACATTACAAATTGCCCATATCCTGAGGTTGCAGGCAATGATGTAAAAATTTAAGTATAAGAATTCGAATGAAAATTTTAGCCTCTTCAGCATCAAGCAGTTATTGCATTACAGTAGAAAATCATGGAAAAATCATTTAAAGAGATATTCTCTCATTTAAAAAAATTTTTTACAGTGCTGTGGCTTAAGCCAAGGGCCATGTTTATGCTGAAACAAGAGTTCTATCACTGTGCTACACCTCAGTCAAATTCTTTCATACTATTACTTTTTGTAGCATAAAAAATTTGATATGTTTATACCTAATTATAGCTTGAATAATTAAGTTTTAAATAATTTAGATTGGAGTATATTTTTATAGCAAGGGTCACATATTCAAACGGAAATAAATCAAATAAGAATCACATTAGTAAATATAACTCAATTTTTAATATTCTTACAGAGTTAGAAGAGAAAATATTCTATATTCTATTTGTAACATGAAGACTAAATTTCATACTTACAATTGTCAATAAACATAGGAGACATATTTCATTTCCCATTGTGGGGGCAGAATCATGGTGAAATATGTTGTGGCTTTAGATTAGTGAGTTCTAGATTCAAGTTCATGGCCTGCTATTGATAGAGTAAGTAATTTTGAGCAAAACCTTTATGCTTAAAGGATTTTTTAAGCATTTTTATAGTTGTGAATATTGTTTCAGCAGTCCCTAACATGGTTCCTGACATCCAAATAACATCTTAATAAAAACTTATAGAAGAAAGAAAAGGAAAAAAAAAATGAATTAGAATAGAACTTCAGTGGATTAGACAAAGGGGGGGTGAAGGGAAGGGAGGGTGCTTAGGACTAGGAAAGACAATAGAATGAATTGGATGTAACTTTCTTATGTTCATATATGAATATATCACAGTGAAACTCCACATCCTGTACAACCACAGAATGTGATCCTAATATACTACCTGTAGGTATTGTATGTCAAATTACACTTAACTGTCATGTATATCTAAAAAGAACAAATAAGAAAAGAAATTTAAAGGGAAATAGAGGATGACATAGACTTACAAAGCTTATGAGAAACAAAAACAAAAATACCTCAGGTTCTTCCCATTTCTGAGGGGGAAAAAAATCCAGATTTGCAAGAAGAAATATCACCATCTCATGGCCTTTTATAATAATACTACTAAACATGAGAATTCTGGTTGTATTTTTGCAACTCTAAGCATCACCTCTTTATTCTTAGATCAAGCTAGATGTTGTCCGTAAACCAGATGTTGTCTACTCTTCCTTTTTTGAAGTAATGAGATGGGTGTGAGGTCTATATGCTTGTGGAGTTCCTACTTAGTTCCAAGAGCTTTGTAAACTACAAAGATGAATTAGACATGAGTTCTGGCTTCAAAGAGCTTAGAGTTTGGAGAGACTGTTTCTTCCAGAAAGAAGAAATTCACAGCTGGAGCATTCTGACGTCAGGCTCTTTAAGTTACCAGACATCTGTTCAGTTCTAGAATGTGGGAAGTCCGCACTTACACAAGAAAATCAGAGTTTATGTGCAAAGCAATGGAAGACAGTGGTCTTTTGCCACACTGGAAAAAGAATCAAACTCTAGAGGGTATTGATAGGGAAATTGAGGACATAAGTTCTAGAATCTACTATTTCTTTCTCATTGTAGGAGGCAGGCTAGAATAGCAATAGGTTTAGGAAAGAAAAAAAAATGAATGGGAGAATTGGCAGCATTCAGTGTTCATTTTAAACACTAAGGAGAGGGGATACAGTAGACATAGAAGGAGGAGACCCTGGCGCAATGCAATTAATGCTTGTAGCAACTATAAGCTAACTCTAATTCCATCTTTGATCCCACCTCCTCTGATGATAATAGAAAAGTCAAGAAATTTATTTTATGCCCTACTTTATTGCCAGGGTTTATATTGTCTGTTGTCCTTGCATGCTATTATAAGACAAAGAAGTCTCCTTTCCTCAGGAAGAATCTCATGCTGGATGTATCATGGTGCGTTTCTGCCAGTCTCTCTGACCATGTTCGCTGTCACAACTGTCATTGGAAAAAGTGTGAGACATCCACACAGCTTCCAATGCTGCTGTGTCTGCTGCCCAGAAACTCATATCTGGGAAGAAGATGCTACTGGGGATTAGAAAGCAGTAGTACCTTTTTAGCCAATTTTTTTTCCTGACTGTTCTAATTCACTAGTATCTTAGAAAGGGAAAGGCTACTATAACAGAGACATGTTTTTTAGTCCTATGGTCAACACAAGATCTTTGATACCACATACATATACAGGAACTCTAAAACCTCTCATTTCAATCTTTCTTTATGATCTCTAGAGTAGGTTGGTGCTTTAAATTGAAAATTTGCAGAAATACTGCAAAGCTACTTCCATTTTCTGTTCCTGGAAAACTAGATGACTTGATGAGATGATTCTGAGTTCTTGTGATTTTTCACTGCAATGCTGTAATAGGGAATTGTACTACAGCATTAACAATTTAAGTAGCTGGGTGCAAAATGGGAAAATATGTTTCCTTTGGTTATGGTTAGGAATAATATTATGCAGTTTTACATTGGAAATAGCTTGAACTGCATGCCATAAAATTAGTTTAAACTGGAAATGGGAAGCTGTGATTATTCAAAGATGTTTTCCTTTTTTTTTTTTTTTTTAATCATACCAAGGGCTTTGGGATAACAGTTTATGTACCTTTAACTCTTCCGCCAAAGATGGTTTTTCTTTAACACTTGTATTGGTTTGCTCATTCAGGCATGTCTAGACCACCTTCTGGTCAGTTCCTTTTCAGCTAACTCCCAGCACTGAGTTGAGCAGGGAGGTTGTTCCCTTATCACTGCCCCTTTGTGCCTTGTGCCTGAGCAAAAAAATGAAAGCAGTGGCCTGTGCTGACTAATCCTGGCAGCTACACTTCCTCATCAAGCTGGGCCAGAGCACATCTCCTCTCAGTCATTGGCAGAATCAGCCGTATTCACAGTTTCATTCTCAGTTTGTGCTGCTTCATGTTTTTAATCAAAGATACACAGGCACTCATAAATTACCGTGCTCACCCCCAAACCCCACATTTCGCCAACCCTTTCTATAGTCTGTTGATTAAAAGTGTGCATTTTGTGTTTACATCCTGATTCTTCTACTATTGACTTCTGACTGGGCAAATTATGAACAAATCCTGAAAGTCTCAGTCTACTCATTTTCAAAATAATGGTAATAATTGTCCTTTCTAGGCTGGGTTATGATGAAGAGATCAAGGTCATGAATGCACAAGACTTAATTCAGGCAGCTCCTGGGACATAGTAAATGCTCAACAAATGTCACTTATAATTACTCTTGTCTTTATAAGTTCATACGCAGCCAGTTTAGCTCACTGCAGAGAACTGCACTGTTCTGTAAACCATCTCAGCTAGAGGCTATTCTGTTCTGCCTTCCATGCAGGAAGAGGTTTTGAGGTAATTAGTACCAGTCTCATACCAAAAATCTGTCCATTCTTTTAGCTGTTATCTGTGGCTCCCAGACACCTTCCTCAAATCATGTGCTCTGTTCCTAGCTTACCATTGCTTTTCCATCCCAGCCCTCACTATTAACTCAGCGCCTATGGTGCCTCCATGGACGATCACCCAGAGTTCATCATTTCAGTCTAAACCATCTTCTCTATTCTTCAGCTCACTGCCATGGAAAAGTTAGTGTGTTTTCATCACATTCTACCCCTGAAACCAAATTTTCAGTGTGCTTTGATCTACCTTCCCTGTACACATGTCTCCCTGCCCTTTGAAAAGCCATAGTGATTTATCATGATTCACACATTCACCCTCTAATTCCAAAAATAGCCATTGAGTCCCTACTCAGATTCTGTTACTCCAAGGTGCTGGAATAAGACCAGGAAGAATACAATCATGAGCACACTGAGCTTCAACACCCAGTTTGTCATCCTGCAGCTCTGGGTCACTACAGTCTTGGGTTGTAACTGCTGATTTTAGGCTACCAGGCCCCACTAGAGAAAGGGAGTAAAGTCAAGAATTTCTCCTTAGCTCTATTACAGATTATTCCTTGCAAATGCCCCAGGGTGGGCCCAATTACAACACACAATGTTGGGCCCCAAAATGAAACTTCTTGCAGCTCTATCCTGAGTTCCTGATACTATCTCACATGACTGCACCTCTGACCCAAACCTGGCTTGAGTAAAGATTCAATCAGTATTTCTTAAATTCATGTCTATGCATTTCTCACTTTCAATCTTGTAACTAGTCTCTAATTGCTGCTTTAGGAATTCATTTCCCATAATTTTTTTAATCTCTCTTTTACTGCCTATCACATTCTTCAAACTTTCCACTTTCAAACTTTTCCAGTTTCCTGCATCGTCCCTCCTCCTTCTTTACTTCCTGCAGAACATAGCCCAGTTTTGTTTTTTTTGTTTTGTTTTTTTTTTTTTTTTGAGGCAGTTGATACCATTAAACACAAGTTCCCTGGACTTCCCTTAAGCTGTTTCTCCCTTCGTATTATCTCACTATCACTCCATTATAGGGAGCATCAGGAGGGATCTCAGGGTTCTTATGCCTCCATGATTCTTTGACCAGTGCCCAGGCTAGTGACTTTCAGTATAGCACAAGCCCAAAGGAATGTTCGTGAATCCCTTCCCAAGGAGCCATCCAGAGCACTTGCCTTAGTCAGACTGAAATTCTCAGTGCAGTGAATCCACATTTCATATCTTTGTGCCTTTACTGCTAGGACCAACTCTTAAGCTAGAAGTCAGCCAGACTGGGCTCTTGTTTTACCCATCCCCATGATTTCCTTCACTCTGACCCTGCCAAGACAGGACTGGTCCATTCTTGAGTCATTCTGATGTCAGATGCTATGCTTCACCTGAACCCAGGTGTGATGTGGACAATAGCCTGCAGCTCTAGGGAATCTCTAAGTTCTTGAGCTATAGAGGAATTGATAAAACTTGTGCTTAGTAAGGCTCTATGGCTTTGCAAGTGAAGAAAATAGAATCTTATGATGCTTTACAATGTCCTGAAATCTTGCCTCTGATGTACTATGGACCTAGAAAAGTTTTAAATTTAATAAGTAAAATAAAATAACTTACCCAAGTATTGACTTTTGGGGGTAAAGATTCACCAGGATGCCTTGGACAAAACGTAAAAGTTTCATAGGCCTGAAGGGTCTTGCCACTTGTTTTATGGGCTTCATTTTAGAGTGGCTTCTTTTATTTGGCCAGCATAGATATCTCATGTTTCCATATTCAGGCATTTGCTGCCAGCTCCCAGATATGAATTAATCCAGAAAGTGTATCCTTCTCTAGTAAGGGCCTGTGCTTGCCAGGTATACACAGGACTGTGATTTCTAGGGGAGAAGAGGATATTTTCTGTCCTCTCAGAGACCCTTGATTGTCACAGTGCTTATTCCAGGGAGCATAATTACAAACCACTGATAGGAATATAGTTTAATAACTCCAGAAAATATTTGTTTAGGTAAGAGGGAAATTTCCTTTCCTAAAGATAAGCTCTTGGCTAACCAGCCTTAAATTGCCTTTTAAAATGTCTCTCAGAAGCTGAAATGTGAGTGCAATGTGTAATATGTTCATGTGTGTGAGCACTGTGTGCCTGTGTGTGTTTAAGCTGCTGAGTACTTAAAACCTGCTTTGTATTTTGAGGGTTATTTCTAGGAGATGAGCCTGTCCAATTTATCTCTGGCACTGAGCAAAGCCCTATTTGTCTCTGGCATGAAGCAGGCTTAGCTCATCTGGTGCCGTCTCTGGTTATCACACTACTCAGCAGGGGTAATTTGTTTTGTTTTATTTCTGTCCCAAAAGGTAATTAATAATACAGGAACAAAATTGTCTGTGTGGTGTTTTTATATTTTGATTACCCAAAGAAGTATTTTTCAGGAGCCTTTCCAAATAGCTATTTTGCACCTGGCTGAAAAACCGCTCTCCTTGGTGACAAAGAGCTAACTTTTGGAAACCTTCCAGGGGTCCATTCCTTCACCTTCACACACCTCCAAGCCCCATTTAATGTGGGTCAAGGAGGATTTTAGAGGGTATTAATATCAATGAATAGTCTTTGGTGCATAGTAACACTGAGCCAAAACAGTTTTCTGGCCTCTGCCAGGGATACAAAGAAATCCTTCAGCATGCTATTATACACTAGGCATTTTACTCAGCTCTTTCCTTACATCTTATTTAATCTTCACAACAACCAATGAGGTCTCTACTATTGATCTCCATTTCAGAAGTGAAGAAAGTGAGATTTATAGTAGCATAGTATTCAGAACCTATGTTTATATTTTGAGAGTAATGCCTCCCAACCATGGGATCTGTCAGTGGTGCAGGACTGGATAACTCAGTGGGCTGCAGGGCCTCACTTGGGATTTGGGGTTGCAGCTGGGTGGCAGTACACCCTCTTCCCAAAAAGGCACTTGCTCCTGGTAGGCAGAAGACAGTGCAGGCCACTGGTGCCAGGTAATACTGAATTTTCAATACCAGCTGAAAATATAGTGCTTTTCATTATAATTCGTTTTTTTAGAGAGGGGTGGGGCGAGTACTGGGGATTGAACTCAGGGGCACTTGACCACTCAGCCACATCCCCAGACCTATTTTGTGTTTTTATTTAGAGACAGAGACAGGGTTTCCCTGAGTTGCTTAGCACCTCACTTTTGCTGAGGCTGGCTTTGAACTCCCAATCCTCCTGCCTCAGTCTCCTGAGCTGCTGGGATTACAGGCATGCGTCACTGTTCCCAGATCATTATAATTCTTTTTAAGTGTGGTAGTCATTGCCCCCCCTTTTTTAAGATAGAGAGAGAGAGAAGAGGGAGAGAGAGAATTTTTTAATATTTATTTTCAGGGTTTTTTTGGTGGATGCAACATCTTTATTATTATTATTTTTTATGTGGTGCTGAGGATCAAATCCAGCACCCCGCGCATGGCAGGCCAGCACGTTACCGCTTGAGCCACATCCCCAGCCCCTGCTCCCTTTTTTTTTTCATAAGTGATGAACTGAAGTTTAGAGAGACTATGTTCTTTTCCCTAAATCAGTTAATAATTGGAATTATCGGTCTTAAAAATAGAGCAAACTTGTGACCTGACAATTCTATTCTTGGATATATACCTATGGTACATGAAAATATGTATCCAGTCAAAAGTATACAGATGTTTTTAGTAGCATTGTTCATATCAACCAAAAGGTAGAATACCCACACATCCATCAACTTATAAGTAAATAAGAAAATGTGGTATATCATCTATAAAAGCCATGACAATATTCATACATAAAAGCAATATAATATATAAATGCATATATTATAACATGGATGAACCTTGAAAACATGCCCAAAATATTGTCCACTATGGACAATACTGCTTCCACTGCTGTGTCTCTATATGAATATATACTCATACCCAGTCCCCTCTTCTAGAAAACCACAACTCACCATTGGTGGTCTTCTTTGGAGAGGAGAGGCAGAAGTGTGTTCTGTTAACAGACTTACTTAATTTTAATTCACATATCACAAAATTTACTTCTCTAAAATGTAAAAGCCAATGGGTTGACGATATATTCAGTTATGCAAACATCATCACAATCAATTGTAGAAGGCTTGCATCACCTTAGAGAGAAACCTTGATCCCTTTAGCTGTTGCCCACCAGACCCCTTATGGCCTGAGCCCTAAGCAACAGTGAGCCTGCTTTCTGTCTGTTTGCTTATGCTGGACATTTCTTGAAACTGGAATCATGTAATATGCAGTCTTTTGTGACTGGCTTTTCTCTCAGCATGTTTTCAAGGTTCATCCATGTTATAATATATGCATTTATATTATATTGCTTTTATTTATGAATATTGTCATGGCTTTTATAGATGACATACCACATTTTCTTATTCACTTATAAGTTGATGGATGTGTGGGTACTCTACCTTTTGGTTTTTATGAACAATACTACTATAAACATCTGTATACTTTTGACTGTTGACTGGATACGTATTTTCATGTACCATAGGTGTATATCCAGGAATAGAATTGTCAGGTCACAAGTTTGCTCTATGTTTAACTTATTGAGGAATTTCCCTACTGTTTTCCAAAGTGGTTGCAACATTTTACATTCCCACTAGCAAGAAAATGGAAGTCTTAATTTTTCCATGTCCTTCTGAAAGCTTATTAACTGACTTTTTAATTTTAGCCTTCATGCTGGGTTAGTGGTATCTTATTGTGGTTTTAGATTTACAGTTGATTACTGACTAATGATGTTTAATGTCTTCTCATGTGCTTCTACGGCCATTTGTGTATCTTCTTTGGAGGAATGTCTGTTCAAATCATTTTCCCTTTTTAAATTAAAATGTTTTGTCTCATTATTGAGTTGTTGGAGTTCTTCATATATTGTATATATAATACCCTTGTCAGATTTGTGATTAGCAAATATTTGGGGTTTTTTTTTTCTGAATAGTGTCCTATGAAGAAATTGCTTTTATTTTAATTTTTATTAATCATAATTCACTTATTTTTTTTTCTTTAGATTTTGTCCCTTGAGCTTTGGCTATCATACCAAAATCTCATTGAAAAATTCCAGGCCACAAAGATATACCATTTTGCTTTCTTACTTATATTTGTTTTTCTAAAATATATTTTCATTTTTGTGGATATGTTGCCTGGTTCTAGAATACTAGAATCTGCTGTAAAAGATGTGCATAATCTTAGAAACTTTTTTTTATCTGATTTCATCTTTGAGCTTTCTGAAGACTTCATTCTGCCCATCAAATATAATTTTTGTTCACTATATGTGCTGAGAGACCTCTGCTTGGAGTTTTGCTGTTGTACATTGGTCAGTTTGTAAATGAGCCATGTATTTAGATTCCTGTGTTTTATCTGATGTTATGTTTCTTTTTTATTACTCCATTGATTTCATGAATTAGCCTTATAAAATTATTTCTGCAGAAACACTGGAGTATTTATTGTAAAAACTTTTCATGTTTTAAAAATTGTGAGAGAAGCTTTAAGAAAAATGAAGAATGACTGTCAACGTGCTACCCTCTTATGTTAACTTTTTGACAGAATATTTAAAAGGTGATTTAAGGCTGGTTAGGCAGCACTTATCTGTAGGAAAGAAAATTTCTCTTTCAGTTACTTAATAGCCTATCTGAGTCACTTGCAAGGAAAATTCTCCAAATTTCACAGATGTTTTTGTCACTACAGTACCCTAGTGTATACAGTGTGGCTGACACTTTTATAGCTGTTCTCCTTTGGTATTGACAGTCTTTCAGATCTTTCTACTTGGTATGTGCGTGTGAGTTTACCAAAAATGTTTCCATTATGATACTTTTATTTACCAAATGTATTAATAAAGTTCCAAGAGCTCTTTGAAGGAAAGTATGACATTTTTATGAAAAAGTCAATTATTTATTTAATATAGTAAAATTGACACCGAAGTCTATGCAATTGAAAGTACCTTGGAGTGTTGAAATACCCTTTTTAAAAATGTGTTTTTGAAGTTATAGATGGACAGAATGCCTTTATTTTATTTGTTTATTTTTTATATGGTGCTAAGGATTGAACCCAGTGCCTCCATATGCTAGGCAAGCACTCTGTCACTGAGCTACAGCCCCAGCCCCATGAAATACCTTTTGTTTTAATATTTACTTTTTAGTTTTAGGTGAACACAGTATCTTTTATTTTATTTTTATGTGGGGCTGAGAATTGAACCCAGTGCCTCACGCATGCTAGGCAAGTGCACTACCACTTGAGCCACATCCCCAGCCCCGAAACACCTTTTTTTAACATAGAGGATTTTACCAAATTTCATAAAAGAGCTTGTCTTTTATACATCTGGTAACTTTCTTCTTTTGTTTTCTCAGAGGGAATAATGATATTTTTCAAATTGGTATCAACCATTTGATAATTTTAAACAGTAAATAGAAATGTCTTTGATCACGAAGAAAGAATATTTGGGGGGAGGGGAGGGGGGATAGTAGAGGATAGGAAAGGCAGCAGAACACAACAGACACTAGTATGGCAATATGTAAATCAATGGATGTGTAACTGATGTAAATCTGCAATCTGTATATGGGGTAAAAATGGGAGTTCATAACCCACTTGAATCAAAGTGTGAAATATGATGTATCAAGAAATTTGTAATGTTTTGAACAACCAACAATAAAAAATTAAAAAAAAAGAAAAAAAAAACAAAGGTGACATTGAGTAGAACCTTTTGAAAAAAAAAAAGAAAGAATATTTGGGGGTGTTAATTTTAGTAGCATCTGTATTTATTTACTATATTGAGAAATTAAATTCCCTACCTAGGATAATTAATACCTTCGACCTCACTGCCCTGTTTTCTGGATGTTTTAATGTCCCCACTGACAGCATTCACTAAGCCATTTCCTGACCCTGCTTAATTTTCAATACCACTGTTCAGCCCTTCTCTAGCTAACAGTAAGTTTTTACATACATGAAGCAGTACTTGGATATTTATATGCATATAATATGTATGTGTGTCTACCTCCTGTATTAGGTAGCCACCTATACTGAAACAGTATAGAACAGGAAACTGTGCCTTCATTATTATCTTCATGTCTCTCCTGTTTGCACATAGGGCAAAATAAATACTTATTTTTTATTCATTTGTCTTCCTGTTTCTCTATTACATCACTTGACCTTGTTGAACCTCAGTCTTCTTACCTATTAAATATAGCATTTACAATATGTGCCTTTCAAAATACCTATCTAACTCTACATTTCTATATAATGGGAATTGACTCAAAGAATTACTATGAAGGTCAAGAAATTCCATGGTATACTGCTCCATGCTAGGAAATCAGGAAAGGTGATGGTGTGATTCCAGTTCACTTCTGAAGGCCTGAGAACTGAAGAGTGGAAGATGGAGAGGTAGAGGGATGCTGATGCAGTCCTGGAGTCTGAATGCCCAACAACCAGGAACTGTGATGTCCAAGGACAGGAGAAGATGGTGTAGGACCCAGCTCAAGAAAAGAGAGAGAGAATTCACTCTGTCATTTTGTTCTGTCCAGGCCCTCAAAGAATTGGATGATGCCCACCCATATTTTACTAATATACTGATTTCTTTAATCAATATACTGATTCAAATGCTGATCTCTTCTGAAAACACCTCCACAGACATTTCCAGAAGTAATATTTTACCAGCTACCTGGACATCACTTAGCTCATTTAAATTAACACATAAAAGTGACCATCACATAGTGCTATAGCAAGCATGAATTGAGAAAACTTTATATCAGTTCTGTCCTTTAAGCTAGACCTGGCAGTTGCTAGAGAATGAGACTTTGGTATCCTGTATCTGTGTCTTCCACCATAGATTCTTTTCCCCCACTTCTATGCCATTTCCAGCATCAACATTCAGAAAGTATATTCTGATTGGTTGATGGGCAGCTACATAATTCTCTGACTATAGAGAGAATTATCTGAACATAATATATAGACTACATAGCAGCAACAGCATATATGTAAGTGGGAAGGTCTATAAATTATTGTAACTTGCTGTATTAGTCAGGTTTTTTTTTGCTGCTGTGACTGAAAGATCCAACCAGCACAACTAGAGAGGAAGAAAGGTTTATTTGAGGTCTCACAGTTTTAGAGGTCTCAGTCCCTAGACAGCTGGCTCCATTCCTCAGGGCTTGAGCCGAGGCAGAACAACATGGCAGGGGGATGTGGCAGAGAGAAGCAGCTCACATGATAATCAGAAAGCAGAGAGAGAGAGAGAGAGAGAGAGAGATCTCCACTTTCTAGATACAAAATATACACCCCAAAGCCACACCCTCAATGCCCACCTTCTCTAGCCACAACCGACTCACCCTCAGTTACCACTCAGTTAATCCCTATCTGGGAATTTTAATTCACTGATTGGGTTAAGGCTCTTACAACTCATCATTTTTTTCTCTGAACTTTTTCGCATTGTCTCACATGTAATCACCTCACATCCAAACCATAACATTTGCTAACACAGTGGTCTCCAAGCCTATGATCATGCACTCTTATAAGTAAATCATTTTTTAATAGGCATCCCCACATGCTGCTCTATTTTGGTACTGATTGAAAAATGGATTTATATCAACCAACTTCAAAAACTGGAGGGTCATCCAAATATATTATTGTTATTATATCTTTTTCTATAAAATGTCTCAGTATGCTTTAAAACAAAGATATGAACATGGATAATCATCATGAAAAATAACTCATTTTAAGTGAAGTTCAAGAAATTCTCAATCCTGAATAAACTTAAATCTGACCTTCTGTGAAACACTGCTAAAAATCTATCCCTTTCAAAAAATCCAAAATATTTATTGAATGCCTGGTAGATCACATGGCACTATTCTAGACACTGAGAATAGAGTAAGGCACAAGTCAATGTGGTCTATGCCCTTAACACAAATCAACCTGTCAGTAGTGGATCAGCAGATGGGGGCAATCAAAAGCATTTTGCCATTTCTAAGTATATCTAATTTAAATACCTCCAAGATCAAAATAATATAAGTTTTACTTATATTTAGTATTTAATACTGACAGTACCCTCTTATCCATTAATTAGATGGTGTCCTGCCAGGTTCAGATTCACCAGTATCCTGAAGTAGGAAGTAGGCTGAGGAAGTAGGCTATTAAGCAGATCTTTATGTAATGCATTGCTTTAGAGCAAGCAAAAGATCATATGTGTATGACAGTGCCTCATTGGAATTAAAGGTAGCAAAGGAAAGAACAGACTATGTGTTCCCTGTTAAACCATATACACAAAACTGTGACAGAACCTCAGGCAACTGTTAGAACATTGTGATTAGGACTAATTACAATATAGTCTTTGAAACCCAGAGTGTCACTACCTTCTAAAAGGGTATACAAGATCTTTACTCTCTGGCCCTTGCTTACTTTTCTAATCTTGTAAACTCTTCTTTCATATGTGTACATTCTAGAATGTCATCCTTCACCCATTTATTTCACAGTCCTTGACTCATCCTTCAAAACTCTGCTGAAAGATTATCTCCTGTATGAAGTCATCCTGGATATTTCCAGACAGGTATTCACACTGTGCTCTGACCTCCAGTGGCATCTTCCAGTGGATACCTGTCAATTCTTAGGTCACTGTATTTTAACTATCTTTATTTCTCTCTTTCCCTCACTTGTGAACTAATGACAACACCCTGTCTTTGTGAAAAGTAAAGTAGTTTTGATTGGGGGACGTTGTGAATATACCTTAATTAGAGGTCAAAAAACATACCCCCCAATATGTATACCCTATCAGCTATCACAGGACTGGGGTTCATGTTGCAGATTTCCAATCCCTCTGTTTGCAAGTAAACTAAGACTTCTAATGACTGGAAGATAGCCTGGTAATATCAGATTGGAATAATCCCTGCTCTGTTACATATCAGCTCCATGACTATGTTAGCCAGATTTTTGTTATTGTGACCAAAATACCTGATAGTAACAACTTAGAGGATGAAAAGTTAATTGGAGTTCATGGTTTCAGAGGTTCAGTATGTGATTCTTGGCTCTGTTGCTCTGGGCCTGAGGTGAGGCAGAACATCATGGTAAAAGGAAATGGCAGAGAAGGGCTACTCACCTTATGGCAGCCAGGGAGCAAGGAGAACGGGAGGAGCCAGAGATAAAATATATAATCCCCAACACATGACCCCAGTGACCCACTTCCTGTAGCCATGTCCTGCCTGCCTACAGTTCAAAATTAGTAATCTATTCAAATTATTCATCCATCATGTGGATTAATCCACTGATTAATTTATAGCTTTCTTTACTCCCTGCATGAACACAGGAGCTTTTGGAGGACACCTCCTATCCAAACCATAACAATGCTCTTATGTTACTTATCTCATTATGCCTCAGTTTCCTTTTATGTAAAGTGAAGATAACAATCATATCTATTTCATAGCATTGCTATGAAGTAAGAGCAATGTGATAATGCATGCGAAACTCTGAGAACATCCAATAAATGCTAACTGCTGTTGCTAAAATGCAATGTCTTTATAATTGCAAATGAGTAGAGGTAGCCTTCAGTCAAAGTATAAATAACACATAGGCTCTTGCTTGTTTTGAGTTAGACATGATGGCATGGCTGAAGGGAGGGCATGTCAAGCACAGGATGAAACATAAAGAGAATGGAGCACCAAAACCTCAATTGCCCCTGTTTCCCCAAGTGCAATTGATAAGTTTAGCTGATTTCCTAGGTACTAGTGGGAAGTTACCAGAGATACTGCTTCTTATGTATTTTTTGCTGTTGTTTTTATTTATTTCCCCAAGAGAAATTGTCAGCTTTGCTATATATCCTATTGTATTCATGAGAAATTGGGGTAGTTCCTTACTCAATTAAAGTCTCCCTCCTTTATTTTTTTTTTTTCATTTTGCATATTTAATAAAGCTACAATGATCCCTGCCTTCCTTAGGAGCATGGTGTATGCAGTGGGAATTGCAAGCCTTTACCATCTCAGTGGCTCATCTCAGTAATTGGTTGGAAAAGTGATTTCCAACAGCTTGTGCTATCTGGAGTTACGATTGAGCTCTTCATCTCACCACAGGCCTCCTTGTCAGCCTGTGATATGTTATTGCTCTCTTTTGTCTGACTGAACATGCTCTTTTAACGTCTCTGGCAACAAGGTCTCTGGAATCCACAATTTTAGTTGCTGATGAGAATTATGGTCAGTGTTTACTTGACACTCCTTTTGGTACCAGGTAGTAAAACTGAGTGATGGCTGTTGAGTAAAGGACAAGGTGAACATGCAACAGTTGGCGAGTGCAAAACTGTAGTTGATTTGAGTTGAATTCTCTCATTAGCCTTTTACTCAATTCTGTTCCCTGGTGCTCTCCAGCTGCTGCTGGAAAAAATAGTAATAAATCCACACTTTGTATCTTTCCTCTAGAGAGTGAGAGGATTGTCCTTGGTTATCCTTGTGTTTGCACAAAAGGCAGATGTCCAATGAGGGATTGTGTGAGAGAGATTCTAAGCATAGTATTGGATCGTCAATGATATTACGTTGGGAAGTTTCCATACAGTTTTGATTAAGAAAATTTGTAAACACACACAAGAGGAAAGAGTGTAGATTAATGACTCCCTATATGTCCACCATTCAGCTTCATCAGCCATCCATCCTTAGCCAATCTCATTTCCTCTAGGACCCTGGCAATTCCTTTTGCCCAGCAGACTATTTTGGGGAAAAAAAAAAAAAATTGGATAGACAAGATTTTGACACTATAGTGTAGATAATTTGGTAAATTAAATAAATATACAGTTTATTTAGCATTGTCAATCTTCAAGGGATGGTTACTAAGAAGCTTTACAAGATGTTTTAAATGCCTCTGATTGAAGGAGTCAAGTTCCTGTCTGTCTTCACTTTGTTTTGCCCACACAGAACCTGTCTCTTGTAGCTTAATATCTAATGGAACTAAACTATGAGCAAATCACAATTTCAATGTCAGAATGAGGATTTTTTTTTTTTTTTTTTGCATCAGAGATTGAACTCAGGGGCACTTGACCGAGCCACATCTTCAGACCTAATTTGTATTTTATTTAGAGACAGGATCTCACTGAGTTGCTTAGCGCCTCGCTTTTGCTGAGGCTGGCTTTGAACTTGTGATCCTCTTGCCTCAGCCTCCCCAGCCACTGGGATTACAGGCATGAGACAGCACGCCTGGCTAAAGTAAGGATTCTTGTTCATTCATTCATTGCTTCCTTCAGTGAATGTCAATAAGTGTATCTCTTCCCCATGGGATTACTCTGAAGACGAAATGCCTGTCTTCTTAAAGAGTGTTCAGTAAGGGGTATTAAGTACCATTTTATAATTACTATACATGGGACTATCCTGTGAGCTAAGATTAAAAAACAAATGTCTTAGTTTCTTCCTGGAACTCTCTAACTATAAATATCAGAATCACTTTAGAGTCTATCAAGAGAGCTTAAATGTAAAGAACAAAGGAAGAGAAAAACAGGTAAGAACAGGCTAGAACAGTTGGAGGGAGGGTTCTGAAGGACAGGATGCCCTTTCTGAAGTCTGGGCTGGTCAGCATGGGGTCCTGAGGGAAGGATGGGCAGTGGCTGCCACCTGGGCTCTGGGAATCTGCGACAAGTGGCAGCTGCCACCACAGACCTATGGCCAACACCTAACAGTCAGCAGGTTCCTTCTCGCTCCAGTGGAGCTTAGCTCAGCTGGTTATCCATAACTCAGAGGTGTCTTTTTCATACAGTGACTATCACTGCCATCAAATAACACCTTCTCTACAGTTTTTACTATGACTTAAGGCAAATTTTGTGAAATGTCACCTTGGACCTAAAATTTTAGTGTGTGATCCCATTGTACACGTGACAAGTCTTTTGCAAAAACCTAGTAAGATTAACATAGCTGCTGTCACTATTCTTTCTCTGTATTTACCTTTCTCTCCTCACCTCTCATTTAGTGCTTAGCTCTTCTTTTTTGGTTCTTAGTTTTGTTCCTCTAAATCCCATTTTCTCTTTGTGGTTCCGTTCCCATTTTGATTTCTTTATCTTCTCACTATCCCTGGTCTGTTTTCTCTCAGCTTTATTCTTGTTCATTTAGATGGTGTTAGCTATGTCCCCATGTGCCTGGCACTAGAGGTTTTCATGAGTGTGAAAGAGACACAGCTTTTGCCCTTAGGAGGCTCAACACCCAGTATACCTTATGGTGAAATATTTTATTCCCAAATGACATTTAACCACAACATAAATGAGTAATCTTATTAAGGGTCTTCCATTTTAAAGAAAATATTTGCTTAAGTTACAGTATCATTCTGTCAACAAGGTTCATGGATAACTTTTTTTCCCTAGTACTGGAGATTAAACTTGGGCACTCTGCCACTTAGCTACACCTCTAGCCCTTTTTATTATGAGACAGGGTCTGGCTAAATTGTCTAGGCTAACCTCAAATGTGCACTCCTCCTGCCTTAACCTACCAAGTAGCTTGGATTACAGGTGTGCTGGACTCATGGGTAATTTTTAAGCTGAAAAGCTGTTAGATTCTGAAATGAGCTTCAGCCTGAAGCTATTCAGGATCAAATGATAACTCTGAGCATCTGACAATGAAAATAAAATGGAATAAGCACTGAAGATAGTTCAGTATTTCCTCTCCCACATGCTAAATTTCAAGGGACATTTTAAAGAATGCTACTCTTTTGTTACTAGTCCAGGTTATTAATATCTGACCATGAATAAAAAATCTGCCAATATTGCAACCTTAATGATATGGTTAAATGAAAGACAGCATGTGGCAACGAACTGTTATAATCACTAGCATCAGAACAGGTGTAAAAATTAAAAACCTCACAGGTATGAAAGAATTAAATGACTGTTTACATTGTGCTGCTTTTACCTAGTTAACTAGTAATTGAAGTAGCTAATTGCTGAATGGGTGAGTTGTCCTTGTGCAACCTATTTTGTTACCATGACAACATAACCCTTCATCTACTGTAACATACATTGAATTTTCGGTACTTACAGTTTAAGCATTTGATTTCCTTATGAGTTAACTGCAGAGCTTATAATATCTTGCTAACCAAATTAAAGGAATTGATGCCATGTTAATATGGTGCCTAGAATTCAACTGAAAAAAAGAAGACAGATTTATTAGAAAGATTTCCATGTCAAAAATTGAGAAATGCCATAGGTTGATTTAGGCCCAAATGATGAATTGCACAAAAATTAAGCCATTTTATCTTATATTTCATTTCCTTTACTTTTTCTTCACTTTTTCCTATAGTTTCAACTAATTTAGGAAATTAGTATATTCTACGACTTGTTCAGGTGCTAAAAGCACAAAGATGAAAAAGAATGTTTCTGTTTTTCATAAGCCTACAGACTAGTAAGGAATCATCAACTAAATTGTCATCTCAGGCTGTAAGTGCTTATGTAAATGTGTTGCTGGAGGACCCTAATTTGCTCACCAACTCTTCCCCATCTTTCTGGCTCCCCTGAGAGTGGGGAGCTGTGAACCAATGAAAAGGCATTCCACCAAGATCATACCTCTTCTCAGTAAGAACTATCATGCTCCTAGAAACATCCGTCTGCTTTCTGTTTTGCTGAACAGCTGCTTCTCTTTGTAGTATGTTGAATAGTGGTTCCAAAAAGCAAAGACCAAGTCCTAAACTTCAATACCTGAGAATGCCATCTTACTTGGAAATAGGAGCTTTGCAGATGTAATTAAGAATCCTGATGAGAGCATCCTGGATTTAAGATAGGCTCTAAATCCAATGTTGCAAGTCCTTTTAAAAGACAGAAAAAGATAAGGCATAGAAACAGAAGTGGGGCATGTTAGGATTGAGGTAGAGACTGGAGTCATATATCCCCAAGCCAAGGAAAGTCAAGGGTTGCCAGCAAAGCCAGAGCTAGAAGACAGGCATGATCCAGATTCTCCCTCAGAGCTTTGTTGCCTCCCAACCCTGCTGACACCTTGATTTTGGACTTTTGGCCTTCAGAACTGTGAGGGAGTAAGTGTCTATTGTCTTAAGCTATCCTTTTTGTGGGCATTTGTTATGGCAGCCCTAGGAAACTAATACACTGGTGAATTTAAAAAACTAATAAAAGAAAGTTGAAATCACCTGTAATAAAAGTTCTCCATGGAAACTTTATACAGCATATAACGGGCACATTCCTCTTAAGGCAGGTTTAATAAAAGAGCAAACATTTATTTTCTCAGGGCTGACATGCATCAGAACATCCCAAGGGCCTTAAGCGAGAAAAAAAAATTTGATTCATGTCTCCATGCTGTTTAAAAATAGTGTAGCCGTGGGTAAGGCTGATTGTCACAGGGTAGCCCTACATACCTGTGTGATACTTGCCAACCAAAGTTAAATACACATATCTGAAATCATATTGTATCAGCATAGCCACAGGAAGTAAGATCCCTACTCCAAACTCCTCTTTCATACACAAAACACAGGAGAGACCTTGAAATGTGCTCATGGTACCCACCACAAATCCTAGAAGTATTCCTTCCCATGATGCCTTCCATTTAAATTTCTCAGTGACTTTCAACACCTTAACCTGAAAGCAGGTTCAGGAATAGAGCCCTGTATCTGCTCGGCCCCCACCATGTGCCTCTGAATCAGGGCTTCTGTTTCTTTATTGATGAACTGGGCGGTAATAATATTCGCAGGAAATGTTGCTTATCAGTCTCCACAACACGAGGAGAAAGCAGATGCATTTATCCTCAAGGATTGACTTGTTTTCTTCTGATAAATCTGTAAATCATGAACTCCTTTTACTTTAATGGGTTTGAGGTTGTGTCTTTGGCACATCTTGTTGGTGCTATGTTGCTATTTCTGGTATTGATGACTAATATTTGGGGTTAATTGCTGCATTTCAGGCTTTGAGCAAAGTATTTAGCATATATTTTGATTTTATGTTTTGTAGCAATTACATGATGGGGTAATGATGATCTCATTATCATCTCTGCTTTGCAAATAAAGAAACCCAGGCTTCAAGTGTTTCTGTCATTACCTCTAGATCTACTGCTATTAAGGAACTGGCTTGCCCTCAGATTCCAGTATGAAGGCTTTAGAACCCAAGCTCCCAACCACACAAAATATTATTATTATGCCTTGCAGCTTGCTTTAAAAAATCAGTCCTGTTGTTACTTCCCCTTTATTCTAATTTCCTCTTTTATTAAGTATTTGTCCTTTTGTATTCCATGTGTACCTTTCAACATATAAAAAAAATTTGGGAGGACAACATATAAAAAAAAGTGCAGGTGATGTAGGGATTGCTTAAACCACTGAGGGTAAACTCCATCCCAAGATATGGCACACAAAAGCATACTGTCCCTTTGGTGTCCTGTGCAGTGAACACCTCCAACAACTCTCCAAGCTTTGCTCTCTTCTATTTTTTTCTACTTCTCAGGTCATGTCGTGAACTGATTGAACACAATGTTCTAGAAAAAAATTGTAATAGTCACAATTGTCTGTGATTCAATTAGATGTCATAAAACGAATCAAGTTTACATTTAAACATCATTTTTATATTTTATCTCTCATACTTTCAACTTACTGAAATGTAAAGTATTAAGTCCTTTCTAGGACTTCATTGAGTTTTTTTCTGAGTACTGGTGTGTGTGGTAGGGTGGGGTGGAGGAATTCTTCCTTCAATAATGTTAACATTTCTCTATCTTTCTTGAACCCAAATTTCTCCATCTGTAAAATGGGACTGATGGTAGTTACTTCACAGACTTGCCATTATAATTTAGTGATAAGAACATATGCTAACCGATACTTGGTGCTTCTAAATTGTGTGGAAAAAAGATTGTACAGTATCTGCATTAATACTTCATCTTCTTTTCTTCCCTGAAGGCTTTTTTTTTTTAACATATTTTAAAATCTAAATGAGTTACTAGAGTTTTCTTCAGGACTATTTGCAGTTTGTTCCCCTGCGCCCCCCCCCCCCCCCCCCCCCCCCCCCCCGCCAACCTGGAATGGAATGTTGAAGTCTGAAATAAAGGAAAGATATTTAAAAGTATTAAAGGTCTTGCCTTTTAGATTGTATTCAGATGTGTCACACCTAGTTTGAGGTTTACATACTAATTACTTTGGTCTAATAATTAGCTGTCATATAATGAATTATAAATTGTGAGTTTAAAAATGTGTGCTGATCTTAAGTACAACCTCTGCCAGTGTAGGTAATTGCTTAGTCCTGGTACTGGATTCTTAGCACATGCAAATTATCCAAGTAGCTTCTGAAGGAAGAACTTCAGATCCTTAAAAATGAAACTGAAGCAGGAGCAGTTCTTCATGAGTGCCAGCTTTGTCACGGAGCTGCATTTATTTTCTCTGGGGTCTCCCTAAAGTTAATTCTTGGAGAATATTTAGTTACAGGTTTGGTTTCAATTTTTGTTGATCTCAACCTTTATCTGACCTTGTCTGTGTCATTAAATAGCATCTTGTGGTGAGGTCTTTGGGACATTTTTACAAACAGGTGGATTATATCACAAGTAAATTTATAAATCTTTAGCCCAAGAGGAGAGTTCATATTTCCCTGCTATAGATCAGGTGTTCATTCCCAAGCAGGATGTATATGCTGCTTTTATTTCAGTGAATACAGTTCTTGAAACACTTTCTACCACTGTGATAATCAATTTGGATTCCAGCCTCTGTGATCAAATGTTAAACATTGCAGATTTGAGCAAAGCATTCTAAGTTTGCACATTTGTGTAATACCTCATCTGAAAGTCTGCAATAATTATGAGGCAAAGTTCTAATCCCTTGAGCCTTTGCTTTATACAGAAGGGGGAAAGATAGAACTATTCTAGATTTCTTGCCATGGCAAGAGAATAGACTTCTTTAAGAAAAAAAATATGGAAAAGTTTTTTTTATAATTTAGATTTTTTGTTTTTGATAACTAAAAAGAAGAGAAAGAGGCAGTAATCTTTCATTACATGAAAACTTTGAATTTTCTCAACAAATAAGAGCTGTTTTAGAAACAAACTAATACTGTGGTAAGGAGATTCCTGTAGGTAGGCTGCTTAGGAAGGGCTTCATAAAAAAAATTCATGGGGCATCAGAGTGTTGGGAGATACCTAGCCAATTCCAGTGAAAAAAGCAAATGTGGCCAGGTGCAGTGAAGCATGCTTGTAACCCCAGCAATTTGGAGGCTGAGGCAGGAGGATGGAAAGTTTGAGGTCAGCCTGGGTAACTTTGCAAGATCCTGTCTCAAAACAAAATAAAAAGGGCTGGGGCCTAGCACCAATGGGTTCAATCCCCAGTACCACCAAAAGAAGAAGAAGAAGAGGAGGAGGAGGAGGAGACCAGATGTGTTTATGATATATTATGATATAGACTTTTTTTTCTGTTTGTAATATTCAGTAGTTTATTGTGTTTTCTGTCCTAAATCATGCTAAGGGGAAAAGGAAAAGGAAGAGATAGAGATGGAGGTGGTAGAGATCAAGAAAGAAAGAGAAAGAAAGGAAAAGAAAGAAGAGATGAAGGGAACACCAAACTAGTGAATGCACATACTGGAAAGTAAGCTGCTTAAAAATTAGATATGTTAGAAGTAGATCACATATTTATTATGCCCTTACATTATGCACTGTGTGATAGAATTCTTCATATATACTCTTCCTAAGTGTCATGTTTGAAAATTATGTGCAAACTAATAAATTCCTGACCCAAAGAAATGCTGAAATAGTTCCCAAAATGAAACAATTTGAGTCTTAAATGTAAATCTTAGCAAAAAGAAAAACTCTGTATTTTGCTCCATATCAACAACAGTAGTCAGAGGATTACTTCACCTACAGTGACCAGTAATCACAGAATTACTGACAGATTGTGAGTGTGCTAAGTAATTTTAAATGATTATACAATGCATTAAAAATTCAGGTTTTGAGGGTGGACTGTTGTTCTGTAATGACCATTTCTATAACCAGTTTAAAAGCAAACTCATGCATTCCTGATTTACCTGTGAATTACCTGTTGTTCTCATGATCATTTTATCCAACAAAAACCCAGATAGCATGAGCAATCTATTGGAAGTCATGCACCTAAGAAGCAGTGACCCGTGTCTTCAGACTGCAGGCCAGTGTGGGCCATCCGCTAAGCCATGTTGCCCACAACACAGTTCCACTGAATACATTTCCTCTTTTGATAATGGACTGCAATTTTGAAGGTGTTATTATACTATGCTCTTTTCCACATGCATTAGGAGCCAAGAGCCTGGGAAAAGCATCCAATTCTAGCCCCTGTTTTACCAGTCTATCTCACCTGAATCAAGTAATTTTCCTAGGCCTCTCTTTCCCAGTTTATAAAATAAGGGGTAATAAAACCTTCCATCTCTCAGGGAGGCGTATTTTAAGGATACATCGGATCACTTATGATAGAAGCTTTATGTTCTTTAGAATAAAAGTACATGACAAAGTAACATTTTTCACCATGATCGTGTAATATATCATAAAAACCAATGCTGGAAGGTAATTAAGTATGTGGCATTGACATAGGAGTTGAAAGGAATGAAAAACTGATGAAATAAAAATAGTTATCTTGGTGACTGGAATGGCATTGCCTTATAAGGGCATTTCTGAATCTCTGGTTCAATAAGACAGTTCTTTATCAAAAACAAGATGCATATCTACAGCTTCATTAATTGTGTTGTAAGCTAAAATCCAGATTCATTTAGGAGTATAATTTGTAACATAAAAGATCAACAATCTATTATTAAACTGCTGGGTCAAGATTCTAAAATAAATGAAACAATTGGAAAAAAACAGAAACAGATCACTGAAAATGATTCAAGAATTAGGAAGCAGAACCTGTTAGGGAAAGATTGGAGGGATAAAATAAAGTAGAAGCTAAGGCTGAAGGATGAGAGAAATATGAGCAGCAGATGGTGACTGGAGAACAGAATGAAAAGAAATTGGTTTAAATTATGACCAGAGGTTTACAGGTAGTGCCCAAGGGAGGGCCTGATGCTTCTGAGGTTGTAAGCTACTGGAATGTACTATTGATTGAATTTATGGAATCTCTCTTTTTTTTTTTTTTCTGGAGATATATTCAATAATAGGCCACCTTTCCATCTCAGCAAATTGCTGGAGGCTGTGGATAAAAGGGTACATTCTATCATATATTGTGGTTATGCCCTAAGATAATTAAATTTGGGGACATAGTACTTCAGGATGTGAAGTCTATCACTAGAAGAGCTGCAGTATTTCAGGACCCCAATCAAATGCTACTGGGCATATTAAGTAAAGGCTTGTGTTCTATTTTAAAGAAAAAATATAGTTACTATTTCTCATAGCTGGAGAATTCTGACTACCTTAGCATTGGCATCAGAAAAATATCATCATAATCAGAAACCTACTATGACAATATATATGAGGTTATGGAATTCACCACATTATAGCATCTTCTGAATAACCTTGTACCTCAAATGGCAAAAACAATTGGATATCTACTTTAAATGATATCAAAAATTTATTTTAAAATAGAAGTCATATAACCTGAGTATTTGAGGATGTTTTAAATAGGTATATCAGTAAAAACAAACACTTTATCATAGACTAAAATAGTATGCAAATTCAGATTGCCTTATAAGCCCAATAACTGCTTGAATTGCTTTAGTCACATAGAGTAGCATGGGTTGTAACCTTGTTTTTGTAACTTTCATTGTCATGGAAAATAATTTTAAATATGAGCTTTTGGTTTATATTTTAAAAAGCAATGAGTCAGGATAAATAACCACTCATATGCCTCTTAATGAAGTTCTTACTTTTCCTCTTCACTCCAGCTTTGTTCTTCCAGTCAAACTCTAGATTCCTACATAGATGCTTCAGTATATCCTGGACCCATAACAATGCCCTGTGACCTATTTTGTCTCACAATATTACCACGGTATGTTTTATTTTACTTATGTTTGAAGTATTCTTCTGTCATCACTACCTATCCTGACAAAATTCTACTGATTCTCCATTCCCTCCTCACCACCAATTTGTAGGACAGTTTTGTAGATTCACCCCAGGTATCTTGCTCATGTCTTCTTTTGGGCACTTATCCGAATCTGGCCTGAATTATAGTTCTCTATCTTATTCTTAATCTTTCTCCTTTTGATTAGGAGCATTTAAAGGTATCAGTGGCTTTCTTCTCTGCCTAGGTATCTTGCACATATTAGTTATTTACTAAATTTATGTTGAGTCAACTTTACATACTGCTTACTGTTTACCTAGACTTCTGCCTCTTGCCTTTCGACAGGTATTTCTGGCCACTCCCATTTTTACCCTTGTAGCCTGGATTCCTCTGGTAATATGTGTCTGAATCTTTTTTTTTTTTTTAAGATAGAGTGAGAGAGAGAGTGTGAGAGAGAGAGAGATAATTTTTTAATATTTATTTTTTAGTTTTCGGCGGACACAACATCTTTGTTTGTATGTGGTGCTGAGGATCACACCCGGGCCGCACGCATGCCAGGCGAGCGTGCTACCACTTGAGCCACATCCCCAGCCCTATGTGGCTGAATCTTTATTTCAGCTACCTAATCTGAGCCTGCCTGTCCTTCTTGACTGTTTCATACTCTCCTGCCAAGCTTTGGAGCTCTATTAAAGCCCCAGAGCTATGATTTAACAGCTCAGGGAAACTCTCCAACCATTGCCTTCTTTGTTCCATTCCCTATCCCCATGTTTGCTTTGGGGTCCCTTGTTTCCACATATTTGGCTGTGGCCACTCTGCCTAATTCCATCATGTCATTGCCCAAGCTGGACAGCTCTTGGCTTTGATTTCCATTTCAGTTCTGCCCAGGAACTGGCTCTTGTCTCTACTTTTCCTGTACTTGTTACAGCCCCAGTGTGAATCTGGCCCTCGCCTCTCACCATTCCACCATTCCACGTACTCAGATCCTAGCAGGGCAGAGAACTTGCAGAGAAGGAAATCATGGCCTGTGTGTAGCTAGCAAGTCATCTTCTTATGCTGACACCCGAGAACTCCTACGACCTGCCCTCACCCAGTCTAGACAAGCTTCATTGCATGTCCTGTCCAATAGCCCCTGTTCACTGTAAAGCTGTTCTTGTTGACTCTTGACAAGGTCTCTTCCCTGCTTGAGGTTTTACCCAGACCACACTGAGATGGCCCCTCACCTAGAATTCCCTCTTCCTTATTCTTAATTTTTCACAATAAATTCTTTACGTTCTGATTCAGGACCTACTTACCTTCTGTACGATGTTTCTGTGACAATTGGGCTGCATGACTTTTGCCCATTTTACTCACACAGTACCTACAACTGGGCTGAGAGTGCATTGTTATCCTCTGATTGTTCCAAGAATGGTCATCTCATCATACCAGACAATTTATAAAGCTCTCACGCAATTAGTTATTCAGATTGCCTTATATGCCCAATAGCTGCTTGAATTTCTTTAGTCACATAGAGTAGCTTGTTGTAACCTTGTTTTTGTAACTTTAATTATCATGGAAAAGGATTTTAACTTTCATTATCATGGAAAAGGTGGGGATAATACCAGAACCTTGGTACTTACATCTTCCTCAAAATTTATCTAAGTGTACATATGTATAATGAAAATATGTGTGTGTGTGTGTGTGTGTGTGTGTGTGTGTGTAGATACATACAAATGTACATCTTGGTATGTGTCATGGAGGATATTAAATGCTTTATGTGAATTATTTAATTTAACCTGCACAACTTGGGCTGCCACATAAAATATTATAAATATCTCACCCTGTGATATCTTAAAGTTATTATCCTAAAAATTAAGGCTGAGGTTGTGGGTCAGTGGTAGAGCACTTGCCTAGCATACATGAGGCACTAGGTTCGATCCCTGGCATCACATAAAAAAATAAACAAATAAAATAAAGGTATTGTGTCCATCTACAACTAAAAAAAAATTTAAAAAATTAAAAAAAATTGTTATGTATCTGACTTTAAAACTTAACTGACCATCCTGTATTTTAATTTGATATTTATAGCAACCCTGTACATGACAGTTCAGAGGGGCAGGTGTATGTTATATCCAGTGCATTATAACTGAGGACACTGAGACATAGAAGCATGGAATAATTTGCCCAGAGATACACATCAGATGAAATCTGTTGTTCTGTGTTCTTTAAGCCCTATGCTGGTCCACACCATGACATGACATACTTTTAAGGACAGTCTCAAATTCATCACAAAGTTAATTGTACAACTTCTGGATCATCTTCAGGTCTTCTGTTGCTAACATAAGATTTTAGTCAATAGTTGGAAAATGCACAGTACTTTGAATATTAGTTTAATGTAGAAATGGACCTCATCTGAGAATGAAAACAAAATGTAGGTCCAAAATGTAGCCACTACAAGGACTCTATGAGGCAATGGAGATAAAGTGTGTTGTTCACAATGAAGCACCTTTTAAATACTCTTAACCAGTTTTGTGTTTACATAATATACTTCCCTGTAAATATTGGCTTCCTTTATTAGACCTTTATTACAGTGAAATCACATTAGCACTTTGCAGATTTTTATAAACCCACCCATTTCTTACAATTACATTAAATTAAGTTTAATTCAGCCTCCCTTGTTTAAAAGAAAATATCTCTGCATTTATTGGGTCTAATTAGCATTACGCAGACCTTTCCCATTAAGTGAAGGCACTTGGAATATTCCCCTTGAATAGAGAAATCCTTTTCCCTATTGATAATGAAGAAGAGGAGAGGAAGTTTAGGGAGCTTTACAGGATCGAATTCTTTGTGCTTTGTCTTTCCCTCCTTTCTGTTGAGGGAAGGCAGGGCTTGGTGGGAAGCTTTGCACTGGACTGGTCTATGGAAACCAGACTTAATGGAGGAGAAGGGAGATCTGTAGCTTCTCAAAATGTAGGTATTAATATGTTGGCTCAGATGTGAAGACCTGAGTTAACCTCCATTTGACACACAATTTGCCTACGGAGACCTTAACAAAACTCTAGTGTCAATATGTCTTTTGGTCCTCTTGCCCCCCTCCCAACCTTTGAACCTTTTTCCTTCTCTACTCCTCTCTGATAATAGTCCCACACAGCCTCTAAAGCTCCAAAGGTGCCTCTTGTGTTGGTGGACCTCAGTCATCCCTCATTTTCACTGTCATTGATGTTGGTGGATCTGATGATGTCTGTTTAAAGTAATTTGAATTACTCTCAGGTTGCCCAATCTCTGCAGATGTCTTCTTTTTTTCTCTTTCTTTTTTCATTTTTTTAATTTTTCTTTTATTTGGAAAGAATTTTAATTGTTAACTGGCTGTGCTTGCCTATAGAATATGATTTCTTCTGATAGTTTATCATAGACCAGAAAGACATAGAAAATATTTTTGAATTGAGACATCTAAGTTAGCTAGATTAAAAGTTCTTATTGGTACTAAACAAAGAAAACTGCAAGTTCTTGTGGTAAGGCAAGGATTGTCTTTAGATAGAACAGGGTTGAGTTCTGGCTCTGGCTTTGATTTCTTTTTTTCCTTGTCTGAACACATTGTTTAAATTAAAGCTACCATTTTGCATTTCTGAGAAGGTTAAGGGAAGTAATACGGCTTGACTAATTTTGAATCTCCATAAATTATGGCTACTATTATTGTATTTATTACAGATGATGACTCAGGTCAGTAGTGTCATTCATCCTTATCCATAGTTTTACCCACTTCCTCCCAGGGCACAATGACTTGATTTTGGTAGCAACAAAGTTGGGGATTATAGTGGTGATCATTGGATCCCGTAAAGACCCATTCTTTTTTTTTGGAGGGGGGTGTATTTATTTATTTGTTTGTTTGTTTTTACACTTGGTTTATCTGTGATTCATGGAGATTATTGAATTGGTTTTCATGGTACAGAAATATTTGTAACTTGACATTTAGCTAACTCTGCCCCTGGAATGTAAGGAATGCATTTGGGATGTCTTTCTTTCTTCCTTTTTCTTTTTCTTTTTTGGCATGTTAGTGCCATCTATTTGTGAAACAGTTATGTCAAAGAATATAAAATAGAAGTAGACATAGGATCTTTAATGGGCAACTGACAAGGTAGTGGTGATGGTAGAAAGGTAGTGGGGAATTCATTTATTGTAATTCTTGATAGTCTCAATTCTCAAGAAAGTCTGTGTAGTAACTATTTATAAATTAAAATATTTCTTTGGGGACTACTTCATTTTCTAAATATGCAGATGAACATTTTCAGAGATTGGAAAAATGCAAAAAAACACAACCAGACTGATTGGAAAATTAAGTCATTATCTCAGTTGGAGGGCAGTATTTTGCCTAGAGCTGTGTTTTGAATAGCCTGTGGAATTTACTTAGATTATTTGAACTAGAGATTTGTAATTTAAAATGATATCCTTTGTATTTATGTAGAAGCTTTCATTTTGAGAATGCTTACTGCTGAAAAATACCTTTTCTAGCATCCTGTGGGAGAAGAAAAGATCAGAATGATAATAACAGTCCTTAAAAATGAAGTTATTAGAAGAGTAATTAATATTTGCAAATCCTTGATAACCATATAACTCAGATTCTGTTGTTGTGCTGGGCACATTCTGTAGGAAAGAGGGATTAGGAGAACAGGAAGGATATCATAATGTGTTTCATATTCAGTGTCTCACATTTGGGTGACTAAAAATTTAATTTTGCACTGTCTTCCTATGGTATGCATCATCAACATTCTTGCCAGGATATCTTAAGGTAATAAGCTTGGTTCAGCTCATCCATGTCTTAAAAGGTTGTATCATCGGACACATCTCTTATAACACTACCTTAAAGAGAGAAATTAGAAATTTCTACAGATAAGTAATAAAAGTTGGCATTCAATTATTCCTACAAACTACCAGATCCTATTCTAAATGCTTTACATAGATGCACACATGAATCTTTATAGTCGTTCTGCAAGATAGGGATGTGATTCCTGTTTTAGAAATGGGAAATAAAAGCATAGAAAGGGAAAGTCAGTTGGCGAAATTTCACAGCTGGTAAGAGCTGGCTTCAAGATTTAGACCTAGGAAGTTGGATTCCAGAGCCCATTGTTTGAGTCCATACTCTCTGCTGCCTCTTCATTCTCTTTCTTCTCCTTCTTCTTTATCTTTTCCTCCCCACCTGCCCCACACACATTAAATGTACCATATCTGTCACTACCAAAATAAATAAATTCTTCTTTCCTCTTTCCTTCTTCCTCCCTTCTTACTATCTTCCTTCCTTTCTCCTTCCTCCCTCCTCCCTTCCTCTTTTCCTTCCTTCCTCCTAAAACTTCCTCTCTCCCTTACTATTTCCAGTAAAGGTGTGAGACTGGGTGGGGCTGGGTGCACTTGGGGAAGGTTACTGATCAGAGTGGCACACTGAAATCAGAACTGGAGCAGAGGGCAGTAGCTGGTCATGTGGAGAAATGAGATTGGCGACAGGCTTTCTATTGAGCAAATAAGTCAGTGGATAAAATAAATCAGTATTTTTCTGGCATGTTTTCAGGGTATATATTTAGCTATAGAAATAAATACAAATGCAAGAGTGTGTGTATGCCTATGTATTAAAAGGCACTTCTGACCTCTGTCCATGAGAGAGGACTGGGAGCTGGGTCATCTCAGGAGTAAGGTATACACCCAAAGCCCAGCCTGCAGCCCTCAACAGATAAAGTGGTGAAGGCCATGGGGACTGAAGACTGTCTTTGTGAACACCTAGTACCACATGTGACCTCAGGTTGGATTATTTCATCAAAAAGGAAATTATCAAGATAACTAGTCAAACTTTGAGTGGAGACCCCGAGTGAAGGGAATATGAATTCTTGTTCCTTATACACTTCTTCAGCTTTTCTGTAAGTTTGAAAATAAGTAACAATTGAAATTTAAAAGATGTTAATAATGGCCAAGAATAATAATTGTCTTGTTACTTTCTTGTTCTTTTTGTCAGTAAATTTAAACTTTTGGGATTTGACCAAATTCCCAGAATCAAGGATGATTAAACTCCACTAATCGTGGATTAAAATGAGTCTCTGTTAATTACAAATAATGAATCTGAATAATGGCAGTATTTTTGTACTCTTTCTTTTCGGAATGTACTTTGATTCACAAAAATATCATGCTTTTAAGAAATGGGCTGTGTTTCAGAAACCTATTTCCCTGAATTGCTTTTTGTAAAATCATGTTTCTGAATGTTACTAACTGCAGAGGGTTTTAGAACATAGGTCCCAGGTAGTTAAGGGAAAGGTACTTTCCTTGCCTTGGAATAATTTCAACTGTGAGAGGCATGCACAAAGCCACCCAGCAGATTTTCTATTAGTATATGTTTGCTTGGATTTGTAGCTGAGAATCTTCTTACAGTTGTTTTTGTTTTCTTTAACTCATTTTCTTCCAGAGATGGACAAATATCAATATAATATTTTTATAAGGATGTTTTATTGTATGTTAAATCTGCCACACGACCAGCATACTAGCTTCATACTAGAGGTCCTAAGCATAGAAGTTAACTAGTGAGATCAAAATAAAGACACATAACTCAATTTACCTTTTTCTTGACCAGTTCAGAGACGACCCTTCCTGGCTCCTGCCCTGAGCCACCTGGTGGGGTAGCAAGGTTACACAAGAGACTAGCAGGAGAGAGGGGGGAGCACGCCAGAGAGTGGTCTTTTATTGGGGAACAAGAAATTCAGGGGAAAATTCCATCCAATGAAGGTCGAGGGGGACAGCATTCCAAGGTCAGAGTCAGTGATTGGTCTTAGGGTCAATGGTCAGTCACATCCCCACACAGATGGGCTCTCGCACCTAAAAAGGGTGGGGATAAGTTCTGACACAGCTTGGCCGGAATGCTTCACACCCAGTCAGGAAGGTGCCTAATCATGTGTGAGAACGGCTTCCCACAGTTAATTTGACATGCTTTTGCAATCCCCTTAAATTTGAATTAATTCAGTAAATCCTCAGGATAGGGACCTGGATCAGTAGGAAGTGGTGTATTTAATAATACTAAACTGGTTTTTGGTATAATTTTGTTAAGGCAAAGTTCATGTACCACTTTTCTCTAGTTTCCAGTTTTTCACTTTTATTTCCAACATGCTATGATCAATATCTTTGTAGACAGTTTGTTTTTATTTTCTCCTTACAATTAATTCCTGGAAATAAACTTGCAGGTCAAAAGAATGTATATCATTTTAGGGTTTTTATAAATGCTGCCAAATTATTTAAAATCACAAAAACTAAAATATTCCTCATCCATTTTAACTACCAAAATTATTTTTAACACACACACACACACACACACACACACACAAATAAATGCTGCAGACCACCATATTTAACTTAACAAAAAATAAATAAATAAAGCCTCAAGTTTGGATTTCCAGTATATTCTTAGAGAGATGAATTTGTTGGTCCAGACCATGTCATGATATTACCTGTCCCCAGGTAGGCTTCTCAAAAAGTGGGAGTATAAATTCTGGCCCCTGAAGACATAGTGGAGGCCCAGTGGAAAATAATGTTCCTCCCTTAAATAAACACTTGGCCCTTCTTCCCACCTTTTTGCTTTGCTTTTTTGTTGTTGTTGTTTGTTTGTTTGTTTTAAGGGAAACATGTTTTTTTTTTTGTTTGTTTAGGGAAATTCTTCCCCTTTTCTACTTTAAACCATTTTCTGACCTTATCTAAAGCTAAATCTCAACAAAGATAATATTTGTTCATTTTTCTTCAGCAGCAGAATTGGAACAAAGGTAGCCAGTGTCTGTTGTAAAATCCCTCATCATTTCTCAGTCTCAGGACTTCCAGGTCTGTAGGCAGTGCCTGCCTACCTTGCTTCACTCTCAGGTGGATGACCAGAGGGTCTAAACATCTCCACATTCTGACCTCTTCCAGTAGGTTCATGCTCAAGACTCAGAGCACATCTTTTCAACCATGGTGTCTTTTCCCCACCATTTTCCTTGAGTGTGTTAAGAAAACAGTGTTTTTAATGATGGCCTCAGTTGCTGTTTCTTTTTGATGTCATTTTGGCATGACTCACGCATTTTTCATTTGCTTTTTGCAGTAAGATGCTGTTCCAGGGCAGAGATGAAATGTTTTCTTTTTCCAGTAACTTGCAAGTGTGGTACATCCATTAAATCCAGTTACACATGTAACAGAATGTACTATTGTTATTGGCAGTGACCTCATTGATTAATTACAGGCTGACCCTCTTGACAACTTCCTACTGATTTTATTTCCTGAGTGATTAGTTCCAATGTTGCTTATGCAGTTGGAGTAAAGGAGGCTTACAATAATAGTCCTGCTTTGGAACACTCTCTGTTCTTCTGACATTAATTAGCAAAACACTCCACAGAGGAAAATGGGTATTTATTCTGTCATAGATGAAAGGGGTTAAGAGACTTGTTGCAGGCCATTCAGCAAGTCACTTGCACCCATCAGAGGGCATGAGAAGAAATCAGCCTTTTTTTTTTTTTTTTTTGATATCTGCTGTCTGGGTTTGGGTGGGATAAAGGCAGCCAAAGATCCACAGAAAAGCAAATTGTGTGTGGCATGTTTCCTACAAATATGGTTGTCCACAGCCTGGTTCCCATTTTTAAATGTAGATAGAAGGGTGAAATGCAGCTACTCTCTCATAGTTTGGGAACCGATTTCTATTAGGGAATAAGTGAGGAATTACAATAATTATAGTAAAAGTTAAGCTATCCTTACAAAGATACTCCTAAAGTACGGGACCATAATAAAGATGCAAAATTGTTTCCCTTAATGTCAGTTGGTTTGGGGTGATAAAACAAGTTGATAGGCTAGCTCTTCTCCATGCAGTTAAACAAGGACCAGTATTTCTCATCTCATGAATATATCTCCTTGGACGTTGTCTTTATCTCCATGGCTGATGGTGGGTCATAGGCAAATCTATGTTCCAGCTCACACAAAATGAAAGAAAGGCACACATGACCTGACTTTTACATTGGAAATTATCCAGAAGTAGCATTCTACTGGCCTGGACTAGCAAACTCATCTGTAAAGGAGGCTAAGGAATGTTTGTGGTTTCTAACTGGGTTGCCTTGATTTTTCCATTGCTGTGAAAGAAGAAAACAGATCATGGGAGCAGGTGGAAGACTCCACCACAGATATATTTGCCATGGCCCTTCTCCTTTAAAAGGTTTATCAGAGGGCCCATGACAAGCATGTGCAAGTGCTCACCATGTTGGTTGAATGTGTTGCTTTAGGTGTGAAAAAATGGAGGAAATTCCGGTTTGCACAATCCAAGTCCTGACCTTGCAAAACATACACACTATCTAGGCCCAAGTTTTTCTTCCTAATTTAATCATGCTGCTTACTTAAGCCTGAACCTGTTCACTTGCTCAGCAAAGTGGATATATTATATTTGTTTTACTTGAGTAAGCTTTTATTCTTGAATGAGTTTTGATTCTTTCTCTCTCAACATAAATAGCATTCCTTCTCCTCAGATCTCAATAACAGAGATATGACACGAATAACTTAGGCCTCATTGAGGCGATTCATATTGTGAGGTTGCTGTCCACTTCTATATCAAGTGTCGTTTGTCATAAAAGGATGCTTAAATAAAGGAAATCAATCTTGTATCAACAGCAAATACATGGAACATAAGCCTGCTTCATCAAACCAAGATAAATAGATGTCTAGACGTGCATCTTTCACCCAAAAGGTCTAAGTTAAATTTCAGTAGATTTTTAAGTTGGAACAAACTTCTCTATATATATTTTTTTCACCTTTTTCTTTATCCTTTTCTTTTGGTCTTATTTAATATCACTTCAGTAAATATTTTTCAATAACCTGCTATGATTCAAGTTCTACGTACGATTCAGAAGTTTAGCAGGTGAAGGTTGCCATATATAGAAGTTTTTAGTTCAGTGAATTTATTCATATGTGCTATAATTAATATATAAACAATATACAATAGGAGTATGGGGGAAGGAAATATGTTAATTACCTTTCTGTCACTATGACAACATAACAATTTTTTTATAGGGAGAAAAGGTGTATTTTGGCTCACTCTCCTGGAGGTTCCATTCTGAGATTGAGTGGCCCTATGACTTTAGGCTTTTGGCAAGGACAGCACATCATGGTCGGGCTACTTGGTGGAACAAAGCCAAGAAACAAAGAAAAGAGCAGGTTCCTTCAGTTCCCTTCATGTCTCCAGTGACCTAAGAACCACAAATAAGGCCCTACTTCCTAAAGTTCCACTACTTCTCAATAGTGCCACCCTGGGAATAAAGCCTTTATTTTACACACAAACCTTTGGGACATTCAACATGCAAACTACAGCAGAGAGATGAATTCAAAGTGAAAAGTTTCAGAAAGACCATTTGGGAAAGGAAGATATGGTAGAAAGACTGTGCCTGGCAAGAAGAAGAATTTAGTTACAGAGATGGAAAAAGATAAGAAAGGGAGTGGCCCAGTACATTTGGAGGGCCATAAACAGGCAGAAAACACATTTCAGATGGGTTAAAGAGTTTCTCATCATAAAATCAAAATTAAGATTTTTAATTAATTATTACTACTTCTATCAACCCTAAAAAGAGTCTTAACTGGATATAAAAAATTACATAATGCCCCCAAACAAATGCTTGTTTATCCATAGACTAGTCTTCTGTATTGTATAGTAATCTCCTAGTTTGGTCAGGTACAAGCGCTTCACCAAACAGGAGTTTATTGACTATTCATTACAGGCTGAGCATGGTTTGCTGGTACATGGGGGCAAAAACAAAGGAGAAATATTAAGCAAACATTTATCAGGTTTTGGCCTACATCATTTACTTTTCTTGGTCTATTGTTTACATCCTTCTAGCTCAGTATATGTGGCCACATGATATAGGATTTTGGTACAGAGCCTAAGCTATACTTAGTTGGTTACAATAGAAAATGAGTTAGAAATTTCAAGAGTCAACACATACCCATTTCCACTACTGGACCCATAGAAATTCAAACACAAACCCATTAGTTTGACCTCTGTGTGTGTTCTCAGTCAAATATAAATAAGGGCTAGCAAGCTAATGGCCTGGATGGTTTATGGTGGGTTTCTAAGCTGCTAAATCAAATGCAAGGCTCTTTGAAAAAACTCTATTACCACACCAAAGGTAAATTTACCTGCCTCTGAAATAAAGCAATAAAACCCACTTAAAGCACTTATGAAGGCCTTCCGCCTTTGAAAATGTGGCTTTGGGGATCTCACCTCTTAAACTGAAGCTTAACATTCCTCTTCTCTATGAGCCAGGGGATAGCTTATGGTACCTAATGGGCCCCTGTGCTTGCTACAATGGGTTGGTTCCCTCAGCGTGGGCCTTCCATATAGTAGGAAGCACTGTGAGAAGCAATTTGGGAAGTATTCAGGAATGAAGTGGAATGCATACATGCATTGCTACCAGTCCAGAGTGTGTTAGTGTATCATCAACGCAACAAAAGCAGAGCAGACAGGACACTTAGTGTATTAATTATGTCATCCTTAATTCCCTTACTTTGCCTGTAATGTTACCTTTTCAGAAGGAGTTTTTATATCTAAAGCAGTTTCACGATTGCAGAAACTAGTAAGAATGCCAAGTCAATTTTTGCTAAACTATAAGCATACCAGCTATTGTACAAAGCTCTCATGACAGGAGCTTAAAATATTTTTACTCCCCACAGGTATCGAATTTTATCATTTTACCTGCAGGCAGAATAGCAAGCATCTAACTTCTGGCACGTGAACTGTTACAAAGGGAAATGAACATTTTCTATCCTTCTTTCTTTGGACCTGTCTTGTTTTAACAATAGTTAAACTCCAGAGGTAGACTTTTGGGTCATTTATTCAGTATCCATTTTGGGGTATTAGGGATACAGCATAAACAAGACAGTTCTATTAGTCTTATGGTCAAGGAGCTAGCATCATCTTTAAACTTGTCTCCTCAATATTTTGTAGACAACAGTATTGCCCAGATAACTTCTAATACATTGCTCAGATACCTTCTAATTTATTTTTAAGAGTATGAACCATTTTTGATAATAATTAAAACAAACTATTTAAAAACATTATACCTATGAGAAAAAGTTGACATTTAAACACTGACAGATATGTGATGATATTAGACTTATATTTCTTTAGGTATTATGGACATTAATCTTACTTGTTTCTCTGGATTTTCCATTTTGTTTGTGGTAAAATAAATATCATATAGAATTTATCATCTTAAACATTTTAGAGTATATAATACAGTAATACCAAGTACATTTATATAGTTGTACACCTGATCTCCAGAACTTTTCTTATCTTTCAAGACTTTATACTGATTAAGCAATTATGTCTCATCGCCCAATCACTTTGTCTCTATGAATTTGAATTTAACTATTCTAAGTACCTCTTCTAAGTTGAATCATGCAGTATTTGTTTTTTTGTGACTGGATTATTTAGCAAAATATCTTCAGGTTTCATCCCTGTAACTTTTCTCAGAATCTCCTTCCTTTTAAAGGCTGAATAATATTCCATTATTATAAGTATATACTACATTTTGTTTATCTATCCATCTGTTGAGAGACATTTAGATTGCTTATCCCTTTTGGCAATGGGGTATAATGCTGCTATGAATATTCAATTCTTTGAGCTCCTGCTTTTATTTCTTTGGGGTATATATCCAGAAGTGGAGTTTCTAGATAATCTGGTAATTTTATTGAGGAATTTCCATAGTCTTTTTTCATAGCAGCTGCACCATTTTACATTCCCACCCACAGTGCACAGGGGCCCAATTTCTGTATGTACTCACCCCACTTGTTATTTTCTCTTTGATTGTTTATTTTTTAAGAGTAGCTATCTAATGAACATGAGGTGATCTAATCTCATTCATGGAGCACCCACTGAGGGAAAGGCCCCAGGTGGTACGGGCTTCTGAGATCCTTTTCTTTGTAAGTAGTTGAAAAATCAACAATTATCTATTGGCATCAGCTAACAATGAGGCACACTGAATCTAGAAAGATAACTAATGTAAGGCTGAGGGTCTACAACACTGACCCTGTAGCAAGATGTAGCACTCTTTGTGTAAAGGATTCACATGAAAAAAAAAGTCCCATGATTATGAATAAGTTGTTTGAAATCTATTTGCTAATCTTTTATTAGGATACATGCCAATATGACATGTGATTTGATTCCTGTGGTAGGCCAGGAAGATCTATTGAAACAAAAACAAAACAAAACAAAACAAAATGATAACTATGCATAGTAGATTTTTGTTAGAAAGCATTATTTAAATCATATATGTTCCTGCTTCTAGTTTATTATTCCAGAAACACAAGTTCCTACCCTCCATTGTATATGCACCCTTAACAAAAAATAGAAGGAACAGGAGTCCCTTCTCTGGGACCCTGTCTTCCTCTATTTTGAAGCGGTGGCATGCATTATGATAGGAGGCTTGAATCGAGAACTAGAAAGAATTTCCAGTCAGTCTTGAGGAGGTTGGGTAGCTGTTCATTCCAAGACATTTGGGTACCATCTTTTTTTTTTTTCCTTTTTAATTAACGTTGCTGCATAAGTCTAGAACTCGATGTAGTCTCCCTTATCTGCCAGATCTTCTGAACCATCAAACAATGGCCATTTTCACCTTTGTGTATTAATTCACCTATTACCTTAGTCATTTATTCATTGATTGGATCAGTTAACCAAAAAAAAAATTGAAAACATATTTTTAATATCCAGTACATATCTGGCATTGTGTTGGACCCAGGACATACAGTGGTAAAAAGGACAACTTAGCTTTAGCACTTAAGGTCTATTGGTATTTATGAATTATTCATAAGTGAGAAACTCTTAGTCAAAGTACTGCCTATACATATTGCAATAATACTACATGTTGCTTTCCATAAAATCTAACCACCCATCCTTGTTATTTGCTGCCAAAATCTATAGCATGATTCAGATTGCTTTCCCTTTTGCTAGTGCTTCTAAATGGACATGAGGTAGAATGCTTACAGGAAAAGATAGAGAAAGAGAAATAGAGTAAGGAGGTTAACTTAAAATACAAATGTGGTATTAGGAAAAAGCATACAAATTCTTTCATATATATATATATATATATATATATATATATATATATATATATATATATGGAGTTAGGAATAAGGATTATCTGGATTTTTGCATGACTCCATATCAACTATGTGTGTTCTTTTTCATTGCTTTCTTCTTTTTGTAAGTTTCTCTCTCCTCCTCCTCCTCCTCCTCCTCCTCCTCCTCCTCCTCCTCTTTCTTTTTTTGCTGGCAGGAATTATGGGATTTGACAGGGATGTGAACCTCTTACAGAATCTGACTTCAGTAGCACATGAGCTCGGAAGAGGGTGGTGGAGATGGAGTCTCTCATTATGCACATTATCCTTCCCCATCATGGCTCCTCTGAGACTCTTCCTCAACTTTCCAGCCTATGTGTCTTCTTGGCTTCACCTTAAATTGCACTTCTGAGAAGGCTGGAATTTGTTGAATTGAGTACAAGGATGTGGGCAACTGAACAAAAAGTGTTTTATTTATTTCCTGACAGGCTTTTAACAGGCTGTGGTTATAATGGGAGAGAAATGCATTCTGTCCACAACACGAATTGCTTTTCTTTCTGAACATTATGGTGGTACTTCCTGGCCCAGGATTTCTCTGCTTGTTGAATTTGGTCTTTTTTGTTGTTGTTCTATGAACTAAGAAAGAAAAGAACAAGACCTTTGTAACCCCGATAGTGAAGTAATAATTAAGTCTTTATAAAGGCAGGCTTATTCCCACATCTCATTCCAAGGTGCAGGACATATTTTCTCAATAGGAAACACTTTAAATATTCATTTGTAGTGTGTAGAGCATTAGACAGCATAAGTAAATATGACCTTATTCACATGGAGCTTCACCTTAGGCACATAGAGGCGTGTTCTCAAGTGTTGTTAATGTTACACGTAACAGTGTTTGTTGATCAGACTCCCTGGAACAGCTTCCCAACCCCATTATCATGATCTCTCACTTGCAAGTTCCTGGGGCAGGCAGGTATGATTGATATCTATTCTGTTGATGTCAATCAACAGAATGACATGTGTTCTTGACTAGCCTAGAACAAGACAGACCACTGGGCAATGTCTGTATGTGTGTCTCAGGAAGGATTACAGGGGTCAGGGTTGTGATGGCTGAGAGCTGGTTGGTGTGAAGTTTATGAGAGTGATATTTCCAAAAATCATCCCTAATCAATACACGACTCACAAAGAATAATTACTATTTTTTAAAGAAATATACTGTACTTATTATGAATCTTTTTAAGAGTTTGTGGGGAGATCATAGTCATGTTGGGTAGGTACATTGTGAGTGAGGCCTTCCCCATTGAGTGATCCGAGACCATGGCTTCCCCAAATGGCACTTTCTGAAGAACATCAATAACTCTAGAAGTTCCATTTAGGATGGGCTAGAGAAGCAGTCATACTAGAAGGTGCTCCAGAGACCTGTCCTAAAGCCACATTTACAGGGTCAACACGTTTTTATTTTTTAGATTACATGTTCATTCAAAGTGCCTCATAGGCTGATAGCGATTATGGATGCCATGTTTTAGTGAAACTCTCTTCCAGATTTGGTAGCTGCAGTTACACTGATGCCATGCACCAGGCCACCACCCATTCTCTCTCTGATGAAAGAAGACCATGTCTCTGTGGACCTTATCATGCACAGAGAGTGAAGGGAGTAAGCCATGGATGCAATGAGAAGGAATGTCCGTCTCCATTGCTTTTGGAATCCAGTTATAAGAACAACAAACTTCCTTTATTTGGCCCTATTTATCAAAAAGCATTGACTGTAATTTACATCAGTCTTCAAATCTGTCAAACACTATGGTATAACGTAGTGCCACCAAGTACTGGTCTCCTGTTCCCCTCAGCAAGGCCAAGTAAGTTCTCAAGAGCTTGATAGTAATTTCTATGTAGTTCTTTCCTAGTGTGCTTACTCTGAATGACTAAAATTTTTGTGAGCTTCTTTCCCCAAGCTTCTTTTCTTTAACACTGAACAAACCAACATTCACGTAAATTTCATTCTCTTCACTTTCTAGTGCCCATCCCCTTTATCATCTGCACACACCCACCCCTCAATATTTTTTGTCTTTGCATCTGCCTCATTACATCCTCCTGCATGTCAGTACATAGTTTACAAAGTGATTTCATAAATTGTCTCAATTGTTAAAAATCTGCCTGAAATTGCAGATAACTGGGTCAATTATGGGTTCTATTTCAGTTGAAAATGACAATGGGGAATTTCCTTTTTAAAAATCTATTTTTGTTTTATTTTGATACAGGGTCCTGTTATGTTGCTTACACAGATCTTTTGAGCTCTCACAATCTTCCCACTAGCCTCCCAAGTAGCTTGGACTATGGGCATGCTCCACCACACTTGACTGGGGGTCTTCTTTTATAGCTGTATGAAATACATTTAATTATGATACCATTTGCATAATTATCCATCAAATACTTATTTTTAAAGATTTTTTGTATACTTATAAACAATAGGCACTTTGTTCTCCTTATAACAAACTCTTAGGATACCATTATTCTTGATTTATAGCTAAGAAAATGGAAACTCAGGGCTTATCTTTTGCCCAGACTCACAAAGTTGGTGAAATGACAGAGACATGATTTACACTTTGGTCTTTGTGACTCCAGTCAAGCTCTGCCATATTCTTTATGGAGGCCCCTTCATGACTGGAGAGTTCTTGGCTTTAGGGAGTTTCTTTGTCCATTTCTCAAGCAATTTTTCCCTACCTGCTTATTTGCATAGAGGACAGGAATACAAGGTTTGTCATATTGCTTGCCTCCCTACAAGAGGGCTGAAAGTGTTGATTCAAAGTATATTATGAGAAATGTATGCTTTTCTTATGAAATGGATTCTATTACACATTATTGATAACAGGATACAAAACTAAATGATCCAAGGATTCATGACTGGTCTCAAGTTTATAACTAAGTTCAACATGCCAGACTGATATGAATCAAAATGAGAAAACCTTTTGGGAAAATGTTTGAAATAGGAAGATTGAAAAATGCATCAGTAACCCATGGTAATACAAAAGCTCTCATTCATTTAAAAATCTGTATTTCATTTTGAGTTTCTTAAGAGAACAATCTCTACAGGATATCTTTTTCTTTGAAGCTCATAGTTGGAGAATAAAATTGAAATCCACACTGAAGAATCTGATGGGAATCATGAATGATCAAACATGTGAACTTGTGATATAAATTCTGGCTAGATTTTTAAAATGGTTTTCTTAAACCATCTGCATAATCGTGCACCTCAGGCTTGCCTTTGTATATCACATTAGAGTTTCCACAAAATTGTGAAGGAATCTTTTGAGGTCCACAGAGCTCTCTAAAGGAGGAGTATGGATGTTCTCTCCTTAAATGCACAACCTTTGGCAGGAGCTAGGCTTTCTATCCCTCTATTTCTTCAAAGTGATAATGGTGATGATGAAGATAAAGACCTAAAAGCATTGTTCTTAAGATTAAGGGATGTAATGGTCAAAAGTACTCAGCTCAGTTCCCAGCACAAAATGCATACTCAGTAAAGGTCAGGTCCTCTCTGAGTGGTTTAGACTCCTGTACTGTGATCCTTTCTCCATATCACCTGCTCCTGCTGGTCATAGAATAAAATTCTAAAAATGCAGCCTCTTCAGACGATATCATATCTGAAGAGCGAACAGTACTCTGCTGTTTCTAAACCTCACTGCTTGGTGCCACTGTCCAAAGGAGGACATGCCTTGTTTGAGGGAACCAGCTCAAGAAAAAACATTAATAGAAAGTCCAATAGTTGCCAATCACCAAGCCCCATCCCAGATAAATATCAGATCAAATTGTAGTTCCTTAGCAACCAAAAACACATTGAAGAAAAGATAGCCTTTCAAACAAATGGTGGTGAGAAAACTGGCTATCAATATGTAGAAGAATGAAAATAGTTCCCCTATCTCTTGCCCTGCACAAAAGTCAACTCAAAGTGCATGAAAGACCTAGGAATTAGAACAAAAACTCTGCAACTGCTAGAAGAGATTCATGGGGTCAACAATCCAACACCTTGGTACAGTCACCAGCTTCCTTAACAAGAACCCTAAAGTTCAAGAAATAAAACAGAGAATCAATAAATGGAGATGACATAAAATTTAAAAGCTCTGTACAGTAAAGGAACAAGAGTGTACAAATACAACCTACAGAATGGGAGAGAAATTTTCAGCTACTATTCTGACAGGAGATTAACGTATATTAAGAACTCAAAAAATTTAACACTAGAAAAACAAATAACCCACTCAATAAATGAGCAAATGATCTAAACAGGCACCTTTCAAAAGAAGAAATGCATATTATCAACAACTATATGAAGAAAATATTCAAGATCCTTAGCAATCAGGGAAATGCAATTCAAAACTATACTGAGATTTTATCTCACTCCAGCTAGAATGACCACCATCAAGGATACAAACAATAGTAATTGCTTGTTAGGACATGAGAGGAAAAAGGTACACTTATACATTGTTGATGGAACTGTAAATGAGTACAACACTTTGGAAAGTAGTATGGAGATCCTCAGAAGACTAGGAATGGACCCAACATTTGACTGAGCTATTCCACTCCTTAATATTTGTTTCTTAGTAATCTGAATTAGTGATTACAGAGATTAAAATTCACATTTGTGGTTGATTTTTCATCAGTAAAAATATGTACTATGCATATGAGATTACCATATTTTTTTTTGCCCTCACCAGGGAGGAGGTGCCCCACATATAAAGAAGAAGTTGAACAAGAGCAACCTGTGGCTTTAAGTGCTTATGCAACAAAATAACCCTTTTTATGTGCTGGGATTAGAACCTAGAACCTTGTGCATGTTAAATTTGTACTCTACCATTGAGCCACACCCCAGCCCAAAGAACTTCTTTTTGGTATAAACTTTATAACTAATCATAATTAATCTGAAAGTTTTAATGATGATTTTAGGTCATCATTAAGAACATTCATTGGGCCAGGGTTGTGGCTCAGTGGTAGAGTGCTTGCCTAGCATGTGCAAGGCACTGGGTTCCATCCCTGGCACTACATAAAAATAAATTAATAAAATAAAGTTATTGTGTCCATCTACAAATAAAAATATATTTAAAAAAATAATATTCATGATCACACTAAGCTGTAATGAAGTGGCTTTTGTGATAACTAAGGTTCACTTAAGATGAGTAGGTTAGCAGTTAAGTAGTTAGTAGTTAACATAGATTATAGCTGGACATAAATTATTTCTTTCTATAGGTTATTTCTTGTTATAGCCATCCTCTCTACCTGCTGCTCTTAGCTGTCACATCTTATTCTCAGAACCTGCCTTTATCAGTCCCATTACTTCCCTAATTATTTAACTGCAATCCACTTTTGTAAATTGAGAAACTGTAAAATTACAATTGCTGGAATTATTCCTATCAACATTGTCCTTGAAACTCTAGCCAGAGCAATTATACAGAAGAAAGAAAATAAAGGGATACAAATAGGTAAAGAAGAACTCAAACTATTACTATTTGCAGATGACAAGATTTTATATTTAGAAGATCCAAAAAATTCCATCACTATTTGCAGATGACAAGATTTTATAAATAAATAAATAAATAAAAAGAAAACGTCTAGAACTAATAAATGAATTCAGCAAAGTAGCAGGATATAAAATCAATGCCCATAAATCAAATGCATTCCTATACATCAGTGATAAATCCACTGAAAGAGAAGTTAGGAATACTACCCCATTTATAATAGCCTCAAAGAAAATAAAATACTTGGGAATCAATCTAACAAAAGAGGTAAAAGATCTGTACAATGAAAACTACTGAACTCTAAAGAAAGAAGTTGAAGAAAACCCTAGAAGACAGAAAGACCTCCCATGCTCCTGGATAGGCAGAATTAATATTGTCAAAATGGCCATACTACCAAAAGCATTATACAGATTTAATGCAATTCCTATTAAAATTCCAGTGATATTCTTCATAGAACTAGAAGAAGCAATCATGAAATTCATTTAGAAAAATAAGAGACCCAGAATAGCCAAAGCGATCCTCAGCAAGAAGAGTGAAGTAGGAGACATCACAATACCAGACCTTAAACTATCAGCTATAGTAACAAAATAGCATGATATTGCCACCAAAACAGACACATAGACCAATGGTACAGAATAGAAGACACAGAGACAAACTCACATAAATACATAAATCTCATAATGGACAAAGGTGCCAAAAGCATTCACTACTCAACAAATGGGAGAAATGGAAACCCATGTGTAACACAATGAAATTAAACCTCTCTCACCCTGCACAAAACTCAACTGAAAGTGGATCAGAGACTTAGGCACTAGACCCTGCACCTACTAGAAGAAAAGTAAACCCAAATCTTCACTATGTTGGCCTAGGATCTGACTTCCTTTACAAGACCCCTAAAGCGCAAGAAGTAAAGCCAAGAATCAATAAACAGGATGTATTCAAACTAAAAAGCTTCTTTTGGCAAAAGAAACAATAATGTGAAGAGAGAGCCTACAGATTGGGAGAAAATCTTTACCACATGCACCTCAGATAAAGCATTAATCTCTAGGATATATAAAAAATTCAAAAAACTTAACACTAAAAAAAAACAATCAATAAATGGACCAAGGAACTGAATAAACACTTCACAGAAGAAGAAATACAATTGTTCAACAAATATATGAAAAAATGTTCAACATCTAGCAATTAGCAAAATGCAAATCAAAACTACTCTAGGATTTCATCTCATCCCAGTCTGAATGGTAATCATCATCAAGAATACAGACAACAATAAATGTTGGTGAGGATGTGGGGAAAAGGTACACTCATACATGGCTGGTGGGAATGCAAATTCATGCAACCACTATGGAAAGCAGTATGGAGAGTCTCCAGTCAATTTGGAATGGAACTTCCATTTGACCCAGCTATCCCACTCCTCGGTTTATACCCAAAGGACTTAAAATCAACATACTACAGTGACATGGCCATGTCAATGTTTGTAGCAGTTGAATTCACAAAGGCTAAGCTATGGAACCAACCTAGGTTCCCTTTGATAGATGAGTGGATTAAGAAAAGGTGGTATGTATATTTGATGGGATATTACTCAGTTTTAAAGAATAATGAAATTATGGCTTTTGCAGGTAAATGGATGGAGTTGGAGAATATCATGCTAAGTGAACTACGCTAGTTCCAAATAACCAAAGTCCAAATGTTTTCTCTGATATGCGGATACTAACTCACAATGGGGGTGGGATGCTAGGGCAAGAATAGAGTTACTTTAGATTAGGTAGAGGGGAGTGAAGGGAGGAGAAGGTATATGGAGATAAGAAGGATATTAGAATGAAAGAGACATTATTACTTTATGTACATATATGACTGCATGACCAATGTGATTGTACAACATGTACAATCAGAAAAAAAATGATAAATTATACCACATTTATATATGATATACCAAAGTGCATTGATTCATTCTATTATCATGTATAAGTAATTAAAATAAAAAAAATTATAAAGTAGAGAAAAAAAGAAATTAAAAGTCAAACAAACTCAAGTAAAAAAAAAAATGAGTTTGTGTGGGTAGAGGTTCAATGAGGCCCAGCTGACCTCTCCTCTGAGTTAACTGCATGAACTTCTGATTACTCCTGATTTTTCCTATCTGGCTAAGATGCTGCCTTCAAGAAAGTTAAAAATTCATTATAAAGCAAGGACTTATATTTCTACAAATTAAGCACAAAAATATGTTTATAATAAAGTGCTTAATTCTGAGAGTAAGTACATTAGAAGTTTGGATTAGGTAAGTGAAGCTATTAGAGAAGGTTTCATGGAATAGGATCAACATAGGATTGACCTCGAATAATTACTTACAGTTGTAAATTCACCCACTCATTCATTCATTTGATAAATAATAAGTGTCAACTATGTGCAGGTTTATACAATAATCAAACCAAGTGAAGGTTCTTTCATAGAACATATATTGTACTAAGGATAGACAGATAATAGACAAGTAAATAAAAATCAATGAATCAGCCTCCTTATATCAGAGAAAACATTAGGCATTTGGTTATTTGGGATTGGCTAACTTCACTTAGCATTATCTTCTCTAACTCCATCCATTTACCTGCAAATGCCATGATTTTATTCTCTTTTATTGCTGAGTAATATTCCATTGTGTATATAGGCCACATTTTTTAATCCATTCATCTATTGAAGGCCATCTAGGTTAGTTCCACAGTTTAGCTATTGTGAATTGTGCTGCCATAAACATTGATGTGGCTGTGTCCCTGTAGTATGCTGTTTTTAAGTCCTTTGGGTATAGACCGAGGAGAGGGATAGCTGGGTCAAATGCTAGTTCCATTCCCAATTTTCCAAGAAATCTCCATATTGCTTTCCATATTGGCTACACCAATTTTCAGGCCCACCAGCAGTGTATGAGTGTACCTTTTCCCCCACATCCTCACCAATACTTATTGTTGTTTGTATTCATAATAGCTGCCATTCTAACTGGAGTGAGATGAAATCTTAGAGTAATTTTGGTTTGCATTTCTCTAATTGCTAGTGATGATGAACATTTTTCGTATATTTGTTGATTGATTGTATATCATCTTCTGAGAAGTGTCTATTTAGGTCCTTGGCCCATTTATTGATTGGATAATTTGGGTTTTTTTTGTTTTGTTTTGTTTTGTTGTTGTTGCTTTTGGTGCTTAGCTTTTTGAGTTCTTTATATACCCTAGAGATTAGTGCTCTATTTGTTGTGTGAGGGGTGAAGATTTGCTCCCAAGATATAGGCTGTCTATTCACCTCACAGATTGTTTCTTTTGCTGAAAAGAAACCCAAAAAACCAAATGCTGAATGTTTTCTCTGATATAAGGAAGCTGATTCATAGTGGGGTAGGGAGGGGAAGCATGGAGGGAATAGATGAACTCTAGATAGGGCAGAGGGGAAAGGAGGGGGTATGGGGTTAGATGTGATGGTGGAATGTGATGGACATTATTATCCAAAGTACAAGTATAAAGACACAAATTGGTGTGAATATACTTTGTATACAACCAGAGATATGAAAAATTGTGCTTTATTTGTGTAATAAGAATGGTAATAATGCATTTTGCTGTCATATATAAATAAAAAATAATAATAAAAAAAGAAATTAAAACATTTCAGAGAATGAAAAATACTAGTAAAAATAAATGAATGTTGGGGGAAGATATCAGGGGCCACTTTAGAGAAGGTGACTGGGAAAGATATTGGTGGTAGTAAGGTTTTATCTTAAACTTGAATGGTGAGAATAGGAGCAAACCCAGAAACTTCAGGGAACAGAGAAAAGGCCTCCGAGGCAGGAGCCAGGAGAAGGAAGCAGGGTGCCATAAAACAGAGGAAGAGAGAGAGGGGGTGGGAGGCAGAGCTGGAGCACATAGGCATTTAGAATTTAGTGTAAGTGCAAAAAGGAGCCAGGAGAAGGTTTCAAGTGGGGAGTGATGTGAACCAACTGCTTTTTAAAAGGTCGTCTGGCTTCTATAAGAAGAAAGTGGGGATGGGGCAGGAGTAAAAATAGGCAACGATATTTCAGAAAGGCAGCTTCAAATGAAAAAGCACAAACTGCAAGGTTTGTGTGTGTGGCTGTGTGCTCATGGCATGTTGGGGGAGGTAGTCTGATCAAGGGTAAGGCAATGGCAAAAGATATCAAGTTGGAGGGAGCGGCATGAACGCGTGCAATCTTAGAATGGACTCTTCTACACAAAAATGAATTTCTGTAGCTTCAGGAGGCATTTCTCTTCTGTCCTTCTGCAAAAGAGTTTAGGGTTTGCATTCACATCATTATTTTCAACACTTGATAGCCTCTGAAAATTCACATAAAAGAAATAACTGTGTAACCAGGTCCTGATTTCAAATTGGTGTAGTACTTAAAAATCTAGCCTTCTGCAAATCTGTGGATTTGGAAGATGGATGATTCCAGCCAGATATTTATAACACACATGCATCTGCTTCTCCCTCAGTGAGAATGATAGTTGACTTTTATTAGGTTCATACTGCCTGGAAGATGTACTTCAAAGTGCTTATGTGTATTACCTTATTTAATTGCCCCATCTATTTTATCTCGATTTTGCCAAAGGCGAGACAGGCACAGATTGGCTGATCAGCTTCTTCTAGGTGATAGGAAATGAAAGATGTTGCCAGGATTTGAACCCAGGCAGTCTTGACTTCTGCATTTGGGTTATAAATTGCCTTACATGCCTTTGGCTTCATTGACTGGTGCCAGATTCCAGCAGGAATCATTAGGGAGAGAGGCATAACTAACACATGCTACAAATCCAGGAAGTTCAGATGAGTGGTTCTGACTCAGTGCTCCTGGGAAGGGCTGGCTATTCTGATCCAATTATGGGTTTCTCTGTTGTTAAACAGCTTCTGTGATCCACTCCAGCCTAACAGATCTTAATAGATCAATGGAGGTTGTTTATTGTTGGGTTTATTTAAAAAATAAATAAATATAAAAAATCAAGCTTTCTGAGCCTTATTAGCAGAGAATTCATTAGACTCAGGGTTGGTTAATTTTCAATCCATTTATTAGCTGACCCTGGCAGATATCAGCACAAAAATAAAGGTAGTCATTCCAGCCTCTTTGATTTGCTTTTCAATAAGAGCCCTGAGAGATGTCTATATAGTAGGTTCATATCGCAAAGATATAATTGCTTTCAGTGTGCATACTGCAAGATATGGTGATAAATCATTTAACCCAAACTTTACTAATTACAATAAATGTTTAAAAGTCGTGTAGTGATGGCTTATGTTTTCTTAGTAATTCCTAAAGTTCGGTAAATTTTGCTGGACTTCTAAGTCTTAGCGAGAATTACAGGCTTTCTCCAGCTCTTTGCTGCTTCCTGATCTAGCCGTATAGTAACTTTTCCTATCATGAGTTGCTCTGGGGAAAGCATTTCTAGGAACATGCAATTCTACAGTTACTTCTTCTACCTTCTAAGAGATTAGATTGTATATGAATAAATTAGGCCCAAAGCCCTGAACTCACCCAAAGTCTAAATGAGGAAAGAATAACAAACTGTGTTTATAATTCTCAAGGTTAATTGCTTCATAATTTCAGTTTTAAAAATGTGGTTTTATTAAAGCTCTATGAAAAACAGCTGCACCTCAATTTCAGCAAGGTACTGGAGCTTCAGAAGTTCCATATTTATTATAAAGGTGTAGGTTCATTTCATACCATTAGCTACTTGGTTTGATGCCGTTCATTTCCCCTGTCAGTTTTACTGGTGTCTGCTTTGTCCTATTTATTTCTCTATGTCCCCATGTCTTCACTGTCTTTGGACTGTCACAACACTTACTGTCAGGCTTTGTACACATTTTTCTGAAATTATATGGTTCTGAGAAGTTCACCAGCTTGCTCTTCAGTAACTAGCAGTGGAAATGGAGTACCCATAAGAAGCACAACATATGCTTTTGAAATATGTTTTTTTCTGCCCTACTCACCATTTCAAGTTCCCTGTTTTCACATGGACTGGATTCTTATACTCTACGTTGTGAAGCCAAACCAAAATACATTTTAATCATATTCTTAATTCAGTCTAAAATGTCCTCCTAGCCACTTAGTTCTAGATGCAACGGTAGGCATCAGAATTTTTCTGTGAAGAGGAGGCCAACTCGGTTTTCGTTTGTACTGCAATGGATGTCATTTGTGTATACCTATGAGATCTCCCTCAGAATAGATATGTTTCCAAGGGTTCAGTTCTATTCTGTGAGGGCCAGCAGATATGATAGTGAGTTTTCTGTATTCCTGGCAACAGAGACAACTTCTTAAGAGTCTTTCTCTTAGGTACCAGTTGAATAGAAAATAAAATGTTCAAAATAATGCTTTGTTCAAAAAGCAAATATGAGGACTGGGGCAGTAGCTCAGTGGTAGAGCACTTGCCTGGCACGTGTGAGGCACTGGGTTCGATCCTCAGCATCACATAAAAATAAATAAATAAAAATAAAAATATTGCATTCATTTACAACTAAAAAGAATTTTTTAAAAAAGCAAATATGTATGGATCAATTTGCTAGTTGTAAATTATTTTCTTTTTTATTATAAATTTGAGCTCAAGGAATACAGAATAACCTTATAAACATGATGATATTTAATTAATATCTTTACATAGTAGTCTGGGAACCATGAGGAAATAATAGCAAAGGAACTGTCCTTTTTGCAGGTGATGTGTCTATAATCCTTCCTAGGTAGCTTCCACTCCCCTGTCCCCAGGTCAAACCCTGCAATACTTCATGACCATATATACTGTTTCAAGTAGAGCATTTCTTTTCTCTAACTTAAACTTTATGTAGGCATTTTGGTACTCACTGATCTTCATTTATTGACCCAATTGGATATATTCATTCTACTTACATTTCGTCCCCTTATTTTGTTCCCAGTAGCATCTCTAAATAGGGATGATAGAATAGGGCTGATATCTATTCTACTGCATTCCTCTGCATTCACTGGCAAGGTACTCTCATTCTTTGGCCAAGTGATTAATGTGACAATGTTGTGCAATGGCTACAGCAAAAGATTCAAGATCAAGTAAGTCTGGGTTCACATGTGGTCTCCACTAGATATTATCTGAGTGCCTGTGTGAGCAAACTATTTAACCATTTTGAACTTGGTGTTGCACATCTGTAAATATAATGCCTTCCATGCAATATTTATGGAGATGAACATGAGATAAGAAAGTAAAGCACTAAATATAGCACCTGGCTTAATGGGAGGTGTAGGGCTCAGTGTGTGAAGCCCCTTCCCTAGTGCATACAGCATCACTGCTGTGTTGCACCACCAGCACTCAGTCACCAACTTCCTACAAGGCATGGACTGTCTCCTTTGGAATTTGAACACAAAGGCAAATCTGATGGACAGGAAGGATTTGACAAATACTTACTGACTCTTTTGTAAATGACATAAGCAATCTGCGATCCTCCTTTTGAGGATACAGATTGGCAGCATGTGTGTCAGGGGAAGCCCCCATAGAGCACCGCATGCCAACCAAGTTTCTTGGAGTGGGCTGAGCAATGCCTGGGGCCAAAAGACACTCGTCCCAGCTATTTTACTGTGCACTGATTCTTACTCAGTTATGGGCAAAATGGTGAACAAGACAGATATATCTTGGCCCTCAGACAAGGTTTTATCAGGTGAGGAAAGTGTCTTTAAATTAACACACACGACTATAGAATAAAGATCAGAGCACACCATGATAAAGATAAGGGGAGGGAGAACTAATATAGTTTGGAAATCTCCTCGGAAAAAATAAGTGAGGCATTAGTAATTGAAATCACGTATAGACTTATTTTGTATTCCTCCATCCTTCACAAAATTAAATCTCATAAAAATTAACCTCAAAATAATGCCATAAGATAGCTCTGGTTGTCTCCCTTTTCAAAATTGGAAAACTAAACTCTGGGGAGAGTAATTCTACCAAAGCCAACCCCTACAAGGTGGCAGAACTTGGACCACTGCCAAGAGTATTCCCAGTCTTTTGCCCAGGTGGGGTGATCAATTTGTAATACTCCTTGCTAGGGCCCCTTAGCAAGATTGCTTCTAAGTATCGGTTTTCAGAATGGGTAACGAGCCAAGGAAGTGTGCTCAAAAGGGGCAGACAGTAAATCCAGTGAACGTAGCCTGTCATACTTTAACCAAAAACTCATGTTCCTTTCTCATTTACAAGCTGAATAAGTTAGTGGTGTGATAAAGCTTCTGCTTTTTCCCCTCATTAGACCATCAACAAATGGTGACTGACTCCCTGTCCGGACTCCCTCCTGGTTTATACTTGCTTTTGTGAATCAAAAAACCATCAGCATTTTCTCAGTGAAACGAGTCATGAGATTTCTCTTATTACAGTGTTTGTGCCTCATAATTCTGTCCCAGGAGTTTCCTAATGAGGTTTTATTTCCTTTTAAATTATTAGGCAGAAAATTCTGTTCTTGTTTGGGCCAGAGCCATATCATCCCTTCCAGCCTCATCCAGTTTGCAAACATCTTCCTTCTGCCTGGAGGAGCATGCAGCATGCAAGACCTTCCAGGGAAACGGAAGCTTCTCTAGGTCAGGGATCTGGTACCCATCGCACACAGTCCCTGGACCCTGTATGGAATTCAGCCAGGCAGGAAAGATGCTCTGCTTTTGCTGCTTCTGCCCTCCCACCTCTTCTTTCCAGCTCACGGATGAGCAAATGCCTCCACTTGAAGATGATAATAGCAATAATAAAAGCACTTTCATTTGCTGAGTGCTGTCTCTATGTCAGTCATTCTGCTAACTGCTTTATATGCAGTTTAATCCTCACAATTATTTTTACGGTCGCTATTATTAAATCATATCTTACAGTGAAGGAAACTAAGACTTAAAAATGCTCAACTGATATGTTCAAGGCACATTGTCAGTAAACCTGGGATTGGAGATAGGACTTAAAAAACTTGCCCTGTGTGAGTCACAAGTCTGGTTCTCAAGCAATTTGTGTGGGCATTAGTGCAGAGAAGTTTGGGAAGTACCCACACCTCACTTCAACTTCTGATCATTTGGCTCATTGTGGGCACCCTTGCCCTGCTAAAACAGCAAAGCAGGGGAAATAGAGGACCAATTAATGAGCCCAATACTGTTAAATTACAAATGCATCTCCACCCTCTCTGTTCCCCAGTAGCAATGAAGAGATATAGCTGACCATCGAAGGCCGTCAGTGCCACTCGTTTTTGTCTAAGTCATCTCTCCTAATGTTTGTTCTCTGAGTTGAAGGATTTTCATATTTTTGGTGGGTTTGAATTTTCTGTGATGCTGAGAAATATTTGTTGGTGGTTAATGTAAATACTTGCTGGAATTTCCCCCATGACATAACTTCTGTTGCACTCTTGCACCTCTTCAGGTACCACTGTGGTAAGGAAGGCAGCGTGCGTGGCTTCTGACAGAAGCTACAGAGAAAGAGGAAAAACGACTTACCCAAAGTCATGCAATTAGTTGGTGGTGTCATCTATATGATTAAAAAATATGACAGCAACCACATGATCCTTTTACACATACATTTGGAGAAATTTTAAAATGGTGTTTGGTTAATAACAATATTTTGTCTCCTTAGGGGAACTACATCACCCTACTAGTATCAAATTTGCTTTATAGCAAATGTTTAGGAATCTCTTGCATATATGAATGGATAATTATTGTTGTGCTGTACAGTCTTAAAACAAATTAACCAAGCAGCACTATCTTTTAAATGTGTATTTAACAGTAAGAGAAACAATGCACGTTAGCATCCTTTTGAATACCATGTGATTCAAATTGCCCCCATATTTCATGTACTACATAATGTCATAATCTTTTCTTTCCACGTGAATCACATTATTTAGTCTTAAAGCTATTTTCGTACTCACTTCTCATTTACTTTTAAAATGACAACAGCAACAGTTTACTCTTGCTGATTTATTTTTTTTCAGTCAGTTCTCTATATGCTTTTAATGTGACTGGTTTCTCCCTTGCATAGCCCTGTCTAATTTCCTTTGTCCTGATAAAGACTTTGGACCACCAACTCTCATATCTACCTAAATTTCCTTAGACATGTAGTCAAGTAAATAGAATGCTTTCCATTTTATGAACACTTTTTTTTCTTGAAATGAAATACTACAAATACCATGACATTCAACACTGTGGTTGAGGTTTTAAGTATGTTCAGGAAATTAAAAGCTAGGATCCCTGCAGGAACTATGCGATAATGATACATGGATGGTAAGTGTAACAAATTTCACATATATCCAAAAGAGCTGAGTCATCACTGCCTTTTTGCTGTGAACAAATACCAATTCCCTGACCTCAGAATCTTCAAACGTTAAGTTAATGCATTTTATTTCCATTTCCAGTGAGTTGTTTGAGGCAGTATTACACACATGAGTTCTGATGGGTTTTATATTACCAGGATATTGATACTTGCCAACGCTCAGTTAATTTACTTTTCATTTTCAACTCCTTATGGAATGATATGCTGTTAGTTGTTACTTTTCAATCTTATGTTCACGCTTTCATATTGCAATTACTCAGCTTTTAATAGAAAGCTAAATGGAAAAATCCTGCTTGAGTGTGAAATATGTGGATTTGCAGGTTACATATTCCCTACCTCTTTCTTCTTTCTACATCATATCTCAAAACTTCAAGCCTGTTTGTTTTTTTTTGTTTTTGTTTTTGTTTTTTTCCTGACAGTGTAATGAAATAGGATATAGCTTATGGAATGGGATAGCTGATTGCATAGTAGTATTCCTGGGGAATTATGCCTATGAGAATTAAGAATGGATAAGAACTTGATAGTGAGATAATATACTCCATGAAAATATAATCCTGAGTCCAGCAATTAAAACCTCCTCATTTCCATCACTGCAGTATTTTACTGCAAATCAATGCCTATGGAGCAGCATTTCCAACCAGGGCAGGCAGAAATAACTTTAGAGAGTCAGAGAGCTAGGGAATACTCTTAGAGCCTTCCCTTTGGAGGAGTCTGCTCCTCCAAAAGCAAACTGTTGCCATGGATTGAGTTTCCAAAGGCAAAGACACTCTACAGAACAAGGAGGGAAAAAGATTTAAAATAAGTAGAAATCTTTTGCACAAGGACTCCCTAAGTTTGTATTTTTGTGGCCATGGTTTATAAATGCAGCTGTTTTGTGTTATGCGGGCCGCTCTAGAAAGCACTCTAAGTCTGAATTTCAAATCAAAAGAGAGCTTTATTTACCTGGCCAGGGACTGTCACCCTCATAGAGACTCAAGCTCTGTGGGAGGACAGCAGCTTCCTGGTCCCTCCAAGGAGAATAGAAGCACAAAAACCTCAACTCAGTGACTTGTTTATCACCATGTAAGCTAGCCAATCACAGAAACTAAAACATTAATAAGTGGGACCTGTGGGCTCTAGGTGGGACTGGATTTTCCAGTTAGCAAGCAAACGATAAACAAAAGCAAAAAAAAAAAAAAAAAAGCATTAGATTTCCAATTCAGTTGACCACAGTCCTGGGTTTAGGAAGGTGCTAGACAGTCGTATCCTGAATTTTGGGGGTTGGCAGGGTGAGAATATACTTCAAAGTCATGTAGACCCACAAGGACATTCAAACCCAGGATGTAGCTCACCATGACTACCAATGCATCCTGAGTAGGGTACAATTTGTGGGGTACAAAGTACAGAAAACATTTTTTTATAAGAAAACAGCTTTCATTTCAGTTTCTCTGAAACAGCTCTTGTAACAGTTTTTTATAGAAGGCAGCAAAATGGAGTCTTAGGCCTGTTTATGACAGTTCTTGCTTTATAATTGTCTTATCTCACTTATCAAAATCTTGTATCTATACTCTATATTTTTACTAATCTATAACCTATAACTTACACTCTTACTGATTGTATTTATCAATTCACACCATACCATTTTGTTGTATATTCATTTTGAGTATTGAATCCTTGAATGCTTACTAAACTAGGATCCTTTCTTTCTTACTGATGACTTATTCATGATTTTTAAATAACTGACAGTGGATTGTTTGATTCTTAGAACGCTAATGAACAATGTGAACCCTTTTCTTTAATGGTATCTCTGTGTCAATTCTAAACAAGGAATGAACTCTTAAGTGCCTCCTTGATGATAGCAAATTGCTTACAGTGGCTCAAAATGGGTTAGGAGAGTTTTTTATTTACTAATTATTATGAATTTGGACCAGAACCTGTTCAGAACTTGTAGATGTCAGTATCTCTTTGTTTTGTATGTGTGGCTGTGTGTATGTTTGGTGTGGTGCACATGAGTTCACATGTTAACCTGTGTTTTTAAATGTGCACTACACACATCCCTAATGGAATCCAAGTTTGGATTTGCTTTTGAATAACAACAGTACCAAAAGCTCATTATACTTTAGGCACTTTCTGAGCTGAATTATATGCAGACAATACAATGTATGTTAGTATCAGAATTTGTTTGGGGACTAAAAAAAGACAACTAATGATTCAAATATGAAATTAAAAAACAACAGTTATCATATTTACAAATGAAAGCTCATTCATTTCTGAATAAGAAAGCAAACAGGAAGGGTGCTCTGTGTGTGTGTGTGTGTGTGTGTGTGTGTGTGTGTTTGTGTCTACAATTTCTAAGCACATTGTTCCTGTTGATCTGTTGTTCTCATTTCGTTTGCAGTCTTCCAAGAAGCTTGGAAGCGGTATCATTTATTATCATTTGTAGAGTTTGTACATTTAGTAATTTACATTGATAAATTTGATATCATCAGACTAAAACTGTCTTTCCCAGTTAGTAAGTGAAACTAAGATTTACTTATTAAATTTGAAATTTTGTCAATAATCCTTGAAACAAATTCCCCTTTTAGGCTTCTCATTTTCCCACATTAATAGCACACAAACATTTTAAAACAGATTCCTTTTGAAATGATTTTTTTTTCATTAAACACAAACTTAAGTTGATGTTAAGTGAAAATTTGAGGTGACTTAATTTTGATTGAGCTGACATTTGTTTTACACTTGGACAAAGGATCTGCTATCAACATTTAACAATGAAACTAAATTAGTAGTAAAAGCCATATGAGAAAGAGTGTTCTAGTCACCTTTCCAGGAGGTCTTTTTTTGAGCATAGTCTATATACAAAAGTTTGGTCAGATGTAAATCTTTTAAAAAGATATTAACCCTTAAAGTTTTTCTTAGATGTGAATTAGATTTTGTAGAGTAATTCTAATGAGTTCTTTCTAAGCCTTGAAATATATTTATTTGTATTATCACTAAAAACACTTTGCTAACATTTATTGATATATAAATTTTATATATTTTAAAAATATACATACATTTTAAAAATAGACATTTTTAAAGTGTGAAGCTCTGTCGTTCTGGGCCTTTAAAAATATTCTAAAGTTTAATTACTAATATAGATCATGTCACTTGGTAGGCCCAATTTTCTCTTTTAGCCTTTTTCACATATATTTTTTTCATTTTTCCTTCTAAATAAACAGGCTTCAGATATCCCTTTTACTTGTTGTCTCACGTTTAGTATCTTGTCCTGGCGAAGCTTTCTTTGGCATCTCAGATGAGCCTCCGTTTCCTATTCTATGAACTCAAAGCACCTACATTTTTTATAGCACTTTCCATAATTGAAATTACACAATTAAAATGTCTCTTTAGTGCTTTCTGTCCCTCACCACTACACACTTGGCAGATTGGAGACTATGTTTACCCTGCTCATTGAGGATGCCCAGAACATAGTAGGTGCTTTGATATTTGTGGAGACCATGACAGGCTTTCATCCTCTGCCTTCTTCACTGAGATGTTCTTGTCTGAACACATGTAAGTTAATGTTTATAGGAGAATATTTCAAAATCCAGGATCCAGGCTGAATCGAACCAATTTTTCTCTATGAGTCTTTCATATGTCTTATTCTGATGACACTTTTTTTTTGGTCTCTGATTCTCAAAAACATTTTTTCTTTGTTCAGAAAAAAAATCAGTAAACGGCCATCCAAGATTATCAAGTGACTGTCTTCTTTCTGTTTCTTGATACTCCAGTGGTATGGGAATAATTGAAGGAAGGCAGAGATCAAATTACAATAGTCTCATCAGAGGTTATTCAGAAAATACTGTGGAAAGGCCAAAAAAAAGGCTAAATATCTGGACCTCTCTTAAGACAGAAGAATAGAGACGTTTGCTGCAACTTCATCAGAGACCTTTACTAGGAGATTTGCTTTCACTGAGCAACAAGTTTCTTAGACTTTTTGTGCCTTAGTTTCTTTGTCTTCAAAATGAAGAAAAACAGCAGAACCTACCCAATATTATTCTTAAAGATTAAGAGAGAGAATTTGCTAATACATGGAAAGTGCTCAATTAACACAGTATTAGGCATGTTGGGAAAACCCCATAAAAATTAACTATCTTATTGCTTTTTCCATATGTATAATTAACCCAAATCAATAGTGTCCCCTCATTTTTCTTTCTTTATTTTTTTGATATTATTATAGAATTTGTTCATAAATAACAATTTCAATTTTGTACTAAATCTTTTAATCTCTTTGTCACAAAATATCCATAGACACAACAGCTTGTTAGGTATCTCTCACCCCATCCCTGCAAAATTCCCCACTTGGAAAAATTTAATTAGGGGATACAGCTAATATGAGAAGAATAAGAAACTTATAAGTTAAGGATTTTTTTTTTCTCAATTAGAAGAACAAGAGAAAGTTGGAGAATATAATTGGAATTCAAGTACTGGCTGATTGGGGAAAGTAGACACTCCCAGAAATTGTGGGAGAAATAAGATGAGGGACTTCTTTTATCTGAATAAAGCCAACATTTACATGTGATTCTGTCAGAAGACCTTTCTTAATGTGGTATTAGATATGAGGTATCCCCTGAAAGCTGACTTGTGAGACAATGCAAGAATTTTCAAAGATGAAGTGATTAGATAATGACAGGTGTAAAGTAATCAGTGGATTAATCCATTGGTATGAATTAACTGGATAGTAGCTGTGAGAAGGTAGGGTCTGGGGATGTGCTTTGGGGGTTTCTGCTTTGTTCTTGATAAGCAGAGTTTTTTTGCTTCCTGGTTGCCATTACCAGAGCAACATTCTTCTGCCATACCCTTCTGAAGTGATGTTCTGCCTCAACTCAGGCCGAGTTTTCGCCAGCCAGCCATAAACTAAACCTCTGAAACCATGAGCCAAATTAAGCTCTTCCTTCTGTAAGTTGTTCTTTTCAGTTAGTTTGGTTGCAGGAAAAAAATTAACTAAAATATGGGAAATTAGAAAAGAACAAATAGAAATAATACAGATTATGCCAGAGAGAAGTGATGGTATTCTTTTGATTTTCACAAATATATTCAAGCCTGCTTGGAACTAAATGCCTTACTAACTTAAATTATAATGTACAGACTATTTATACTGTCTGCTAGTACATGATTAAATAAGAAATGTTCCAAAGAAGTGTTTTGTGAAGTTCTTAGATGGGAGAGGTAACATCAGTTGAAGGAATCAACAGCTTCCTGGAAAGTAGTGGTATTGATGATGGACCTCAAAGGACTGGTGAAGTTTTAATGGGTAAAGATAGAACCCTGAAAGGGTCCTGCAGAGGAAATGAGTTTAATAAAGGAACAAGAGCATGAAGATGTGTGGAAAAATGATGGTATTTCCATAAAGCATGAATGGGGTCAGAGTAAAACCACATTACCCTACCAAAAGTGTCTCCTGAATTTGGAGCCACTAAAATTATTTAAAGGAAAATTCCAGCTGTCAAACACAAGGATCACCTCCTTCAATTTTAAGGCTGAAGTTTCCTACAGATTCATGCTGAAGCATCCAGTAGGATCTACAGTTGCCATCTTTTGTTCTTTCCACCGGAGCGTAGCTTAGAATAATGGATCATGGCCTTCTTTTTTGAGGCAGACATTGGAAGCCACAGTTGTGACTTCCAACCTCTTAATTCTCCTCATTTATAGAATTGGAAAATCAGAGATCTGGTTTATTAAACACCTTTTTTTTTTTTTTTTGGAGGTGAGACTATTGAGTTCAAAAATAATTAAATGTAAAAAAATGAACTGAGTTAAAAGAATGCAATAAGCCTCTGAACCAACTTGGATTGATTTTTAAAGTAATGAGAAAGACAGGTGTGGTGGTGCATATCTGTAATCCCAGCAACTTGGGAGGCTGAGACAGGAGGATTAAAAATTCAAGACTAGCCTCTGTAATTTATGAGGCTGTAAGCAACTTATTGAGACTATGTCTCAAAATATAAAAGCCAGCCATGGTGGCACATGCCTATAACCCAAGAGGCTCTAGAGACTGTGGCAGAAGGATCACAAGTTCAAAGCCATCCTGAGAAACTTAGTGAGACCCTAAGCAACTCAGCAAGACAAAATAAAATATCTACAAAATAAAATAGGGCTGGAGATGTGGCTCAGTGGTTAAGTGCCCCCTGGGTTCAATCCCTAGTACCGATAGATAGATAGATAGATAGATAGATAGATAGAGTTGGGGATGTAGCTCAGTGGTTAAGCTAAGTGCCACTAGAGTAAATTCCCAGTAACCACAAAGAAAAAAGTAATGAAAATTAAAAAAAAAAAAAAAACATAGTTGTGACTCTTTTTTGTAATAGGTGTTTTTTAGTATCTGTTTTGAAAAATCATATGAGCACACATGAACTCACCAAGTATCCTCCCTCAATTACCCACCAACTCCTCTTTCCTTATTCTTTTGAGAATACCTTCCAAATTCCACCTTTCAGTCAATTTGAAAATTGGTCAAGGAAGTGCAGGCAGTTGATTCCCTAAGAGCTTCCGTTAAAGCCTCACTGGGAAGCTAGTAATTGGCATTCAGGGCAGAGAGTAAATGATGAAATATGTGCTTTGTTTGTTGATAGTAATGTCCCTCTTCCACTTCTGATCTTAGTAATTTGAATCTTTTCAATTTTTCTTAGTCATTGTTGCTAAATTTTGTGTACCTTTTCAAGAAATAACTTTTGGTTATGATGATTCCTCCCCCCACGCCCCTCCCTGACTCCCCCTCCCTCTCCCTTTTTCCTACTTCATTAATTTCCACTGTCTTGTGTATAATTTCTTCTAGTTGTTTTAGGTTTAGGTTACTTATCTTTTTTCCTGTTTCTTAAAGTGGAATTTTAGATTATTAATTTAAATATTTTTAATATAAGCATTTAGAGCTAGAAATTTTCCTCTAAACATTACTTTTGTTATATCCCATAAGTTTTAGTATATTGTGCTTATATTTTAATTTATCTCAAAATATGTCTAATTTATCTTACAATTCCTATATATACTGTCTAATCATTTAGGAATATGTATAATTTTCATGAATATCATTTTGTGTGGTAAAAGAACATATGTTGTATTATTTCATTATATTTAAATTTATTGAGGCTGGTTTTTGTTTGTTTGTTTGTTTTAGGTACCAGGGATTGAACTCAGGGGCACTGGACCACTGAGCCACATCCTCAACCCTGTTTTGTATTTTATTTAGAGTCAGGGTCTCACTGAGTTGTTTAGCATCTCACCATTTTTGAGGCTGCCTTTGAACTCATGATCCTCCTGCCTCAATCTCCCAAGCCGCTGGGATCACAGGCATGTACCACCGCACCCAGTTTGAGGCTGGTTTTATGGTCTAAAATGTGGTCTATACTGAAGGTTGTTTCATGGGGACTTGATAAAAATATGTATTCTATTGAGACTGGATGGGCATTATGTAGATATCTATCCCTTTCCTCTTGTTGATGTATACTGTTTTTTCAAGTCTTACTTCTTTGTTGCTCTATAGAGTAAATTCTTTGATATAGAAGTTTTAACAGTATAAATATCACACTGATGTAAGCTCCAGGATTCAAAAAATTTCTTTTTTCTCCACAATAGCTTCCTGTAGCAATATTTTAACTTTTTTTTAAATAAAATTTCAGTCAAACTATCTTTTAAGCTATTTAGGGAAACTGTCATTTTCTTTGATTTGGCATGCTCTCATTCACCCTTATCCTCCAATTATTTTAAAGATAATGTCTGTAATTTATATTTTTAATTTATGATTATGTCTTCTGGTTTTATTTCCACTAAAAGCTGGATTGGTTGAAGACTTAATTGGCTTTATTTGCAATTCTAGAATAGGGCAAAACTCCATTCCATAAAATACAATTAAATGTTTCAACTAAAATCAGGCCATAAAATGGAAACTTCCTTTCCATCTGTGCAAGCTATTTTTTCAGGACAAGGTGCATACGTATATGACCTTGTAAGTCCAGAAGAAACAAAAGTCTCTGATTAGTATAACCTGAAGAATGAGAACACAGCAGTGAGGACCTAAATTACAAGTGAGATGGACTGTGACAAATTACGGGATAGACCAGAAAAATAGAAGACTGGAAACCCACAGTTATCCACAAGTTCCAGTTGGTCTGACACACTGGTAAGACCATTCCATCAAGATTCCCAGTTACAACCAATCAAAGGCTGAGTATTTTTCATTGTTGCCTCTATCACTGTCTTTGTTGTCCGAGGCTGCTGTAATAGAATCTTAGAATATTAGAGCCTAGATGGCTTAACGACAAACATCTGTTTCTCACAATTCTGGAGATTTCTAGGAATTTCAACATGAAAGAGCCGATAAATTCAGTGTTTAGTGAGGGCCCTGTTCCTGATTTTCATATAGTCAGCTACTCTTTGTACCTTCCCATGGCATAGAGGAGCAAGAGAGATGGAGAGAAAGAAAGAAAGCCCTCCTGTGTCTGTTCTTTTATGGGAACCAAGTGTTGTCATGAGAACTCACCCTTCATGACCTAATTACTCCACAGAGGCTCCATTCCAAATATATTAATATTAGGGATTAAAGTTTCAACATATGAATTTGAGGAGGAAGTGGTTACAAACATACAGTCTGTATTTTTTACCATCTCAAATCAAGACATGATCCTGAAAACCACCTCCTGATTTAATTCCAAAACTGAACTCTGTCTTTTTTTTTAGTTTTATTGATTTTATTTTTTTAAATACACGACAGCAGAATGCATTACAGTTCTCATCAAACATATAGAGTACAATTTTTCATATCTTTGTATATAGAGTATGTTCATGCCAATTTGTGCCTTTATACATGTATTTTGTTATTTTTTTGCATTACAATTCTTATTACATATATATACCACAGTTTTTCATATCTGTTACATATAAAGTATGAACTCTGTCTTTTATCCTTATCAGAATATCTTCTTCCCAATCAACCAAGGGAACACACTTGCATATGCTGTGAGTTCATCAGGGAATCAGGAATACCCAAATGAGCAGAGAAGTGGAGAGCATACAATAATTCTTTGTCTTTTGCAGGAGGTGGGGAGATAAAAATTAATATTAAGAAGGCCTTTGAAAAATCACTATTTTCAGACAGATTAAAATCACCAACATTTCTAGCCTATCTTTAAGGCTAATATTTCATTCCCCAAACCTCCTCCTTGAGATATAGAAGCTCATTTAACCAGATCAACTCTCTTGAGACTAAATAGAGAGAATCAAATGTCCCACAACATTGTTTGGCATAAGCCCCCCTCTGTGATCTGGCTCACTCTTCTAGACCCCACGGCAGCGTTATTAGCTTCCAAAGTACATGCCACTAAGGACCATCTTGTTTCCTTTACATTACTGATCAGGATGGTTCTGCTACTTGGTCTTTTACCCTAAAGCCTTGTCCTTGCAATCTGTGCTATTTTGAGAGTGACTCTGGATAGCTGTTCTTTGAATTGCTTGGGTTGGTATGGTAACAATGGCATTAAAATTGTGTGTGCATGTAATAAAAGCCAACCTCAATGAATAGCCACAGCATTGTTTCTCATGCCATGGTGAGTGGAACCCCTCAATCAGAAACCCCTGGGAGGTTTGTTTAAAAGCCAGATTTGGATACAATACCTTTGGGTTGTGGCTCAGCAATCTATGTTTTAAAAATCCACTTAATTCTAATACATTAAAGTTTTAGACCTCGTGATTTAGCACTGTTGGTAGGTACTCCATGTAGGTATGAATTCTTACCTTGTAGTTAGCCTATAGTTAATTTTGCCCTAACACCTTAAAAAAATTTGGTGGAATATAATTATGAAAGAGTTCCTGAGAATAATGCAAATAATTGGTTCTCTTATTAATGTAGTTATTTTTGTACTCAACATTAATTATTGATCAGGCAGTATTCCCACTAATCCCTTGCTAAGCAATTTTTCGTGAGTAGAGTACATAACCACTAACTTTTTACACAGGCAAATAAATAGCGGGTGAGACCATTGTCGAGTAAGAGTTGATTGGAATCCATCATCGCTGTTTCCTCAACCTTGACTCCTGAGGTACATCTGAGGTTTTCCCTTGTGATAAGAAACAAGCATGCTAGTAGATTTATTTATCAACCTCCTAGCTGAAGCATCACATATCACAAGTCACACATGACCTGCTTTCATGAGATTTTAAGAAGAAGTAGTGAAAAATCAGCTAAAAGGAGAGGAAAAAGGGCTTTTCAATTGCAGGGTCACATAGAGTTCTCGTTTGAGCCTGAGCAGTTTCATAGTGAAGCCACAAAAGTTAATAAAAAGGAGTTTAAATCTTCTGCCTGAGATGAGTCTCTTCTCTGAAACTCCCCGCAAGACACTTGGCAGCCTCGTGTCTGCGTCTGCTCTGTGAACAAGCTTCCTCTCAAAGAATTACGATTCTGTTCCTGGGTGTTCCATGATGATATATCAGTCACTGACAGCGAGATCCCCTCAGGGGCCTCCCTGCAACTTTGGATCCAAGGAACCTCCCACAACGAGGCTGACCCTAGCGATGTCTTTCAAGGCCTTTCCCACTTGGCTCTTGAAATCCATGGTGTTCACCCCTGATATTGTCTTAAAACCTTAGAAAAAGCCTGAATGCAAAAAGTTTCTATCATGTCAGCCTGCAACGGTTCCATACAGCAATTCAATTCTAATTAAATATTGCAGAAAAGGAAGGTGTATTCCCTCCAATGATCTATAAGCTTGATGAATACAGGCACCTTGTCCTATGAATTTTAGCATTTTTAGTCTTCTTCACATCACCTGCTTTTCTCACCTCACCTCCTCTATTGACTCACTTAATGCAATAACTCACACTGCAATACATGGGCTACCTATATGCCTATTAAAATTACAACAAATTAATTTGTTAAATCAGATGGATTAGCAGATGATATATCAACTAATTTTTGTAGTATGTGTAACAAGAAGAGAATGTAAGTATGCCATATCATGTTGTATGAAAGCAAGATAATTCACTTCTTACATGCTACACTAGGGTACTAAATTGTAGGGGAAGAAAGATTAGATACTGATTGTTTTTAAATTGCAGCACTTAAAATATTATAGAATTAGTATTGTTGTCTTGTAGATATTTAAAATTTTTAGCCCTTACAACAAATCTGAAACTCTTACTGTGTGCTCATTACTGTACTAGATCCCAAAACAAACAAGGATGCAAAAATAGACAAGACATGGCCCCTAATGCCTAGAAGCTCACAAGCAAGAAACCATTACAGTGAAGTACAGTAGCTTGACATAGCCATGCACACACACTGTGAGAGCAGTTCAGGAGAGGAAATAAGCCCTACTGAAGTCAGGGAAAGCTTCCTGGAGAAGCCCCTGAAGGTGATGACATCTGACTGTGGTTGTGCAGTGTCCTTCCAGGTGAAGGGCAACAGAAAACACATTCCCTTGGAGAAGAAGGAATGTGAATAGAAATGGGAGGTGTCTGACAGATTTAAAAAGCTGGATCAGTTGGAAAGCATGGACTTGAAGAAGGAGAAATTAGTAAGATAAAAATCTAGGAAGAGTGGCTGAGTCAGATCCTGAAGGACCTGGCATGTTTAGGCTAGGGACACTTTGTCTGCCCTGGTACCAGCAGAGTTGCACTGAATGTTTTGGAATAAGATTAGCCATATAGAAAGGCAGCCAGGAGAACTGGGAGGTGGCAAGATTCTGGAACCTCTCATAGAGATCCAGGTGAAAGATGGCTACAGTCTAATGGTGGGGTAGAGAAAAGGAAGCAAGACTATGAAAATACTGAGCAAATAAAATCAGTGAGACCAGAGACTTCTTGGCTCTAGGTCAAAAGAGAGAAAGAGAAAAAAGTCAAAGTCTACCTTGGTGGAACTATTTGTCTGTTAGGGCTGCTATAAAAAGTACTACAAACTCTGTGACTTAACAGAGATTTATTGTCTTATAGTTCTGGAGGCTGTAAATCTAAAATCAATGTTTGGGCAGTTTGGATCTTCCTGAGGGCTGAGGGAAGGAACTGTTTCAGATCTCTTTCTAGGTTGTAAATGGCATCTTATGTCTTTTCATATCACCTTTCCTGGATGTATTTCTTTCTTTGTATCTAAATTTCTCCATTTTGCAAGAACTCTGGTCAAATTGAATTTGAGCCTATTGTAATGACTTTGTTTTAATTGGATAACCTCTGAAAAGGCCCTTTCTCTAAACAGGCCACAATTTAACCCTTAATGGTGTTGGGGATGATCTGCTGAGACAGAGAGGCAAGAGGAGATTTGATGGATGTGGGGGGAAGAAGATGAAATTGGTTTCATGCTATGCTGCTCATGTAGCATTTTCCTTAAATATACTAGTATCATCGTCTCATTTGCTGCTTGCTTTTGTGACTTTTATATTATGCTTGTACAGTAACTTGGTTTCCGTTTATCTTGCTTTACTATTTGATTCTTCTGACAGTACCTAAGGGAATGGGGCTGTGGAGAAACCCTGGGCTGCGCAGCTTATATACAGCTGTCAGATCCTATAGCGTTGAATGCATTCTGCTTAGATGACATTAATCCATGTTTCAACCACCCCTCCCCAAGACAGGGGCTGTCATCACTGAGAATGACACCTGAGGCCAGTAAAACTAGTCCTTAGAAGCTCTTCACAATCATGTTGTCAGCAAGAGCCCCCAACAAAACTCAAGACCCATAGGCCAGGAGGCAAAGATGTTGCTGTCAAATTTAGCAGCTAAATATGCTTAGTTCCTATGTTGATGACTCTTTATTTTCTTTAGAGTTGTCATTGGCTCTGGCCATTTGGTGCTATATGGGGCGAAGTAGTATGGGTGGATTGTCAATTCCCAGGTCAGTAAACCAAGAATCTGTCCTTCAAATTTTTTTGAAAGCAAGATTGTCAATATTAGCCAAATCCCAAGGCACACTTAGTGAACCTCAAGACTGAGATTCCTCTCCTTTGTCACTTTGAAAGATTGGGTCCTGTTGAAGGCAAAGATGAATTGTGACCCAGACAGGAGAATCACATTGGGCAGAAAGACTTCCTGGCTTTAATTAAAGTACTGAAATTGATGAGTATTGTAAGTGACTTGCCAAATTGCCTGACAAAATGATTTCCACAGATAACTCCTTGTTTTCAAAAAAATGCAAGAAAGTAGCCAGAGCTTTGAAGTGAACCAAACAAATGACATCCTAATGGAGGATTAGCTGGAAGATGCCTGAGGTCTGGAAAACTACCAAGTATTACTCTGGAAAACTCCTTTTATTACAGCCCCTGGAGCAGCCCCACAGTCTGACACTAGATTTGTATAATGTTGTTTTTCTCCCCAATTTATGAGAGACATCAGAATTATATTTGCCTAAATTATCATTATTGAGAGTTACTTTTAAAGAAAGACAATTTGGATAATAGTTTTGAAAGTTGAGATTTAATTTGGTAGCTTCATTTCATTCTCTGATTTAAGCAGAGAATTTGGATAAATAACAACATAACAACCTGAGACACTTTAAGTTAGAGAGATTTTTAAAAAAATGATCTTACTGTGTTTTTTTTTAAAAGCTAAGCTGAAAAATTGTTTTAGATCAAGTAAAAGGGATTTTAAACTGGCTTAGCACATATTAATTCTTTATTATTGTTCAAAACAAACAAAAAGAGATACTGATGCTTTTCTTAATGAGTTCATTTGTAAAATGTCTCAGTGGCTTCTGTTTTGGGTAGTTTCTTGGATCCTTTTGGGGGCCAATTATTATAGCCCACAAGACCAATATGAATGGGAGAGTAGTTCTAAAATTTTGTGCTGTTGGAGAAATTAATGGTGTTTTTATGAGGAACTGGAATAACTGTGAGGTGATTTAGAATTTACCCCTAAGCCAACAAAGAGTTAAGGAGAACCCAGAGTAAATGGGATGCTGTCAGGAGCTGTCAGAGCAGATATCCTCTGCTCCATTGGATCTGCCAGCTATTAAATGCACTTATTTCACTTCTCCTGAGCTATGCATGGTACTTGTCCTGCGATGAAGGGAGCCCCATCTCTGTACTCCACATCCCACCAACAGCCATTTGATGTACCTACAGTTCTAATTTACCCAGTGATATGCTGAGAAAAAAGAATGAGTAAATTTTAAAATGAAGCTGCACCATCATTGAGCTAGGCACAGACATCCTTCCTCTGAATTTTAATCAGCCTGTGAATTCCCGCTTATTAGTTATGGTTAATCTACAGATGTCTTACTTTCTAAAGGCCTTCAGAGAAAATTAAATGTTGTTGAATCATTGGGGTCTTCTTTGATATGTATGTAGCTCATGTTAAAATTAATGAGTGTTCATCACAGATTAATAAGAGAGACCTCTTTCTATAGAGGTTAGTAAGGAAGACACAGCAGTGATTTCAGTGGCCCTGCATGAGCACATTAGGTCAATGGCTTGATTCATAGGTGAAGGTTCTGTTGCCTCAGAGGAGATAAATGCAACCTAAGGCAGGATGACTTTATGATGGGTGGAGAGAGATGGAAAAGGAAGCTACCTCCTCTCAATGTCTCCTCAGGTAACAGTCCACAGCATGGAAGGGATTCTATCATGAAAGTGTTCCCTGAGATTTAAAAGTTTCTCATATAGTATAACTTCTAAATCTCCTGGAATTTATAGTTGGATGGGGGCAGAGAGAGCAAAAGAGAGAGAGAGAGAGAGAGAGAGACAGAGACAGAGAGAGAGAGAGACAGAGATGCCCACTTAGGAAAATAACTTCTTATTAATAAATAACAAAGACTCTGTCTTATGGGCTAATTGAGTGTCAAGTGGATATGACGATTCTAGTCTCACTTCTTTTGACTTTGATTTCCTCAACAATAAAATGAGATAGTTTAGACAGGTTCCCTTGAAGTTTCCCCTTGCTCTAAGAGTCAATGATTATAATGTAGACAGCACAGTATGTATGCAATTGATAAATAGGGTGGTGGCATTATAAGGATGAGATGATGTTAATCATGAAGGATTACAGGAAAAGGTGCAGAAGGAACAGCTTTGCAAGTGAGCAAAGCTGTACAGAGCATGGGGCTGTGGAGTCAGGAGATAGCACAACAGTGGCTTGATACCTACTGCGTGACATGGAGGATGCTTATTTCCCTCTGCCACCATTTTGCCATTTGACACACAAGACATGGTAGTCTTCCTTGTTGGTTTGCTGTGTGGTGTAATTTAGAAACTGTATGTCCAGGGTACAGCATCGTATCTGCCTGTGGCAGGCCAACAACAGTAGAGCCTTTATTGTTGAATAAAGCATAAGAGCACTCACACATTGGCATGTTGAGCAAATATTCCCTAAAATCATTCTAAATAACTCTTAGAATGCAAAGTTGATCTTTTTATGTCCTCCATGGGAGTTTGGTATTTGAAATCTTGATTCTCTTCATAAGGGAATTTTTACAATGCTAATTACCTACATATAATTTATCTGGTTTATTAAGTTTGACTTCAGATTTTTGGATTTTCTTAAGGACGATCAACCCTGAAAGCTTACTAATATCTTGCTTATTCACATTTGCCCTCTTTTGTGAACAGCTGTGATGATATGTGATGACTGACTTCAAGAAAAATGCCTCCCCCTCCTCTCTTGAAAAATTAAAGTAGAGGAAGATTTTCTTCCAGTGATTGTTCTCATAGGCTGAATGGTCTTTAAATTGCAATTGACAGAGTGCTTAGTGGAATGCTATATTTAGGAACTATTGTGTACCTATGTCTATTATCTGTGTTTCCTTTTCTTTTCCACAAGGTGGTGTTTCCATGGAAAAAGCGCATTTGTTGCTTAGGAGATTGTCCACTCTTCTCTTTTTGCTTATCCTTCCCATTTAATCCCAGGCAAGTTTGTGATATCACTCACAGTTGCCATGGAAACTATTATGATGTCATGTGTGTGGAGCTATTATGTAAAGTGGTGACTTAGCAGCCAGATCTTCTGAAACAAAAGAGGTGCATGCCATGTCTGTGCACACACACATACAGACACATATATATACTGCAGGAATCATTTGAAATGATCCTATCACAGAATTTATGAAGGGAGAAATGCATCAGACTTTCTTTTCTCAATCAAGTGGAACTTATATTCTGCTTTCAGAAATTCTGGCTTCTCAGTCAAGATAAAGAAGAATGTACAACTTTTCTCACTTAAGTTACCAACCGAATCTGTAGCACTCTGCACCAAGACCAATTAATTTGTAGCATGCACTTAGCTCTTTCCCTATAAGTTGATCATTCTTAATCAGTGTGACTGGAAATTAATCAAGATACAGTAGAAGTGTAAAATTCTGTTACTCATAACTAAACTAAAAATTGTAGTCTGCTAAAGGGAAAAGGAAAGGAGAATAATATTTTATCGAGTTCTGTCTAAATGCTAAGTAGTTAACATTCCCAGGACCACCTTCCTCTTCTCTGCTTGCACATTTTTTTTTTTACCTTCAGCAACAACCTATAAACACTAGCAGACTCTCTCCCATCCAGTTTCCATTTTCCACTCCCATTTAAATCATACTCCTACCCCATCTCTCTCATTCCACTTTGTACTAAGTGTGTTGAAAGGATAATCCACAGTTCCCAACCAACCTGTACATCAGAATCATTAAGGGAACCTATAAAATACAGACTTTCAGATTCCCATTCATAGGTTTCAACTTAGAACATTCAGAATGTGGCCCAGATCTTTCTATTTTTTGCAAGTTCCTTGGATGATTCTAATGAACTGTCAGGTAGTGGAACACTAATAGTTTACTGTCTGCTTCTAATTTTCTCTTTTCCCATTCTCCCATCATCCCTAAACAATCTGATTTCTATCCTTTTGACAGTGAAAATGCTTTTACCAGGATCACCACAGCTGTCAGTGCTGTGAAGTGCAATGTCATGTTGGTCCACTTCCAAATACTATATATTGCTAGCCTTTCTCACTTTGGAATTTTCTCCCCTTAACCCCTATGATTTCTTTTGTAGATTACCTTAAATGTTGGTTTATACATCCATATACTATGCTTAGCCCTCTAATCTTATTTCTCTACAGACTGAGCAAGTTCATCTCTTCTAATGGCTTAACTATCACATGTATGTTGATGATACCCATATGCACCTACAATTCTGACCAACTCTTACCTGAGTTGAAGAATCAGAGCTATACCTATGTGCTGGTGTATGTTTCTGAATTCCCTACAAGCTGCTTAGACTCAACTTGTCCTAAACTGAACCTATTGTCTTCTTCACTAAAGCTTCTATCGTGTAACAGCATTCCACTGTCAACAAAGATAAAAACTTGAAATCATACTTGTCTAACTTACCTCTAATATTAAACAATCACAAAATCTTTCAATTTATTTCCTAAACATTTCTTGCATATATATATTTTTTTGTGTGTGTATCTCAGCTTAAGACTCTCATCTTCCCTCGAGACAGTCTTCTAACAGGTTTTCTAGGTATCTAGTAGTAATTTATGTTATTGTCCCCACCCCCATTATTGGATAGCTAGCTCCATGAAGTTAGAAAATATGGCTTCTTCATGCTGTATTCTCAGCATCTAGCTCAATGTCTGGCAGGTGATCAATAGAGTTAGATAAATGAAAGCTGAACCATCCAGCACACGGCTCCTTTGGAAGTTCTTACTTACAGATCAAACATATAAAGTGATGAGCTTTAGGGCTAGAGTGTTTAAAACTTGAATTGCTGGCATTCAGGTTGCTATTGGTATAAAGTCTAGAATTTTGCAATTTATTTCCCTCCTGCAGGTCTTCAGCACCATACTAGGTCAACTGTAAATTTTCCGTCACAGTGAGAGGGAACTGTCCATTTCACTTAAAAGTGACCTTTCTCTAGTTTCATTGCCTCAAATCCCAACTTTGCAGTTAGTTACTCAGACTTGTGTATTCTCTCCCGACTTATTCAAATTAGTGTTGAAGTATAGACATTTTCAGTGTGGTTTGGGTCTTTGCTGCCATACAGAGTTACCATGGCCATCTCCTCACTGAAATTGATTTCCCTGTTGGATCTTTCAGAAAGTAGATATGCTACTGTGATAAAATGTCATTGAGAAATTAAAACCTGACACTCATTTATTACATAGGATGTCATGCACAGGCAGAAAGCAGAGTTCAGGGCAGCAAGTGCTTGTCCAATAAGCCATGGATTTGGGACAACTGAATGCTCCTATCTTCTTTTTTAACTCACAAAGCTGCTGAGTTTCCCTGTGACTCTACATCTCCCTCTGTATAACTTGCCAGCTTTTCTGCCCCTTCACTGGATAGCTACATTATGTATAAAGAACACTTGTAGTTTCTGGGAGGAAACATGTCAACTTAAATAAGTGATTATTGGGTGATAGATGACATTTGAAAGCCTATGTTTACAGTTACTCTTTTTAGGATTATATTTGCTGTATTTTTCTTTGCTTCAGTCACTCTTTACGAAAGACCATCAGCATAGAACATATGTAAGGATTTGTAGCATAGTTTGTTGCATAACCTGCCATGTAGTAAATATAGCTATTCTAGCAAGACTGACTTATCCATGCTAATGAGGACTAGGCATGGTATGGATAATTTAAACCTACAGATAATATAAAAATCTTGAGTCTCCCAGTATTTTTTATCTTTTCCTGCTGTCAAGCCAGCAGTCATTTGAATTTTACATCCTCTTCCTTCCCAGTGTGCTTTCATGAAAGGCACTAATGAGAGGCAAATGGCCAAGAGACAGGCGGGTTAAGGCAGAGGAGCTGTAGTAAAGGCATGAGCCCAGGCAACAACTGGATAATCAGCTCCTGAAAATCAGCTCTAGAAAGCATTTATTAGGCTCATTTTGACTGCTCCTGGAGGGTAGGCAATCACTTCTATTCTGTAGGCATGGAGTAAGGCCTCCTCAGGGCCGGGTCCTGTTCAATGGCACAAGGAGAGGTTGGGAAAGTAAACAAGAGGATATTGTACAAAAATTACTATGTAAAACACAGCCTCTTATGACACATTGTCATCAGGGAAGTTCCATTTTTTTGCAGGTGTAACAGCAGAAGGCAAAGAAGTGTTAGTGGCTTTTCACCTTCTGGCCCATACATTTGCTCTCCACTTTTCAGCGTGGGGAACACTCAGAGGCCACTTCCTACCAGGGCCTGAAGTAGAAAGAAGTGCCTCTCTTCATCTCCCAGTCTTTGCAGAAATAAATTGTCTTAGAGCACATGGGAACAGTGGGCAGCTTTTGCCACTTCCTCTAATAAAATGTCTCTTGTTCTATGGGACTTTGCCACCTGTGCTTATTCCCAACACATTTCTCCTCATTCTGCATTGGCTCTGGTTGTTGATAATAACTCAAGTCTTGGGTTTACAATTTACTATATTGATAGTTGTTCTTCATTTTTCATTTTCTTTTGTTTTCTAGTGCTTCATGATACTTGTTAGTTGACTCAATGTCACAACTCTTTTTACTTATGTGTAAGTAACTTTGCAAACAGAAGGAACTTTTCACTTACAAGAGGGCTACAATTGAGTGTTGTTGTTGTTGTTTTTTTAAGCCCTATAAGCCAGTAGTTCTTAACATAGAAGAAAGTCCTTTCCCAGCCTTAATATAAGGGAGTTCTGGTTCCCAGTGAACTCAGGCAGATATTTCTTATCTGATGGGTAACAGTGCATTTGATGGTCATGTGATCAAGGCCAACATAAGCCAAATAAGTTGCCAGGCAGTGACTTTAAGAACTTTCTTTTGTCTGCCAACATGCTAACAAGAAGGCTGATGCCCCTGTGAACTTAACAACTATCAATGATTGAATGGAAGTCACTCAGTCAAGCAGAAGGTTGAATAACCCACAGTGTGTCACTCATCCTCTTATCCTCAAATTCAGAAGACTGGCATGGGGAAAGAAGAGCAAGGAGTTTTGGCATAAGAATGAATAGCAGTTAACTTTCCCCTATACATTCCCCTATGCAATGTATAGATTAGCAAGCCATGTTCTATCCATCAGGCTCTGGCTCTTCCCATGGCTTATGGTCTTGGAGTTAAAGGATAGAAAAATAAATTTATCACTTGGTAAATATGAGTCTTGTCACTACTGAACCTCTTTCCAATGGTATTATTCCAATGTAAACTTTAATGGGTAAGGTTAGCAGAGAAAGTAAACTTGAACATGTCAGAATTCAGTTGGACTCCTCACCTGCATGCAGTTGTCACTGTTTTCTGCTTTAGGATAGAGTCACTTATCCATTGTTTCTAATACTGAGTGTTGTGCTAAATGCTGTGGATGTAAGCATTAATGAGCAGTGCGTTCTTGCAAGGAGCTCACACTAAAGGAGAGATTTCACACATGACCGTGCAACACTGTGGTATGCACACAACTTTTTAGTCTTCATTTTAAGGAAGGGAGACTTCTCTGTTCACTGCCCAATTGAAGACTTTGTAACTGTGTGATAAACGTCATCCTCTTGACCATAGGCAAAGACAGAATCAGAAATGAAGGGAGTCCAACTTTAAGGTCTTAAATGGGTACATCCCGAACAGGGGAGACCTATTGACAGGGACTGGTATGACAGACTCAGTGCTTTGTTTATGACTTACCTTTTATTATTTGTTCTAGCCATTATGGATCCCGATCTATTCACTAAATTACTTGGGAACCCAAATTTCCATTTTGTGACCTGTTTCTTGCAAGCCTCATGACGTAGATGAACTTGTATTTTCTAGTCATCTATCCATTACATCTCACTTAAATTTCCCTCAGTACTTCTGCTTAAGTCTGTTTTCTCCTGACTGATTCCCAGTAACAGTAGGGAACGATAGGGAATAAGTAACAATAGGGAATAAAATATATATATTGAAATTAAGTCACCTCCATATTCTCTTCTTTTAGCTCTACAATTTTGGTTCTTTTGCTTTGTCTTCATAAATCTTATTTTCTACTCCTAAATCATGATTATAGTTATCTATGCCAGGGAGTAGAGTACAGGACTTCTTGTAAGTTCCCAACAATCAGAGTCAATGAGATCCTCTGCAGGAATTGGCACCCTACCCAGGATAGGAATAGATGAGTGCAGCACAAGAATGAGATGAGCAGTGTAATGGGTTGAATATTAATGTTCCCCCTAAGTCCATATCCTGCACTCCTAGCCCTTAGTGTGGCTATATTTAAAGATGGGGCCTCTAAGTCACTAGAGTTAAATAAGATCATAAGAGTGAGACATTGATCAGTAAGATTATAAAAGAAGACCCTCCCTCTCTCTCTTTCTCTCTCTCTCTTTCCTACCACACATGGACCCCAACCCCACCATGACCATACGCTAAAGAAAGGTCATGTGAGAACATAGCAAGAAGATGACCATCTGCAAACCAAAAAGAGAGACCTTTAAGGAAACAACCCTGATGATACTTTGATGCCAGATTTCCAGTTGCAGAACTGCAAGAAAATAAACATCCATTGCTTGGTCTCTCCAGCGGGAGGTCTTTTGTCATGCCCCACAGCCCTCCAGCAGTCCTTGTGCTGCTACTCTCTGCCTCCATCACCATGAGGTCTGTGCCTTTTGGAGGAACTACTATGCCTAGGTGGGTTTTCTTCCTTCCTTCCTTCCTTCCTTCCTTCCTTCCTTCCTTCCTTCCTTCCTTTCCTTCCTTCCTTCCTTCCTTTCTTTTTTTTTCTCTTCCCATTGCTCCAATCCACTATCCCAAACAATATGTAAGACGAAATTTTCAGGAGTCATTTTCATGTTACTGCTGTTGAGGAATCCATTTTGCAGCAGTTTCATTCCGAACCAGGATCTTACTGTATGCTGCAGTTTTCCACTAGAATTGACTTAATCTGTGCAACATTCAAATAAAATAATAACCATATGATGAGGGCATTCTACTTCATTATTAAAATATCAGGAATCACTGTCTGATGAGGTCTTCAGCATTATGTTTTAATTATATATGGAGAAAAAGAGTTCTTAGGCTTCAACTCAGGGTGTAATTTTAAAAAAAATTATTTAAATTAACTTTGAAGCACCTTTCAGCCATTTGTTCAACAGTTAAATTCCCCAGAATGCCTGCTGTTTTCTCTCTATTTTTTGACATTATTATCTTTCTGGAAACAGAGCTGCTATTTAACTCAGCTAGCACTGAACAGAAACTGATTATTCTCTTTTGATGTAACTGGAGTGACTTAAATACTTACAGTCCTTTGTGTTAACAGAAGATTAAAGTGTAGGAGAAAAGTGTTCTGTCTTACAACTCAAAATAAATATTTCAGTCTGAAGTGGCTATAATTTCTTTAGGAAAAGCATATTGGGTCATTTGGTATTCAGTAACAAAGCCTTAGAAATAGATGTGAGCAGTTCCTATAGGACCCTCTATTCTTAAAAGATGCAAAGCCATTCTTTGACTTTGGTCATTTTACGTGATTGGACAGAGAAAGAAGCTGAGGCTAAGTTATACCAGGGACTCTTCTTTCTATAAATCAGAGACTTGTCATTACCTTATTCATAATCCATATTCCAGTCAGAATTCTTCAGAAATTACAATTTCTATCCATCATTACATCTTAAAGGACTTCCTGCATCAGGGACAAGCATGTCTTAAGACGTTTACGTAAAATTGAGACAAATTAGGTCATTCTAACTGTTGGGAAGTGAGTTTTAGCAGCTCTCAACAATCTCTTTGGGCATTTACTAGTCTCTGAGAAACAAAGATCCAACAATAAAAGAGAAATCAATGTGTTATGAAAAATAATAAAGTCAGCAAGACTCATAATAGCTGACGGCTTTCTACTGCATAGCACAGTTCAGAATTTACCCAAGACTATATTTGTGCTGGGCTCCAGACTTCACAACTTTTCCTTGGGTCTAGGTGAATGGTACAAACTAAATTTCTTAGTTAACTTGTTTCTGTCAAAAGTCACCTGAGGACAACCCAGGAATGTCCTTTGCATCAGCAGCCTCAGCCGTCATATTCTTTAAATAACTTCATGACAAATCCTGAGTGAAATTAAGTCACCTTGGCTACAAATGTCAATATTACCCACAATTTGGGTGCTGGTTCTATGTCCCTTGTCTACATGGATATTTGGTCATCCCTGTGAATAGCCTTTGCCAATCCATTTAATACTTCTTTTCAAAATTGTTCTTCCAAGCTTCTCCAACTTGCTCATTTCTGACTAACATTCAAAAGATTACTTGTCTATTGCAGCAAACCATCACTGAGCTAGTACTCAGTGCCAAGTGTTTTGCTGCAAGTGTGGACCAAAGTGAGATGGGCGTGCAAAGACACATGGAAAGGAAAAGATGGTCCCCTATATCATGAGGCTCATAGTTGCCAGGGGCTGTCAGCTGTGAGAATGAATGTTGGAAAAGCTAGTGTTTTATTGCATATTGGTTTTAGAAAAAGCACCAGACTTCTTGTATACCTTCTCTTCTCAGAGCTATGGATCTAACTTAGAAATGTCCAGACCTATTATCCTACTCCTTCAGGAAAGAAGATGACTGGGTATAGAAAGTGTCTGACAGGAATTGGGAAGGATAATGCCTATGTTGACACCATTTGTCTCACCAGAAACAAAATAAGGGCTATGTAACCTGCCTCACTTCTTGTTGAAAACATAAAGTAAAATTCTCTCATTTTTGCAATAAATTGTCATAAAGAATAATAATAACTCTGGCATATCTCTTCAGTTAATAGCATTGAAGCCATGAATGCCTTCCTCACAGAAGGACTGAGCAAATTGCAATACAATTTTCACTTCTACTGAGTAGCTGGATAACCTGTATGTTGACATGAACACATATCAAGAACTGTAAGCACTTCATGCATATTTGCCTCTGTGGTTATAAAAATCTCCCAAGAAAACAAGAGCAAGATAACTGTGAATAATGAGGTTTATCATTCTTTGCTGAGCTTCTGAATATTTTCTATACTATGGAAATGATTCTGACTTTATCATGTTCTTGATAATGACATCTCCTCATTATACATGGGGATTTTGTTTTAAAAATAAATGAACTAGTATATCAGGCATCTGAAAATCTTGGATATAAATTGAACTCTCAGCAAAAGCTCATGTTATTTGAATATTACCTTTTCTACCTTAATATATTGCACATCCCTCTCTCAGGCGATGGGTAATATTGAAGTTTAGAAAGTCCATATACTTCATGTTATGTTTGGCACATGCTCTGGAATGGAGCATAGTCATGTGGAAATACAAATCTTGCCAAATGGGTTTTAATGACTTCACTTTGAAATACATAGAACACTGGGGGGGAAAACACCAACAAAAAGGTTGAGAGGTGCTCATTGGACTAGATGATGACTTTTTGCATTTTAAAATTAAATTACATTAACTAAATAGGTATATAAATGCAAGTGTAGATCTCACCCTGAACTCACATGCATTTTCATGATCTGTTGAACATGATCTTGACTCAAATGCACTAAAGTAGTTAGGGTTCTTTTAGGACCCTTTGTCTTTGCATTCTTTACTTTTATTTCTCTATCAGCTTGCCTTAGCTGATATCTTAAGTACATTCTATCCTGATTGTCAGTACAGGTTATATCTCATTGCTTCTCCCCTTACCTCTAATTATATTGTATATAAATTTAAAATTTTGGAGTCTAAATTTTTTAAATCTGAAAAGAAATGTTTGGTATTTCATTTAAATCTAAATGAATATGAGTTCTGAAAATGTGGTTGTTCTACTTATGTTTGGACCCATTTTAGATTTTATAATTGAATCAGAAACTTAGCATGCCTCCCAGAAAATGTCATCTCTAATAATAGTTTTCAGAAGTCACAAAGTCACTTCTATGTGAATTTTGCTTTTCTGGGTTGTATTGGGTTACGCTCATGAAGAAGTAAGTATAGTGCGTACTTGATTTCTAATACCTGTTTAATTTTTTTTCTAAAAATTTAATGTTCTTTAAAGAACCCAATGATGATTTGTCTGGAGGTGATAATGGTCATGTTTCAGACTGTTCTAGTATTTTTTCACTGACTTATTATTAAACCCTTAGAGCCCCTCCTAGTCTGACAAAAGCTGTGTGTAATGGAGAAGATACAGATCCCATGTCCACAAGCATAATCAGCATGTTTTGTTCTTCATGGACCTACATTTCTCTGAATTAATGCATTAGTTATTATACTAATAAAAGTATATTAATGCTACAATGAGAGGCACAGACACGGACAAGTTAAATCCAGGCTGCCTTCCCAACTAAATCCCTCTTCTTCAGGAATCAGCCATCTAGCCCTTCTTTAGCATGTGAATTAGGGTATGAATGGTGGGAGGTAGAGATGGGGCTAATGACCTCAACACCTATGTAGGGTCTGAGGGACCTCAGCTTTAACATTTGTCACATAGAGGAAGATTCCCAGAGGATACCTTTAGGCTATCTCCCATTCTCCTTGTGTTGGGGAGCAACACAAGAGTGTGTTTTATCTTAGTGGAATAAATTACACCATGAGAACCATGCATGCTCAGGGCTGAGTGTTGGTTTCCACAGTTTAGAGAAGATGACCAAAATCCCCTATTTTTATACAAATAGCACTGCAATGTAGTCATGAAAATATCACCCCCCTCTCTCTGAGGTTCCTAACCCATCTGGCCTGTCCACTCTACTGGGAGACACTTAGGGTGCGGATGGAGCTTGACAATATATCCAAGTATAGAAAAAACCTCCAAGCAGAGATGTCTAAGAGTCATGTGCTTCTCTCTACTAACAAGGAGGATGTACTTGAGGGGCTCTAGGACCTTTCAGTTATGAATGTATCATGCTTTTTAGTCCTTTACTAGTTGATTTACTTGTAGGTAGACTGTATTATTGACAGCTATTACTTAGTCTTATGAACTATGTGAGTTTTACTCACACCTATTTTGCTAGTGTTTTCTAGAATGAAAATCTAATTTATTGAATCACATTACAGGGAAGGGCAGGAGCTACACTCAAACTCATGAGCTTGGTGTTAAAGGTTTCTGTGGACAGTGCCAGCCAGGTGCCCAAATGTGCTATACACCTACTTCCCTATCCCTCCTCCTTGAAGCATCCATTTCCCCTAATCTCCCTGTTCAAATCCTGTTCTTCTTTTAATATCTCCTCGTTCCCAGCACTCTTTGTCTTGGAATTGTGATTTGGGGAGGGTGTTTCTTTATGAAAATACTGGAGCAGAGACTTTGGAGAGGCTACATCAGGTGCTCTAACTGATTATAGAGAAGTTAGGTTCCACCTGCCCCAGGTTTAGTGTTGGAGTCGGGAACTTTGGAGTTCCAGAGCTTGGGGAAATAAAACCTATTACTCCTGCTAGTGGTAAGGAAGGACTTCCAACTCTGGCAAGTAACTTCATCTTGCCAAACATGATTTTTGCTCTTTTTATCTGAAAATCAGATACTATATTAAGATAAGTTCCTCAGAGGAATTATCTATGTATTTGTTAAACACGGTAATGCACACAAATGGGTTAGCCTGGTGCCTGAATCACAGTAAGTGCTCAGTAATTATTAATTATAACCATTATAGTGATTATTTCATTGTTATTAATAGAACAAGTTAGAAACATGGGAAAGCTTTACTCAAAATGCACACACATAAAAATAAGGACACAAAATTATAAAATGATTTGACAGATTGTAATTTTCTGTGGTACATCCCTTTGAATTGTGAGAACATAGCACCTTCTCTTTTGAGTGTGTATTTTATGAATGTAGCTAGCATGAAGTCTTTTGAGTACTCCAACTTTGCCTAGTATTTAATGATTTCTTCAGATTAAAAGATATGCTTGCCCTGTTTTGTTGATACTCAGTTCACATTTCATGGGGAGTATGCCATCATTTCTTTCCCCCTGCAAGGCAGAGTTGTTGATCGTGTTTGGCCCATAATGAAACATGCCATTCAATAGTTAATGAACATGATTTTGTGTCCCATTATAAAACCTGACAAGATGGAGGAATTTAGATCCCGTGTGACAAAATTTTATTCTGATATGTGTGTTCTTTTTTTCTCTCTCCATATATATGTATGAGCACATTTTATGTTTGTAGGTTTATAATATATGTTAAGCATCTACATATTATAAACATACCGGATTGGTTCTTTATTTCCTAAGGCTTTCATAATAAGTCACCACAAACTTCAAGGTTTAACACATCAGAAATTTATTCCCCTATGATTCTGGAGGTCAGAAGTCTGAAATTAATGTTTCAGCAGGGCTGTGCTCTCTCTGAAGCCTCCAGGGAAAGATTCGTTCTTGCCTCCTACAGCTTCTGGTGGCTCCAGGTATTTCTTGGTGTGGGGCTAAATAACTGCAGCCTCTGTCTCTGTCTTTCCATCGTCTTTTCTTCTGTGTCCCAAACCTTCCCCTGCCTTTCTCTTCTAAAGATATCTGTTATTGGATTAAGGCCCACCCAGATAATCCAGGATGATCTCATCTCAAGAGCTTTAACCTAATTATGTCTTCAAAGATCCATTCTCCAACTCAAGCCATATTCATATAGTCTAGGAGTTAAGGGGAACCACCATTCAACACTACATGCACAACATAGCCATTTTGTTACTGTATCATTTTTGTGAGGCTTCAAAATGGAGTTTGTTACTATTACTATAAGACTCAAGTAAACAAAAAATAGTACTTGTTAATAGCTGAGAAACTACATTCACAAATTAAGTACTACAGAAATGCCATGATTGTACAAAAGAAGCTACAAGGAGATTCCAAAGCACTCTTATAGGAGCTTTGAGGAATACTGAATTCATATGAAAACCACTTATTCAGCCTAAACCCACATGTATTTTCCTCCAAACGAAAAGATCTATGGTAGGTCATCAGATGCATGTATTGAAGAAGGAGCCTGAGAATCTTTCTTTGTGATCTGCCTTTGCAAAAAGTTAGAAATTGATTTATGACAGCCACAGAAGCAGGTACAGAAAAGTTCCTGCCATATCTGCCTTGGCCTTGAGCCTTATCCTCTTTCATATCTTCAACTGATGATTTCCTTTGGATCCCTGAGTGCCATGATTCAGGGATGTCCTCACATAAGAGCATGGCTAGCCTTCCCCTTTAGTTGTCATCAGCAGAGTCTAACAAGTTGGCAGGATCAATCAGCACCAGGACAACAAGCAGATACAATTTGGTATTTTAACCACCAGTGCAAAACTGGACTGTCATCTCAATTATTCTCTGGGTCCCACACAATCATTTGACTGGCAGGAAGCCCATTCTACTAAGCAGATATTGGAAGGTGTTTTTGGACGTCATCCTAACCAGAGAATTCAGGCTATATTTAAATTGACAAGAAATTCTTATGATAATGCAAAGATGGTGACTGTTATTTATTTTTTTTTTTACCTTTAATTTTCATCCTTAAAGAGGGGCAGATAGTGAAGCACTACTGCCTACTTGAGAATGGCTGAGCATTTCTGCAAAGCTCTGAGCATGGCTTTTCAGCCCTCACCCCTTGGGAGATAGCAGAATATATCATTGACACTTCCCTCGAGCCTCCCCCCTGATGTAACCAGCAACAAGCTTTTTATAGATGCCTGGAGTGCTGGGCATTTCCATGATGGGAACTCTTAATAACTTTGTCCTCTCCTTTGCAGAACAGAACAAAACCACCAAGGTCTGATACAGAGAAGACAGAGCTAACCCTTACTCTCCACCAGGCATCACATTCCTGCTTTGTCCAGGTCATGTCATTCCATCCTCACATTAGCCCTGTGAGGTGGTACAATGAATAAAGGCATCAGTACATTTTTTCAGCTTCTGGATGCTTATATTTTGCTTTTGATTGCTACATACCTACAGATATAATAACCTGTGAGGAAGCCATTCCAAAAAAGCTTCAGGGATCAGGCTGAAATGTGAGCCTAGACCCTCATGCTGCACCAGGTTGTAGATTAATGCAGATATCCTGGTCTTTCACTGATTCCTCCTCTTCCATGAGCTTGAGAGCTGCACCCTCAGAAGCAGAGAGGCATTCTAAATGCCAAGCAGTCAATATTAGCCAAAGAGCCTGCTCAGCCCTGTAGTGAGTTTCCCCTGGCACCCAAACTCTGATCAGAGGCTTCAGTAAAACTCCAGTCAGTGGGGGAAATTTGTCCAGACAGTTTTATGATTTATAGTAAGAAGATGTGCCTTGTGATCCCTGATTATGCTTACGTGGCTGTATAGTTTTGGGCAAGTCCTTAATGCCTCTGAAACATCTTGTGCTTCTGTGGAATGGGGATAATACCCCTGTCATCTCCAACAAGAAGGTGAAGTAAAAGATACACTGTAAGCTGTAAACATGGTGGTATAGACACCAAGGTGCTATTACAAGGATATGCCACACTCAGAGATGGGTAGATAGTCCTTGCATCACTAACCCCCCAGCCACAGTCACTCCCTGTGAACACTCCAGACTGGTATGGAAGCATGCAACACAAGATTCTACCACTACTTGGGCTCAGATGCTGCAGGCAAGCCGTTCTATTCTAAGCACTTTGACTACAGCACAGTGTTGGGAGGGATCTCTAATATCTTTTACAAACCTGATGATATTTATAAGGCCAGTGTTGTACTGACATATGAACTTATATAAATTGACTCACAGAGTGCATCACAACAAGGAGACACCTAGTAAACAAGTAAAAGAATGAATACATACCTGTGAGATCCTATTCAGTGTGATGTGAGATTACTGCAATCATACTAGGGAGGAGAAAGTGCTGACTTTGCAGCTGTCCTTGTCGATATCTGGTTGCCTGTGCTGCTGCCCACCAGGGCAGCCCAAGGCCATCTCTGGGGCTGAGGACCCATGTGGCAGCCTGAGAGCATCAGACAGGCCAGAGGCCACTTCTGAAACTTGAAGTGACATATTAGCATTTATCTTTAGCAGAAGTGCCAAGCACCCACCTCAGTTTCAGTTCATCAACCTGAATATTCCCTCTGTCAACTATTTTTGGATTCCCTCCCCCCCCCCCCCGGATCAGTAATCATGTTGCTAAATTTTGAGATGTCAAGCAGACATTCTGAGTATTCTTGACCTCTTCACTGGGATATGCTGTGAAAAACATAGTTTCTGATACCTGTCACTGTCCAGATTTTTTATTGCCAAAGAAGACACACATGTCCCCCTGATAACTCTAATCCTTGGCCTCATGCCTAAAATAAAATGATTGCTTCCTAAATCCCCTTCTCACACGTATTCTTACACATACTTCTGGCAGGAGATAGACTTTGATGAATTCTCTATTATGAGTTCACTGGTGCACATGATTACGTTCCCTTTGCTTTGCAGTACAGAGATGTGACTCTACTGTCCTGAGGCCAAAAATCCCATAAAGATGTCATACCAGGCTTCTTATGTGCACCACCACCTCTGCGCAGCTCAGTGCCAGCCCATGTATTGCACTTTGGGGGCAGAGTCAGAAGTTAATTGAAATGGCTTCTACATCACATCTCATAGAGAATCCTTTCTCTAACGTGGATGACTGCTTATATCTCCATGCAGAAATTCTTCCCTTCTGCTGTGCAAGCATAAGTAGAAATATAAAGTCTCGGAGAACAGGGACTTTCCTCTTGATGGGACTGACAAGGTGACAGAGGGAGGACTTGTGGAGGAAGACCTTCAGTGGTTATTAGCACTTTGCTCTAACAGAGTGAGCCATTTTTAAAAAGATGTTTTTTCTTCATAATCCTGCTGCACTTTTTACTTTGGTCCATGTTAAGAAGTTTTCTGAGTAGATGGCAAAGAACAATCCTTAAAATGTGTGAAAACCAAATGTAAGATAAAAAACATAATTGCAGTTTAGACTTCAGATTTATTTGAAAAGGGGATAATGATAGTAATTACCCAGTTTGAGTTTTGTAGAAGGCTAATTAGATCCCCCAAAGCATTTGTATGCACAAGGAAAACCATAAATACAAAAGACCATCTGGTCCTTATCAGTGTACAACACTAGTACTGTCTGTAATTATTTTTTTCTATATTGTTTTGATGTTGACATTTTATGGAGCAATACATTCTACTCTGGTTAGAGAATAACCTACATTAAAAAAAAAACTGGGGGGTTTTGCCCTTTCTCTTAATAAAAGTTTTAGGATTTCACAGGTTAAGGAGACATTTTAGAGAGGCTTTTTTAGAGAAACATGTAAACATCTTTTCATTAGCCTCATTATAACAGAAATGTGTTGTTTATAAACTTCTTTGGCTTATCTGACTTGTCTTCTTAGTTACTTAGTCTTTCAAATACTTGGATTCAGTAAGCCTTATGTTTGTTTTGTGTTTGGGTTGTTGTTGTTTTTCTTTTAGGTAAAATTCAGAAGGACATTTTCCTGTGTTGTATGTGCACAGAAGTGCAACCTTCTCACTTTCTGTAGTTAGCACTGTGCCTGGAAATTTGAATGTTACAAAAGTGACACTGTTTGTTTTCCTGTTCCCTTGTTTGTTTTCTGTTCCCTTGTCTGTCTCACACTAGCATGCCAGCTTTATAAGGACAGAGAGTTCATCTCATTTGTTTTATCTGCAGCTCCCACAATATCACTGGGTATATATGGTGAGTATCCCATAGCTCTTGCTCGAAGGGAATACGTAAATGAAGTAGAATACGTGACTTAAACCTCTGGATGTTTATGACTGGTTTGCTAGCAACTGTTATAGAACAGGACATCTCAAAATTCCCAACTGCATTTTCTGTGGAATGCTAATTGCATCCCTCTTTATAGAATCCTTTGTAAGAATTCTGTTTCGGAATCATGCCAGGCATGGCTTGTTAGACTTGTTCTTTTTCCTTCCTAGTAAGAACTAGAACAATTCTCATTTTCTTTCTCCCATTGACTTCTAGGAGTCTCGGACCCAAAATTAAAACTGAGGTGATAATGTTTGGCGTATTTGTAATGTCTCCTTTTTGGGGATCCTAATATTTTAATTGTTGTACTCTTTCATTGTATGAACATTTTACTTAATCTGTCTCAATAACTCCCTACAGAATCAGTTCAGAAGCCACATACTGAGCTCTTCATGCAATTCTTTTAGAATTACAAAAGAAAGACATAAGCATTGTTATGAAAAACAAAATAGATGTGTATTCAAAAAGAACCAATAGTTTAGCTTAGGATACATGTACAGAGAATGTTAAAGACTATGGCAAATTTGAGGAATGGAGTAATTGCTAACAATAAAATGCAGTAATTGCTAACAATAAAATGAGCAAGGTGACTTGTGGACAACTGACTGAGTCCTTGAATGCTCTAGTCCAAAGCCTGCTTCTAATTGGGAAAGCATTAGGTCAATATGACATGCTATTTTAAATGCATGGAATGTGTACTTTCTCACGAAGTTAAATATTTCATAGATATGTTCTTCTAAACTGTTTCCTCATACAGGAAATAGGTCAAAATTCTTAAAACATTTTTTGGTCTAATGGCTTAACGTCCCAACATGAGCAGCAACCTTTACTAGGGGGTCTGGAAGATGCCAGGTCAGTAAGTCCATTTTGTGCTTCCGGTGTGTTCAGGGTTCAATTGGAAAAACAGTGCTTTGGTTCATTGGCAATGAGAGCCTGTCAAGTAATCCTTATTTCCCCAGTTGTGTCTCTGTATCTTAATTCCTCTATGCCTCTTAACAAGGAGCACAGAAATGGTAGCATTTGCCTGATACTTGGTGAGAGAAATAGACTGCTCCAGCATAATTGGAGTTTCCTAATAAATGTTAAATGTACAGAACAGAAAATCATTACAGGAAATTATGTGCACTTGGTTCCTATGCTGTTTTTCACACTTTTAAAAAGAATCGTTTGTTCTATTTTACTGATAAGCCTGCATTTCAGTAGCCTCCTCTCACCTCTCAGGGATAAAATGGTCTGAATGAGGATTTCAGTAAAAATTCACCTGGCTATTTTTCTAGGAAGAGGAATGTGGTCAAAAGGCCAGGACCAGTAGAGGTAGGAAGTGGTTGGGTTTTTGTTTATTTGTCTGTTTTGTTTTGTCTTTTTTTTTTTTTTAATTCTGAAAATTTGTCATATACTCTATTCTAGCAAGGGTAGTGGTGGGTGGAGTAGGAAAGATGGCAAAATTGTTTCTGGGATGCAAATAGCAGATGTATCAAGTTGTCCTATGTTAGTTTGGAGGAGTGGAACTTCCTAAAAAGAGGGAACATGAAGGTTGTTACTTGAAGAGTAGTTGAAGTCTTGACACCACTAAACTCAGACAAGGCACTTTAGTCATTTGTACACAGGTGGCACCTTTTTTTCTCTTACCCATGTACTGTGGTGAATGCCTTGGTATATTCTGAAGGCCCCTTCAAGGTTGAGTCACTCATTCTTCCTGCTTCTGGGGGTGCTGGAAGCTGGTGACTCTCAGTCAATTCCATCTCTGGGAATAACCTTCTAGTAAAGAGAGCCAATCTGATCTCTCCAGGGACACTCCACTCCCCTGGGTGTATTGAGCCCTGCCACCCTCAAGGTGGCAACACAGGGGGCCATCCCAGCTCTGTAGCTCCTTCTGGATCAAATAAAGCCTTTGTTGCAATCCAGTTCCTCCTTCTGTCCCATCCTGCTTCATTTTTAGCCCCATGACTGTTGATTCTTCAACCTGCATGCTGATATCCAACTCCATCTGCTTCCCAGAGCAGCTGAGCCAAGACCCAAAGCAATGAACTATCTACAAAAATTCAACAAATAAGTATGAATCATATATTGTATAAATATACATAAGCATGATTTATAATTATGCATGTTTATATATGTGTATATGTATTATGTGATTCACAGTTTTATATATTTATATTTAAATATATGTGTATAAGTGTGTGTTTATATATATTTTAAACCAGGGGCTCCTAGCAGGAATAAAGGCACACATTTGAATAAGGCCTATGAAGATACTACAGTTGGAAGCTGCCAACACACACAGGATCACCCAGAAATGTGGCAGAGTATCTCTGGGTAACTGCCTCTAGAATTGAGCGATGCCTGTCTTCCTTTCTATTTTCCCTTCTATTTCTGTTCCTTTCCTCTGCAGCCCTGTTCTGAATGCCTCTGCCTCCATTTGTCTTTATAATTCAGTTTCATGTACTTGCCCACTGAGGCATAAATGGTGATATTTGTCTTTCATATCTAGTGTGTGGAGAAGTGTCTGGGCATATGATGAAACAGGCTCACCCTGGATGGTGATGAAGACCGGCATTTCTCACTAATTACAAAGAATATAGGATTCCTGGACCTATTGATTTCCATTAAACTTGTGTGGAGTTATGAATCTTAAAATAGAAGTCCACAGCTATAGCTACCTTAGGATAGTGTTTTATTGCAAGCAAGACTCTAGAGAGGACCATAAAAATCAGCCTTTGACGCTTGTCTTAGGGTTTTATGACTTAAAGAATTGCTTGCACTTTATCCGCAAATGTTTCCCAGCCATCCTGTGTAATGCTGGCTTGAAAAGCTACTGGCAAAGTGAGGGCAGAGCTCTAGAGCTCTCCTGGAATTGCTGTCTTCATCCTTTTTCTTTTACCTGTTGTTGAGGATTTGTTTTCTTAGTATATTCCTTCTCTGGGCATCTATCATCATGTTTTGGAAAGATTCTCTCCAGAGTTACAGAGCAGGAGCTGCGTTCTTGGCTGAGTGCTTTTTTAAACTCTCATCTCCATGGGCTGCACACGTTGCCATGTAATGCAGGTCATATCAGAAAGAGGAAAACAGACCTTGTGTCCTGCTAAAACCAGGCTGCTCTTAGATAAGTTTGGTATCAGAGATCACACTGAAATCAGATGGGCATTCTTTCTTTATTCTTTTCTCATTTCTTCAGCAAGTATTTGTTGAGTACCTACTTGATACCATCATATATATGTGCTTCCTTTGCCTTTCTTTCTCCCCTTTTACTTTACTTCTGTAGCAAATAAATTAAGAAATGAGTTCCCTTCCTAAAATGGCAGAGAGGCTGAGGATGTGCCTCAGTGGAAGAGCACATGCTTAATATTCACAAAGCTCTGCATTAGATCCCCAGCATCAAAACAAACAAATATACAAACAGAAACAAAGAGACTGCTGGATTATCACCTTTGTGTGTGGAGAAGAGTAGTTTCCTCAGCCCTCCAGGAATGACCAAATGTTAGAGAGCCAGTGACCAGATCTATAGGAGCTGATGGACATGTCATTTTCTGCTGTTATGATTGAATGCATACTTTTTCAGCTACCAGAATGGTAGTGTCTGCCCTTCATTCCAGGAATCAGAAGGCTGCTAGGAATCAGAGAAGAGCCACTAGCTGATGTTAATGTACATTCATTCCAGAATGTGATGGATACTAAGATGCAATTCCTTCTGATCTTCCAAAGCCCTAACTTTCTGGTGACTTGGATCTTCTAGATACCCAGTCTTTGTCTGCTCTGTCCTGGAGATCTCCTGAGAAATCTTAATACTCAGTGTTTTTTTTTCTACCCTACCCATATTTGCATATGTACATTGTCCTTGTCATTTCAACGTACAGCTATTGCTGAGTGTCCATTATTTATTGAGTAGATATAGGGTAGGGGTTTATTAGCAGTAAGAATCAGACAGCCATAGGCAGTGGACATGCTGGTAAATGTTGTTCACACTCACACTCCTAATTAGTAGTGCTTGTTGATTTTTGTGGTATAAATATTCACACTTTGGCCAACTTTAAGCTACCAAAACAAAATCATTGAACAGAGAGTTTGGGAAGTATGAGAGCATGATTGGTTTCTGTGAACTGGTGTCATACACCATCAGGTCTAGGACTGAGCCTAGATTCCATACCTTGCCCATCCTGGGGAACATTCACCCTTTCTAAGTCCCAAATTCCTCATGTGAAATGAAGTTAATATGAAAATATTTGTTTTAAATGATTATTGTGAAAACTAAGTGATATTTCAGAATAATAGTTCCCCCTTATCTGCAGGGGATATATACCCAGACCCTGGGGGAATGCCTGAAATAAAGAATAATACCAAACCCTATATATTGTATGCTTTTTCTGTGATGAAGTTTAATGTGTAAGTTATGAACAGTAAGAGATTAACAATAACTAATAATGAAATGGAATAGTTATAATGATATAATAAAAGTTATTTAAATCTTATGAATTATTTATTTCTGTAATTTTCCATTTAATAATTTCCTACTGGGGTTGACTGCAGATAACTAAAATTGTAGAAAATGAAACCAAGGATAAGAGGGGGGCAGGTCTCCTGCACAGCACTCAGCAAAAGGAATATAGTAACCATTCAGTAAGGAATAGCTAGATGCACTACATACCTTAGTCTCATCAGTAATCCAGATCCTTCTCTGGAATATCATTACTTCTGATGAAGTTTCATTATAAACCAAGTCAGTTCATGAGGTTGGTTTCCACTGTGGAAAATACCTAGGGATAATACCTAACAAGCAGAGTGGGGCTTGTAGCCTGGTCATCTCAGGTTCCATCACTCTGTTTACTTAAAGAGCAATTATTAAATAGCTGCTGTTCATGAAAGACTGTGTTGTGCTAGATACTGGTAGGAGAAATACCCATTATGTCTAGACCTTGCTCACACAGTTTATGGTCAGTGGAGGGAGACGGACATGTGTACAAGGAACAGAATTATAAGACAGCCAGGCTGATAGAAGCTAGGGAAACACCATCAGTGTTGGATAATTCTTTTGCAGCAGACTGTTTGGTCTTGGTCAACACCCATCAGCAGGGACAGGCCTTGCGTGAACATGCTTTCATGTTGTGTCAGTCTTTCCTGAGTATGGGGAAAAAGGGTCTGTTGCTCTTCTGATCTCTCTGGGACTGTGTATTGCTTTGGACTAGAACCTCACTGGGGAAGTCTGAGCCTTTTAATAAGAGTTGAGGCATTTCTTTTTGCAAGCTTCTACTGCATTCCATCTCACTTAGCATCTTTGTCAGCTTTTTTTTTATCACTTTTACCAAAAGTCCTCAAAAGAATAATTTTAAGGAGGAAAAATTTATTTGTGTTATAGTTTCAGAGGTCTCAGTCCATAGACGGCCGACTCCATTGCTCTGGTCGCAAAGTGAGGCAGAACATCATGACAGAAGGGCATGGCAGAGATAAGTGGTTCAAAACGTGGCACTAAGAAGCAGACAGAGAGAGAGGTTTTCCTCACCACGAACAAAATACAAACCCCAATGCATGCCCTTGTGATCTATGTCCTCTGGCCACACCCCATCTGCTGACAGTTACCACCCAGCTAATCCCTATCAGAGGATCAGCACACTAATTAGGTTAAGATTCTCATAACACAATCATTTTACCTCTAAATTTTTTGGCATTGTCTCATATATGAGCTTCTGGGGACATCGGATATCTAAACCATCTCACCCCGTCAGAGTCAAAGGTGCACCATAAATACTTGGAAATGATGCTGATGGTAGGGAGCCCCTACTCCTGACCAGGTTTCCCGTTTTTTTCTCCAGTCTATTTACATCTTCTGAATTGTGTGGGAAATAAGAATCCACTCTGGATCATGTGTCTTCCCTAAGCAAGGCCAAAGGTATCTTTGCCTAATAATTACTGTCAGCTCTTGGACTTCCAAGTATTTAAGTGTTGTGTCTGACATCTAGGGGATGCTTTTGTTTAAAGAAATAGAAAACCGTTTACCAATTTGCATGAACTGTTTAATTGTCTGTTTTCCTGTCTGGATACTGAATAGTAAACACTCTGAGATTAAAAGACCTACTCATGTATTCCCGATCCCCACAGAGAGCTGACAGTGTGGAGCACCTAGACTCAGTGAGTATGTAAAGGAAATGAGAACCAAGCTCTGTGAGGGAGGTGTTGTTCTCTTTCCTTTTATATACACACGGTCTGATACCCACCTCTCTTTGCAATTCATCCAGGGCAAAAGCACCACAGTCTGACTCCAAGACCGAACTCCCAGTGCCTCTGCTGCCACCACCCTTCTCTTTTCCTCTCTACAGCAAGACACCACCTTTGGCCACATGTATCCATCCAGAATAACCTCCATTCTCATCAGAGTTGTAGGTCACTTACATATATTTTTCTGTCTAGTTAAGGGGGTCAGATACTCAGAGTAACATAATTTTTAAATATTCAATTTCACTGTACTTTCAAGTCCATAAAACTGATTTTGGCTTTCAAGAATATATACCAAGGCTCTTCAAAGAAGTAAACTTACACAAAAAATTGACCCACATTTTCTATTACCACTGATCCTATGTTACTCAGAGCCACAAACAAGACTTTGGATTAAAGTACAGACACCAATAACTGTAGAAGAAGGACCTCCAAACATGAGGCTTCTCCTGTTCTCTTCCAATTCCCAAGAGGCTGTCTTCAGCTGAATGTTTCCCTAGCTTAAATGCTCTTCAGAAAATGAGAGGAAAAGGAGTCTTAAGATTCTCAGGGAAAAAAAATAGCCATTCTTTTGTACAAGTACCTATTTGTGTAACAATTTTACATCTTCCATGTAATTGAAATACTTAGGAAGATGCTCTTGGAAAGTGCTACTGCCTTTGCTGGTCCTGGCTTTTGTCTCATTCCTGTTGCCTTGGTCCTGCATCTGGGCTCACAGTATGCTTAAGATACTATTTCCTGCTTGTCAAACACAAGTGTACACATGTGCAAGTGTGTGTGTGTGTGTGTGTGTGAGAGAGAGAGAGAGAGAGAGAGAGAGAGAGACAAAGAGAAGGAGAGAGTCTTCATGTGTACATGTGTGTACATATGTGTGTCTGTACTTCTACATCTAACCTAAATATCCCCCCTACCATGAACCTACTTTAATCCCCAAGCCAAGATTCACTGAATCTGCTTCTGTTTCCTGATGTCACTTTTCTCCCATTCCAGTGGCCTTTCTTTGCTGCTTATGGTATTATAAGTTGTGAGTGTACCCTGATTTGTCAAATACCATTATTAACTGATTAGATAAACAACTTGAAGATGGGGACCTGAATCATCTCTGCAGCCCCACCCTCCCACCAATATGATGTTATGTATCTATTAGTGTTCATTAAAGGCTATCAGATCAGATCCCTGCTTTCTAAAAACATACTAAAATATAGATGTGTTGGGGAACATCCAGAACTCCTTTTACTAAAGCAATGGGTTGTTCTGGCAGGATTGAGAAACAATGGGGTCTGGTTCACAGTAGATCTTAAATCATTGCATTGTTAATTGTTTCTATATATTGCAGTTGGAAAGTCCAGTTCCTTATTATTTCCTTCCTACTGTGAACCTAACAAATTACATTTTCTCTTCTTCACTGCCAACGTATGAGCTTAATTGGCATTAATTCTTGAGTGAGTTTTAAATATGTCTACTTTCTTATTTTATTTTTCAACAGAATGTATTATTTGTGCTGCCTTTAAAAAGGGCCTCTCATTGTTCTAGGAAAATGATTCCTGCACATATTGCTCACCACTTCTCAAAATTCTCCATAAATCCTATAGAGATATCAAAACATTTCTAAGCCTTTCCATGTTTTGTTTTTGAGTTTACTTATAAATTATTAAATCATCCTATTTTAAAGTATTATTCCTTTCTTTTCCCGAAGCATATTTTGAAACTAGCTTAAAGATCATTCTTTGCAAATGACCACAGAAATCCACTTATTTAATGAACTTTAGATATTGCACCCACTGTATCGTTCAGGAGAAGTAGTAATGAGATGAATTTATTATACATTTCCTTCAGAATTTCAACTCACTTTTCCAGTCTGGTTTCCCATTACTCCTTTTCACTAAAGTCCCAACCAGGGTGAGCATGGTTTTTGAAATCAGAGACTGCCATTTGGAACATCTATGCCTAATTGATTCCCAAAAGTGTACCGTCAACCTATAAGTCTTATATTTTTTTTCACTAGTCAGAGTTCAGATAGCCAAAAGATTTGCCCAACTTAAGCTGCATAGAACAGAACTCTAGATTTCTGTGTGCCCTGCTGTCACCTTGTCCTTTATTAAAATGAGATCCTTCTTGCTTATTCCCCATCTCTATAAATAGGGCTCTCTTTTCCCTAGCTATCCAGACCAAAAACCAAACCAAACTGACCAAATAATAGAAAAAAATTTCAAATATATGAATCACCCATTATTCTCTCTCTCCCTTATCCTTTTCTCCATTTCCATCAGTAAATCCTGTTGGGAGGCCCTTACCCTGACCACTACTACTCTCATTACCAAAACCCTAGTCCATCCCTTTCACACCCAGATGGGTGCATAGCCCACCAGGTCTCTCTGTTTTTACTCCTATCTACTACACTGTAGTTTCCTCGCAACAGCCAAAATGATCTTTCTAAAGAATAAATCAGATCATATCAGTTCCCTGATGTTTTAGTCAGCTTTTTTGCTGCTGTGACTAAAAGACCTGACAATAATAATTGTAGAGGAGGAAAAGTTTATTTGGGGGCTCAAAGTTTCAGAGGTCTCAATCCAGAGACAGCAGGCTCCATTTTTCAGGGCTCAGGGTGTGGCTGAACATCATAGTGGAAGAGTGTGGTAGAGGGAAGTGGATCGCATGATGATCAAGAAGGTGAAAGAGAGACTCCATTAGCCAGATACAAAATAGGTACCCCAAAATCAAGTCCCCAGGGATCCAACTCCTCCTGCCACTCTTTATCCACCTTCAGTTACCACCGTGTTAATCCCATCAGGGGATGAATTCACTGGTTGATTAAGTTCTCACAACCCAATCATTTCCCCTCTAAACCTTCTTGCATTGTCTCACACAGGAGCTTCTGGGGGACATTGCACATCCAAACTATAACACCTGATTATCATCCTTTAATAACTTCCCCCTGAAGAAGGAAGATTCAAGTTGCTTAATATCTTAGGTGACTTCACCACGTTGTCTCTCCCTCACTTCTTCATGAAGTACAATCTCTATGACTTGCTCTCAAGCTCCCATCTCAGGGCATGTGCAGTCTTTCTTAGTCCATGTTATGGTGTAGATATGAGGTGTCCCCCAAATGCTCACATGTGAGATAATGCAAGCATGTTCAGAGGTGAATGATTAGGTTGTGAGAGCCTTAACCTAATCAGTGGATTAATCTACTGATCTGGATTAACTGGGAGTTCACTGTAGACAGGTAAGGGGTGTCTGGAGAGGTGGGTCACTGAAGATGTGCTTATTGGGGTCTGTATTAGTCCCTGGAGAGTGGAGCCCTCTCTCTGCTTCCTGGGCACCATGTCCTGAGTTACTTGCTCTCACCATGCACTTGCCATGATGTTCTGCCTCATCTTGGGTCCGGAGATATGAAGTTGGCTGATCATAGACGGAATTCTGAAACCATGAGCCAAAACAAATTTTTCCTCCTCTAAGTGGTTCTTGTTGGGTATATTGACAGTATATTGACAGTGATGCAAAAACTGACTAAACAGTCTAGTGTGATCTCTTCTAGGTTTCTGAAAGGTTATCAGCTTCTAATTATTCTAGTCTCAACTGAAATGGCACCTCCTTAGTGAGAACTTCCTAATCCCCCTCAAGTGGTCACACCCTCTCACTACACACATATGTGCAGTTAGTGAATATCTTGTTCTCTTGCTATATTCTCTTTCTGGCATTCATCGCTATCTAGAATAAATGAATGAATAAGATTGTTTGCTTCTTCCCAACAGAACAAAGTCTCTTGGAGGTAGGAATAGGATCAGTTTTTCATGTGTGAGATCCCTAGCGTCTAGAACAATTTCTGGCATTTTACAGACACACAATAAATGTTAGACAATGGAAGACTAACTGGAGGAATACAGGAATACTGGCTCTATCTCTTTGTGACTAGGGACATATTGCTTAATTCTTCTACATTTCTTTTCTTCCTTTCCCCTTGGGTTCATCATTGGGTTTGATAAACTTAATCTATAAATTGTGTTTATTATTCAGCCAAAATATAGTAATCCTTTAAACTCTCAGTAAAATAAGCAAGAGTAAATATTTGTAACCACCTCTACATTTTTTGCCTTACTGTCCCACCTGTCTAGAACCCTTGGGCTTAACTCTCCATAAAGTGCTCTACAAATCTTCCTTGACCCTCTCAACTGAAAGTAACTCTCCTGACTGACCGCCCCCATGCCAGTGTGCTTTGAACATGGCAGTTTTCTCTGTCATATGTTCAACTATTCAATAGCCTTTTAGTGTTTAAATTATACTAAGAATTGTGATAGGTGCAAAAAATATTTATTTTGGTGAATTATGATACACTGAATCCTAATTTGAAAGTCTGAAATCTGAATTTTTTTTGAGTACCAATACACTGGCCAAAAAACTTTTTGTATTGTGGAGCATTTTGGATTTCATATTTTTGGATAAAGAGTGTTCAACTGATAAACTGTATGCAAATATTCCAGAATCCAGAAAACTCCCAAATATGAAAACACTTCTAGTCCCAAACATTTCAGGAATAGGTTACTTAAACTGTGTTGGTTCATTTCTGAAATTCATTCAGAAGCTCCTTGAGAATATCTCTGTGTTTTATTCTGCTTTGCAACCGCACCTTGCCCAGCATTACATTGTGTGTTCAGTCCCATTTCATAAATAAGGAATGAATGAATGAATGATTCTTAAGCTTGACTCTTAAGCTACTAGATGTACTGAGTCCACTCCCTCTTGTCCATTGTTGTACTTCATAGGGTCACTGTGAAATACTTGGACTCTCTGCCTACTACACTAGCAGAGGCCCAGAGACCTCTTTGTTTTGGGTTTTTGAGCTCCCAAAACTTGATTGCTTGACCCCATGGTTGGTTCAATCCATTCATTGGCTTTGCTTTTTTTTTTTTTTTTTTTTGTTAAACGTTGATACTAGTAATGTTGCCAAGTCATCTTCCATGTAGAAACAAAATTATACAGTGTTTAGTATTATGAAGATGGGGCTTGCTTGCTGAATTTACCTTTGTTACAGCTATAAAATGTAGACAACCAAGCACTATACAGTGGCCAGTGGCACATTCTTGTAATTTCAGTGACTTTGGACATTGAGATGAGTAGTCCAAATCCAAAGCCAACTTTGGCAACTGAGGGAAACCCTGTCTCTAAATAAAAAATAAAAAGAGCTGAGGATGTAGCTCAGTGGTAGAGCACCCTGGGTTCAATTCCCAGTACAAAAAAAAAAAAAACAGGATATAGACAACAAACTGTTTATGAATTTCTTTGTTCCATTACAATCTACCCTGGTGCTGATCAGGTAACCTAGGGATTCTGAAGTAAACCCTTGCCCTGGGCTCAGTCCCTCATCCTCCATGAAATAGATGCCTTCTTTCCTCTCTTATTCTTAGCACCTGCATGCATGCATTTTTTCTCCTACATATTTGATTTTATAATCTAAGCCACCTGCTCATTGCACACAGCCCATCTTCTTAATATAATGACAGGACAAAACCACCACACACAGACATAAAATTTCAACAATGGCTTAGACCACCTTAGTCCTTCATGTTTTGCTCTTCCAAGAATGGATTTTCAAGTTTAAATTTACTTCTAATTCAGAGCAACTGTAGTTTTGCTAATTGCTTTAAATGGTTTCTGTATAAAAGTACTTAGCATTAATGGCATTCTTTGAATTTTTAAGAGTGAGTTACATTCATTAATTAGCCAATTAATACAGCATCCCTGGGTGGAGGATTTTTATCAACCTGGACTCTATTTTACAGATGGAGGAACTCAAACTTGAAACAGATTGACTCAACTTGAAACTTGATTCTTGGAGCTTCATATTTTACCATTTATTTTTCTGTCCTTCTTCCCTTGCTAATTTAACCACATTGTCTCTTACCTAACTACCTGGCTTCCAGATTCCATTGTGCATCTGTATGTGTGTGTGTGTGTTTGTAGTGGGGTGTGTTTGAGAGGCACAGCAGTGACACAAAATAAAACTTAACAACCAGCCCTAGGAGTTAAGCTAAAGAAGACCTGATTCTGTAGAAGTAGAGTATTGGTTGAAACAGAGGTTTATATTTCCATAGGGAAGTCACATCACTTATCATTCTTTAGACATCTTTCTATAAGGCATGCCTATTTTCCAATGGCATTATCAAAGATCCCATTCCAAAATCCATAATGTGATTGGACTGATCTTCCATTACACTGAGTGGTTGACCAACCTAAAAAATACATCTCCAGCAGCACATGCAGACATCTGCCCAGTAAACTAAAGTGAGAATTTTTACTGAATAAAGATAAAGGTGCCTGGGCATGGTGGGTACATACCTGTAATCCTAGCTACTTTAGATGCTGAGGTTGGAGGATGGCATATTTGAGGCCAGCCTCTGAAACTTGGCAAGAAGACACTATCTCAAAATTAAAAAATGAAAGGGCTAGGGATATAACTCAGTGATAGAGCACCCTAGGTTCAACCTCTAGTATCAAACAAATAAACAAAAACAAAAACTATTCACTTCATAAATCCAGGGTAAAAAAAGAAGTGTAGTCTACAGTGTTTATTTATTCTAGCTATGGAATTCACACATATTCTTTGAAGTTTTCCCAGAAGAATTATATAGCATTTTGTCATTCATCAAAATAGGCATATTTATCAAATTTTCAGAAGCATAAAGATAAAAGGGAAAGCAAATACTTTCAAATAGTGAATCAGGACTCAGGGAGATCTCAGATGGTGAGAAGAGGTTGGTAATATCTAAATTAGTTGAAGACATTTCAGTTTAGTTTGTGATTCCAATGCCTATGCCCTGTGAGACTTGACAAATCCGTTACAAAGGACATGACATTCCCAGCACATTTTTAGTGGTCAGACAATATCTGAAATTTTATGTCCAATTCTGCATTATATAGACCAGTGCTGTCTAATGCAAATAGAGTAGAAGCCACATACGTAATTTCAATCTTTCTGTCAGCCACATTACAAAGGTAAAAATCAATAGGCAAAATTAATTCTGCAATATATGTTTTATTTATCTCAACATATGCTAAACATTTCAACTTTTGATGTGTAGTGACTATAAAAATGTTATAACGCATTTGACATTCTTTTTATACTGTTTTCAAAATCCAATGTGCATTTTACACTAATAGCACATCTCAATTTGAATGCTAAGTTTTCTTCAGAAATACTTCATCCGTATTTAGATTTCATGAAATTTACAGTTGAAAAAATAAATTCACACATCCAAGTTGTTTCAAACATATTCAAATGTTTTCCAAAAATGAAATCAACTATCAATTTTAAAATTTAAGTTTGAACTGTTTAAAACCGAGTGAAATTTAAAGACAGTTCTTCAGTCACACTGGCCACAGTTCATGTGCACAGTCACCATGTGAAGACAGTGGCTACCATATTTCACAGACTCTGTCATCCACAATGTAGTTGTGAGAAGGTGGCACAGTCTCAAGCAGAAACAGTGGGCATTGCTGGAGGAGCTGCTTACTTGTCAGGGCACAGTGGAGGAGGTTGAACTGAATGCCTCTGCCTTCATTCAAGTTCATCCGGTTTTCCAAGGGTTTGTCATTTCGCCTGTTCCCTTCCTAAGGGTGGTTGACTCAGGGCTGACTAAGGCTGGAGCATTTTTAGTCTCTTGTATATTTACTGTGCCACCTGTCTCATAAGAGTTACTCTCAAAGTAGACGTGCTTATAGGTCCTCAAGGACAGGTCACATTTTCTGCATAAACAAACTCCCTTTTGGAAAGACAGCTGGCTCAGCAAGCTTATCAGTTTAGCATAGCCTGTAAGGAGCTGTAGGTGCCTTATCGGTAAAAGGTCTAAAAAGTCGTTATTGTCCCCGGTGCCTTGACGAATGTCATCATCATCATCATTTTATTGCCCTCATTCCTCTGGCCCCTTTTTCAGTCCATCAAACCCCAACTATACAGCCACGGCTCTTGTTTGGGATAATGAAAACTAGATTCTTGTACCACATGTCAAGCTATATAGTTTATGGAAAAGAGAAAAGAACTAAAATGTAGTAGAGTTTTTATATAACTCCCACAGATCAAAGACTGGTCAGCTTTCCCCTACCTCTTTTCTAACAGCTGAGAACGCTGTCCTAAAATCCAAAGAGGTTGACCAGCTTGCCCCAAATCACACAGAAGGGTTTAGGTGTGAATCCATGGGGACTACCTCCCAGGTCTGTTATTTCTGCTATTCATGCCTATTGGATAACAGAGCTCAAGGAATCTGATAGCACAGTGAGAGTTCATTCTGACAACTGTGGTATATACTGAATTTCTACAGCCAAATGGGGATGCAGTCTTCAGCTTAGAAAGCTCATAAGCTCATAGGCAAACTACCTTCCTGTCCCTGAAACATCAGATAAGGATTATACTTTCATCTTCACTTTCTAAGAATGCTCACTGATATTATCATAAGAGTTATTCTCGATGCCTCATAATTATCCTCATTTTGTAGATGAAAAATTCAGGAAGTTTCTGAGAGAAAAAATTTGTACTGGGATAAGGCCACTTGCTTCTTGTGAAATCATCTCTCAGGGCTTCTGCCTAACTTCAGGCCCCATATGTGAACCCAGAGTGCAGCAGAGAAGAGGGAGACATTGATGGTAGTGCTGGCTGACAGATGAAAGTATATTGCATGGAGAGGCCCAGCTGGAGAGAGGAGAGAGTGCCTGCCAAGGGCATCTTGGGAAACTCAGACTGGATCTCCTACACATGTGGACAATGACCATGGAAGTATGCTGTTCCTACATAGTAACTTTCAGCAAAGTTGAAAGGTACTAGGATTAAACAAACAAACATAAAAACAAACAGTTGAAGCATCATCCAAGATTTAGAGTTCCTTCCTGGGATTTTCACTTAGCCACATATTGAGAATTTGGCTAAGCTTTCCAGAGACCATATATAATGGCATAACATGTTCTAAAACATCTTATATATACAGAGTTATGAAAACTTGTGCTGTAAATGGGTAATAATGAGTGTAATACATTCCACTATTGTCATGCATGTAAAATAAATAAATAAAAATTGAGAGGAAAAGTAGAGACGACTTAGAATAGCAATGATAAGCACCACAGCATTTTTTTTATCTTGATCTAATGAAATAAAAGGAGCAATATAATAAGCATCATAAGAACCCAAATAATGCACTGAATTTCCAGTGAAATTTGTTTGTTTTTGGCAAACTGGGTTAACATCTAACCTAAATGTAAATTACTGATTTGAAAGACATGCTGATGTACTGAAGAGAACTGGGAGGCAGGCAGTTTAAAAAGTGTATTAAATGCATGAAAGAGATGATTTCCTAAGTTGATGTTAGAATTGAATGAGCATACCAAGAGTACCTCAGTTTCTCTTGTGGCATCGTAGAAAGTACTAAGGTATAGGTAGGAAGGGCAGGGTTCAGCCAGACTCAGGTGATGGAATAAGCAAGCATAATCTTTTTGTGGTTCAGGAGGTCTGTCCACTGAGCTCCAAAAGTAATAACCTGCCCTACAATGCAGAGAAGTCATGCTTGCCCTTGGCAGCTTGTGCTAATAGCTTGTTTTAAGCACGTTGGAGAGGTATCCTATCACTGTGACTTCACAGGTGATTATAATCAGTGTAAGAGCTAGTATATGGCTAAGAGGGAAACACTTCTGGTCTCAGCTGCTGTGGTTTCAGTTGTGGTCCTCTACTGTGGACATAACCTTTCCTTATACTGAGATTCATGGCTTTGAGACAAAGGTAAATCATAGTCAGCTGTCACTAACCTCATGGACTGAAAAGTTTTCATCATATACAGCTGTCAATTAAAATCTTCTCCCAAACCATAAGCACATAAAATATACCTTGTTCTAGATCACATCTTAAACAGTAACAGCTGCCTTCTCAGCGGGCTTCTTCAACATTTGGGACTAATGGCCATAGAGTTATGTCAACAGACCTAGTAAAAGTTAATCTTTTAAAAATATTATTCTACTTCTATATCTGTATATATATTTTAATCCGGGCAGTTCATTATATTAAAACTTTTTTATGAAGCAGAAATAGTCACAAGATTGAGACAAAGAAGTGTGCTGAGTGGTACTGTACATGGCTCAGAACCACAGAAGACCAGAGGAACAGGTAGAGCTGGGGGTTGAGGCAGGGTGAACAGGGCAAGAGGGCAGCTCCCCAGGAGGGCCTGTGTGGAGCCCTCCAGACACCAATTTTCCCAGTTCTCAAAAACACTACTTCAGAAGTATTCCTGGAAGAAACTTGATAAACCATGGCCACATGCAGAGACAAAGATGTGTGTGTGGTCTTTTGAACCCTGGCCATGGGCTGTGATGTTTCCAGCCCTGCCCTGCAGCTCTGAGATGTTCTTAGTATATGTGGTGATGAATTTGACTCCAGGATTTCACTGTACCTCTGAGGAACCTCTAGAATCATGAAGATAGTTTTACAGGTGGACTCTGAGGCACAATGAAGGGCATCAGAGTGTGGGCTGAGAAATGCTTTTTTAATTTCCCCCCTGTTTTCAACAATGCACTGGTGTCATGTTTTTCTTTTAGAGCATGTTGACACATGTCCGCTCAAATACATGAACATTCTCATCTCCACTGATCTATTTGGAAGTATCAAGAAATCCATGTGGGGGAGAAAAAGCATTTGTCTTTAGAATCTGAAAAAGTGAATGTTTCAGAAAGAACTGGAGAGAGGGAAGAGGCATTTTACAAATTATCAATAAATCAGCATCTAATTTTTTACTAAAATAAGCACTGACTGTTTATATAACCCAGGTGGAGACCATGAGAAGGAATTAAAGAAGGAGACATACAAAGAGTTTTTGTGATTTGTTTGAGGCCAGAGGATCTTCAAGCAGATGTAAGGTGCATACCTCATATCTCTGTGAATGTGGATGATTATTATGCAGAAAACTGACTTTCTTGATAGCCAAGCAGATGCTCTGTGTTTTTTTCTACCTCTGTGTAAATATCACTACTATTGTTTTTATAACATGCCAGGCCAGTGTAAATACAGGAGGAGCAGTATTTTATGATTAGAATCTTATCCATTCACATTGTTACTCAGAATCCAAGTTGCTAGTGCAAGGTCAACTAATGTAGAGTAAGATCAGGGCACTTTGTGCCAAAATCTACTATCAGGGGCCAGCACAAGCATGATGTCATTCTTGCAAGCATAAAAGAAACTGTATATCACACATGGGGCTGGAGAACTTCTCCCTACTTGTTTCTATATTCCCCAGCTCTTGAGTGAGGAATGAATTTACAAAGAAGAGTCAGCCTCTGCTCTGAGGTCTATTCCTATTTAACCTGTTTCCTTTCTAGAGTAATTCTTTCATAAATAGAGGACAAATTATGGTGTTTTTTTCCTGGAAGATATTAAACAACTGATAATTGGGGTTAGACCCTGAATTTAGCCAGAGTCACAGAAGCTTGTATTTTTATGTAAGAAACAAATTTATTTTTATAAAATCTGATGAGTACACAACTCAAAACCTCACAATTACATTGCCAAAGAAAATGCACTTCTCTTGGTCTTGCTCTGCCTATGGAAGTCTTGAAACGGGGTTGGGCAGAAAGGGTCACGACAAGCAGAGAAGGCGGATGAACACCAGAGAATAAGGAAGGTCTAATCTTTGCAATTTTGTCAGTTCACTGAGTCATTTGTCATGTTTCATCACATCATCTTCAGTTCTCTCTTCCCCACTGGGACCTGGCTGATCAGCTTGGAGCTTTTAGCTGCTGATGTGATAGGAAGACTGTGCTCTCTCCCAGGAATGGAGCAAAGGAGATTGTGGGCTCCAAGCCTAGGGAGCCATTTCCACTCAGCACTCCTTTATTTCTCATGTCTATAGGAATGGCCCTGCTCCTGATGATCTCCTACTCCACTGTGGGAGATTGGCTTATGAAGATGGTGGTGGGGCAGTTTAGAGATGTGAGCTTTGTGTTCCTGAATCCCAGAGGCTGAAAAGATTGCTTACCACCTAGGGAGTTGGGAGGACACTTAAAGGCCATGTTGGCCTTTGGGATGAAACCTGAGATAGGTCAGTAGACTGAACATGGGTGAAAAGAGAATTCTAAGCTGAAAAAATAAGAGCAAAAGCAAGGATGCATTTGGGGAACATTGAGTGGTTTATTTGTCTTGGGCATACAGGTTGAGGGAGCTAAGGACAGAAGGAGAGCTTGACACTAGATTGTAATGAGTCTTGAAGGTTAGAATAAGGGGATTTCGCCTGATTCACTAGACAGACAAGAAGTCAGTGAAGCCTTTGATGGAGGAAATGACGTGGCCATTCCTGCAGTTTGGAAGAGTACAGTTGCCGACTGAATATCACTGTCCCTTTCCCTGCCTGCCTCCTTCCCTGTGCTTGAGACTTGACTCACTGACTCAAGCAGCAGCTCTCTCTGGAATTTCTCATGTAAGATCTTATATTCAGTATGCCCCAAAGTTCTACCAATCTCAACTGATTTCTCCGTGTTGAGAAATGGGTCATCTACCCACTCAGTTGGTCCAACTAAAAAACTATATATAAAAAATTACAATTCTTGTCATTCTTAAATGCCCTGTCTCCAGTTTCCACATCAGACTAGTCACCCTACCAACAGCTCTAACTCCCACTTCATGGATTCACTCACTTCCTCTTCTCATCACCATCCCACTAGCTTAAAGCAGGTCCCCATCAGCCAGTTAAGTTCTAATTCTTTTTCTTCCTAGTCCAGCTTTCATGTGACTGCTGGGAATTGTTTGAAAATGTAGATATGCTTATATAAGTTGGTGATTCTAGGTAATAACTGGCTCTTCATTACCAAAGTAAAACCCTGCTCCACAGGGAATCATAAAAGAACCCTCATGGTTTTGCGTTTTCTCCATTGAATACTGACATCCCCCAACTGCCGCCTCACACATGCACTATGTCTGGGTTTGTGTTTTCCAGATGTACATGATTGCTCGCCTCTCTTCAGTTTTACATAAAAATGTATGTTCTGCATGATGCATTCTTTATCTGCTTGGTAAACTCCTACTCATACTTAAAATCTAACTGGATCCTTTCCTTTGTTACCTCTTCACAATGACTAGCTTACTACTTTGTGCTCTAGAACATGTAGTACATAAAATAGTGTAGTTTTTTAATCTGTTGAATTGTAACAAGTTATTTCACAAAATTGGCTTATACTGTCAGGCTGTGAATCGCTTGAAGGTGCTCTGATCTTAGGTCCTGCTCCTGTCAGTTTATACTCAGAAGACAGTACTCAATGTCTATAGATTGAATGAAGGACAGAGATGACTACACTCACAATCTTGGTATGAAATTGTCAATGTGCCACTTTTTAACAAGGCTTTCAAGTCTCCACTCAGTGTACTTTTTATTGTTCTATAAAATGTGTTAATAGAGATAAAACACTTAGCACAGCATCTGCAAATGTATCATTCCCACAAACATACACTCCCACTTTTAAAAAGAGATCATTTATATCCTTTAAAAAATAGTGATGTCATTGTGACCTACAGAAAAGAACATGGAAAATGTCATTAATTTGAAATATACTTTCATCCCAGCATTTTAAACATCAAATTAACTTTTGATCCTTTAAGACAACATCTTCTTCATATAATATATTCAAATATTAGGGGATTTTTATTTGTTTTCTTTTAGAAGTGGATGATTTTAGGAATTCCTATTCTATTTAATAGGTTTTTCTTTCCCACCCTTCCTTCCAACCCATACTCCCAACAAAGGCAGATTGGCTATTTGTTTTGATTTTTTTTGCAATGTTCTATTTAATAAAGAAGAGTCATCTTAATATTGTTATATGTTTGGTCTGAAATTTCCACCCTAAAAATCCTCAGCAGGAATGTCATTGGTCTCATTAGTCACCTGTGACAGTGTTGATCTGCGCTTAACAACTCCAAGAGCTTGTAGGGTCATTTTTATCCAATTACATCCTACAGTCAAAATCATTTTAATACTGTGAGACAAAAGAGGTTAGAAGAGTCTCTGTTTGCCTCAAAAATAAATGAAGATACCTCCACAACCACCCACAAGTACAAGCTGGCATTTGGTTTGAATGCCACAGCCCTATATTATCTGACCTCACATGGTATAATTGTCAGCAAGGAACGGTTGACCAGATGCCTCTCACGATGTGATGTTGTCAAGTACAGAAGGATGACTCCAGTGAAAATAACAGATTTTGGAACATTTAACAAGTACCAACTGTAGTCATGTTCATCTGGTTCTGCTGACACAAGGTTTCTCTTCTTAATTAATAAGAAAAAGAAAGAAAGAAAATACTCAAATTAGGCAACACTAGTGAAAACAATAGATATATTTCTCAAAGGGCACCCAAAGTATTTCTTCTAGGATTTCTGAGGTGTTCCTGAATAAAATCATAAAGAAAGTGGTGCCACCTCAGTTGCTGTTCACTGAAATCCTAAAAATTAAGGGAATACCACAGTTCAGTTGATCATGATCTCCTTCTTCCTCATCATGGTCTCAGCTCCAAGCTCTGGGAGGGAAACCATCTGTGTGCACATAATCTCCTGTCCCAATTGCTGTGGTCCTCTCTCTGTTCTCCACCAGAGGAAAATCCCCCTGATCCTATTCTGGTGTAGCCCCAGTGTTACAGCGAAGATGACTTTTCCTGTGGTGGAGATACTGTTTCCTCTAATCCAGTCTTTCTTTTCCTCCATTTAAAAATCACTCGCACACTGAGATTATATTTTTTCTCATTTGGCACTCTGATCATGCTGTTCTTTCTGTTTCATTTGATGCAAATTCTATTATGTTACCTGTTGGTAGCTTGCTACTACAAAAAAAAAAAAAAGGCTCAAAAAGGGTTGAGTTATACAAGTAGTGAAAATAGTGAACTAGGAATATTAAGCATGAGAAGAGTCAGGGTGACCAAAATTCCTGTTTAATGATTTAATTAATAAAGCTGTTCATTTGACAAGGGAGCAAATAATACTCAATAGGGTCTTTTATTCAGATTTTTATTTCTAGGTCATAGTTATTGATCAGTTTAAAAGTCATTTAAAATACATCCTCAGGGGACAGGTTAAAAGTGTTATTTGTTCTGCTGAAGTAAAAGATAACAGCATAGCTTAGGACTGTCAGGGAGAGGAGGAAGACAGGGGAGCTGAGTTATCTCCCAGCCTTATCATTATCTGCAGTTAGCCAGCAGAAGGGCAAAGAGCAAGAAGCAAGGGAGTGGGAGGTTATCCTGGGTCAACCTAAATGGCACACATCTGCACCTCACATTCCATTGGCTGAAGTCCATCACATAGCTATATCCAGCTGCAAGGGAGGCTGGGTAGTCTAGTCCAGCCATGTGCCCAAGCAGCACAGGACCTAGATCAAAACAAATATTTTGAACCTAGGCTTATTAACCTGTAAAATTAAAACAGTGATGCCTAAGATTCTACTTGTAATTCTGATATCTTTCATGCCAACTGAATAGACCTGATTGTGCTACTACATGAGAAGTTATTTCTTAGAGGAACTTTCCAACATTTATAAGTTAAAACTAGTAAGACCTGGGCTTCATGGGGTTTATTAATAAGAAACATTCCATGTGATCTCTTTCCTGTTTCTGACATCTAGGATGAGGTAGCCTTTCTTACTTTTCTTCTTAGCTGCTTCTACCCTTTCCCCTCTGCTACTTAACCCCAGCAGACTCATAAACAAAACACAACAGAAACAAAATACCAAGAAAACAGCACCACACCACTATCACACTTCCCCTCCAAGGTAATTTTGAACACATGCCAACTCCCTTTAGGACAGAGGCCAAGCATTTTGGCAGATCCCTTTGGAAGTTTGAAGCCAGAGTGCTGACAGTTGAGACCTTAGTGAATGGGCCTGCAGAGGAGCCAGTGCTGATTAACGACACACACACAGGCTGCCCAAAGAATGTTGGCTCTTGCTGGGGCGATGATGTCATCCCTAGCAACAGGTGGCAGCCCTCTTTCTCTGAGCCCTCTTAGCAGAGGTCCTAGTGTTCCCAGTCATGAATGAGGAACAATAAGGCATCCACGGGGTTAACTGCCACTTTCACTTGCTCCTTTGTAGAACTGGGGCCTTTCCCATAGAAATGTCATTGGCTTGAACTGATTTCTTTTTTTCTGCTGCCCAAATGTCAGAGTCTCATATAAAAGTGGATCGTGAGCAACTTTCGCCACTGAAGCCTTTTCAATAGTAGCATAATAATGTGTGTGCTTTCCTTGTGCAAATAGAGGTGAACCTGTCTCAGGGAAGGGCAGTAGGATGTGAGCCTTCCCTGGGCTTCCCATTAGGGAAGATCATCAGAGTTGCATGAAACTTGCATTGCCTGTTGCATTCAGATATTGCTTTTTAAACTCTGGTTTGGAAGCAGAAATGTCTTTATGACTAGATGGCAAGACCACAAAGTTATGAGAACTCAGAGTTCTTACAGGAAGTTCCAAATGGATACGTCCCAATATTAGCTAATGTCAGGATTGAGGTTGGCCAAATGCAACCTAAATCAATAGCTCTCAATCCCATTATACCAGAAACATAAGCCTTTTGCAAATGCACATCCTCCGTACCTTCCATGTACTCACACATAGAGTAGAAGACTCTAAGAATGAAACATGGTCCTTTTCCATAGGAGATTAAAGGTGGGCCTGGGAATGTCTATTTTTCCAGTGCTCCAGGTGGTTCAGATTCAGGTAGTGTTGGACAGATTACATGGAGATGGAGAAATAACATGGGTCACTGAGTCACCCATTGTGGGTTTGAATTACCACTTACAAACTATGAGACCTTCATCAAATTATTTAACATTACTGAACCTTGCTTGCTAGTATAGGTAAAACAAGGAAAGCAGTTTCTTCCTGGATCTTTGTGAGATTTAGAATAATGTATGTCAAGCTCCTAGCACAGTGTTGAGTACTTTCCACAGGTCTGTGTTTACACTTGGTCTAGGTTTTTCAGAGCTCTTATCTGTAACATGTAAGGGTTGGACAAGACTACTTCTAATTGCTTTTCTAAGCTTTAACATTCTGTGGTGCCACTCTAGCATTGGTATAAACTTTCCAGGTGGGTTGCATCCAAGCAGTGTTAAAAGTTTCCCAACAAGGAAATGAGTTCTTTTTCTATAGACTAGGATCCAACGAGAAAGTCATGAGCCAAGCAGGACCAAAAACTGCCTGAGGGAAGACATAGCTGTCTTCAGTGATTTTAATTCACAAGATTACAAAGGGTCCTATAAAATATCCCCAACTTCCCAAGACACTTTTTACAGTACCATCAGCCTTGATTTAGGTAGAAATTTTTCCAGCTTATTTATGGTTTCACTGTACACTGTGCCCTGCAAGAAAACATCTAAGTTAACTCTCACCATCTCAAGGAATACTTTCTTCTTGCTGATAGAACTAATTCTTTCACCCTTCGGAGCCTGAGCTTGGTTTCAGACAGAGATCCCAGCTCCAAAGATTTCTAGCTTTATGATCTCACACAGTCTCTTAATGACCGTGAGCCTGTATAGCAGTCTTCTGAGCCAGCACAGCTATTGTGCAAATTGAATGAAATAACTCACGCCCTCTGCAATCACATGGAGGAGACCTACATAAAGTGGCTTACTTCTTGATTTTCTAGGCAAGCCTATGTTCATTGTATCCATGCTTTGTGAATATGCGGATTCATATTTTGACCATATCCCTTCTCATGCCTGTTATTCCCATTCCTGATCTATCTTACACAGAATTTATACTGTGAACACACCAATTATCTGCTCCTCAGTACTTTGCATATCTTTGTTATGGTCCATATGAAAAAGCAACTCATTTTTTGACCCTGAGTTAGGGTAAGATGTTTTATCATTATATTTAAAGGCAGGGAGGACTTTTGTGTAATGAGAGTTGAGAGCATATGCATTTGGAAAAGCATCTCTGACTTCCAATTCTGGGCCAATCACTTTTTAACTATAAGCCTTCAGGCAAGTAATTTAATGACTGAGTCTCTGTTCCTTATCCATAAAATGGGAATAATCATGCAACCTTGCAATGGGGTTGGGAAGATTACATGAGAACATATAAATGCATCTATTAGTTCTGTAGCTAATTAGTACTACTATCAGACTGCTGTTCCAAATGGGCAGCAGGGTCTACAGAAGGAATATGGATCAGAAGTCAAAGATCCAATTCTGCCACCAACTGGCTACATGACTGCAGAGGAGCCATTTAACCCATTTGTGTCTTTTTATCTAAGCTGTCAAAAGGCATAATCATTCTTCTCATGCCGATACCACAGTGGTGCTTTCTGACTAAAAGGAAATAACATAAAAGTGGTGTCATTATTTTTATTAATGCTCTAATTATCCTTTTTGGTGCTGCCCAGAGATGGCTTTCATTCCTGATGACTTGGCATCTGCTTTATCAACAAGCTTTTGAGGCATGGGCAGCCTCTCATTTATCTTAAACGAGTATGTTTGTGATAGGAATGTTTCATTTCTTTTCACTGAAATAACTACTTTTTATTCTGGAAGATTCCTTAAAAGCAGGCTTTGCATTTGCAAATTTCAAATGACACCATGCTGATCAGTACCCAAACCCATGTCTCTCCCTGCCCAATTAGACAAAGTCACAGTACAGCCTTTTCTTGATAGGGATCTGTAACCGTGTTACATGTTTCTTTATTAATGAAATACAGCAAATAGCATCCTTTTAGAGGATACTCAGATTACCTCTGAGAGGAAGCACTTTGTTAATGAGCTGAACCAACTTGTTTGGGGAGATGAGTTGTGTTGACATATCAGGTATCCTTTTGAGCCAGCTTGCCAAGCGCCTGGGAATTGGGGCCAGACAGTGTTTCATGACACAAGTTTCCTGAATTCCATTGCCTGAAATTTTCTGTAGCAAAGTGGGAGCTAGATTATTTACACTGTGATAACATCTGCAGAAGAAATGGCTTGAATTTCAAAAGAGAAAAAGCATTTTATAAATGGGTCACACCTGTGGAGGGGAAATGAGACAGGTTAGGGTGGACAAATTGTCTGGACACAGAAACACTCCGTGTCTAGCCAGAGCTTACTCATAGGACAAGAGGAAGGCTCAGGAAGCCACTGAATCCCACACTGATGATCATTCATGTCACTCCTTTCCTCAGAAACTCTTAAGTAGCTTTCCATTGCTATGAAAATAAATTTTTAAAAATGCTAAGCCTAATGTACAAAGTCCCTGCAAGCCCCTGCAAGTTCCTGCAAGCCCCTCCAGCCTCATTTTATACCATCACTCCTTGGTTTACGCTTCTGAAGCCATACTGGTTGCCTTCCCACTACCCTAATTCTCCAGTCTCTTTCCAACCTCAGGTTATTATCACATACTGGTTACTGCCTAGAATGTTTTCCTATTCTCAGTTTATCCAATTGGACTCATCTTTAAGATCTCTTGCTCAATTTGACCTTCTCTGTATATATCCACCAAAGTTTGGACCATTTATCCCCTTTTGATCATGTTCACTAGTTTTCCTTCAAAGCACTTACTATAATTTCCAATCCAATATTTGTGCACTTACTTAATATGTCTTTTATACTAGGCTATAAATTCCACCAGGGCAAGGGTTTAGTCTGCTTTCTTCTTCATGACATCTCTCTCTTTTTTTTATCTGAGTAAATGCTTAGATAATAATTGTGGCTTACTAAGTAACTTTGGGATGAATTAATAAATGAAGTTATTGGTATGGTTACTGCCAAGCATACAGAATATAATATACGTTATCCAATGTATATTTACAGTATTATGATCAGTCTCCTGAACCATCCATCTAATCACAGTTCACAGGACTTGGTTCTCAGACTTGATTATCACATTTGAAACACCCTTATAGTCAGACTGTCCATTGCATGGTCTGCAGCCCACCCATTATTAAATAGGCAGAAAAAGCCAGCAGAGGCATCTTTACAGCAGAAATAGAGTGTTTCCAGACACTGGAGAATTTGAGGTAAATACTACTGAAGTCTCTGCCCTTTGCTTTAAATGGTTGTCACTTATGCTAGAAAATGTCTGGCAGCTGTACTTTTGAATAGTTTCTGGTGACAAACATACCTGGTAGAATCAGAGAGGTCTCGGTAGCAATTAGAACCAGAAAACAAAACAAAACAAAAACCTTATAAGCCAGAACAGTGGTCTAAACCTCCTTTATATACAGATTGGGGAGTTTGTTCTGAGGAGGGTAGCCAAGCTGCTGTGACATGATCTGAAATTCTTGAATCAGGGAAAGGAACTGAAACATAACAATTATCCTTAAGAGCCTAAGGAAAAATCCCATGTTTGTCATTAAGTATTTAAAGAGATACCATATAGAACCAAAGTAGATTTTCCTTTGTTTTAGTACTCACAAGGGAAGGATGGCCTGTCATGAAGACGTGAGCAGAATTCAGGTAGGGGTTGGTTGACCATCTGGTAGGGATGTTGCACAAAAGATTCATGTATTAACTCTGAAACCCTTTCCAACTCTAGTGTATAGTGATTCTTATTCTATTTTGGATGATTACTAAAAAACCACTCCATTTGGTTTGGCTTTGGGTCTAGGCTACTTAACTACACAACTCAGAATAGGAAGGTCAATCTAAGTCTCCAAATTGGTCTAAAGGGGGGAAAATTCTGAATTAGATAATTTGCTCAATCTTACTCAACCAACTCATACTCGGCAAAAATTATAGACCACAGAGTTTTTCCATGTGCATTTTTGTTTGTATTTCAACTGTTATTTATCTATTGATTATATTCAATTGAAAAAACACTAATAAGCACCTACTGTATGTGGTCATCTAACAAACCTCTATTACATGTTTACCATGGGCAACATTGTAGATCTTGTCATTTGAGAACTCATGGCCAAGTTCAGACAAGTACTCAGAAGTAATAGGCATGTTCCTACGGTACTAATTGAGTGTAAAGAGGATTATATAAGCATCCCATGTGAGAATAAGGGTGAGGGAGGCTTCTCTAAGAAGGTTCATCCATAGGCACTCAAGTGCAGAGACAGTTGAGATGTGTTTTCTCTCCTCCAAATGACTGTTATAGAGTGGGCATTTTGTGATCAGAAGGTGCCTAAACATTCACAGGATGCTATCCTGCTTCTTTATGTACTGGACTCTCCTATTGATTTTTTAGCTATGACAAGGTCACTTTTCAAAGTAGTCTGGATTCTAGTCATGAAATTAAGAAAACCATTCTTAGGAGTGTGGAAAGGAGATGATGCAAAATCTGAACGTCAGTGGGAAAACAGAGATTTTTCTTGGCATCTTTCACAACTGTCAATATAAACATGTAATACAGTTCAGACAAGGTGCTGGGTGTGATACAGAAACAATGATGAGTTTGGAGATACAGAGGATGGATACCGTGATATTCTTGATGCCTCTGATGACTATAAGCTTCTGTCCTTTAGAGCAAAGATATTTTTGAGTGTATTGAGGACCCAGAGAAGCATGGATATTAGTGCAAGAACATTGAAATTATGGGGTCAATATGTGACCACTCCCTCTTTTTCATATATCCTCTCTAACTCTGCCTCTTGGTCCTTAGTTGTGTTACCTCACCTTGCTTTTTAAAAGCACAAACCTATCTAGGAAGAAACATACATAACTAAGATTTTGGAAGGAGCAAGATAAATGAGTTGTATTCATTAAGTTGCCTTCCTAATTAGGACATCCTCTGAGAATTGGAACTGCTAGATTTTATTCCTTGTTCCTCTTCTGAAATTGATCTTCCTCTGACTCACTTTCTTATCATTTTAATGGGATGAGAATGCTTGTTACCTTCATAATTTTAAAAGGTGTCCTGAGAATTCATTTCCTACAGCTTTAGTAGTCAAGAAAAATCTAATTCTCAAGCAGGAAGCATGAGTGTTATTCTCTTTGTGGTCCTTGAGAAACATTTGGTGTCTGTTTGTTCTACTGAGAGACAAAACGAGCAGTGAGAAAAACCTATCTTTGTTTTAGAGAGAACCTCATCTGTGCAATAGGAGGAAGAAAATTGTTCTTAAATGTATAGCCAGGTCTTTCGAGAATCTGTTCCTCACCACAATTTAGTGGTGAACTTCTCGGTATAGATGGACCTAAAGTCCATCCCAACAGCACTTAAACTTAGAGCTCAATGGGTAGCAATTAGGAGAAATTTAAGGCATACCCAGGAGGCTCCAAAAGTAAATATTTCTCTGGGCAGATGTGTTATAGCTGAATTAACTGTGTGTTTGTGCAACTGCAATGAATCGGAGAGATAACAGTCTTTACTGCCTGTAGATGCAGCCTATGATTCCAAAATACAAGTTGTGTTAAATGTTCCCAGTGGAGGTTCAGTCCGTTTGCTAAGCAAACCATTGCTGCTGCCAGGTGATAATCATTCTGCCTTAGGTTATTTGTCCAATTCAAAGTAATGAAGTTCCCACCACCCTCCACTTGAGGTGTGTTTGTCTTACGAGAACTTGGGTCAAATTGAACTTAAATTTCGCTTGATCGTATTTTCTCCTAAGAACCATTCTGAGAGGAGTGAAACACAAGATTTATTTCTCTCATATTATTCCTTGTTTAAAGGCTTTTCCAGGGAAAAATGATCTCCCCTTTTAGGTTGATTGGGTAATTTGGGGGTGATTACTCCAGCCCCTCACTTTAACAGGTAAGAAAGCTGTAAAGAAATGTAGCTGCCTGGATGACCTGGTCTCCTCTGTTTTCATTCTGAGATCATTTACCTTTTGTGAGATCCCTGCCAATGTATAATAACCTGAGAGGGGACGACGAGTGCAGAGGGGGAGCCCACAGGGACCAGAAAACAAAACAAAACAACAACAAAAATAAAACAAAACAAACAAACAAACAAAAACAGTGAATTTCTATGACAAGGTCTGTGAAGCAGCGAGCAGCAAATACCTGATGTGGCCTAAGACAGTGCTTGTTACCTCTGTTCCAATGCAGTACATTTAACCAAGATGATAATTATTCTAAACAGGAGCTGGCTTAGTTTTGGCTCCACTGAGGACAGAATAAGGCAGGTATTCACAGGTGCTGCTCACCCGAAACGCTTTGACCTTCATACTAGATGCTTTTTATCATCATAATTTATATTTAATTTATATTTTCAATAAGTGCATATATTGATGTTAGTCCCCATCTAACAGATAAGGAATGAGAGTCTTCCCAATACCACATGGAAAGCAAATTAGAAAAGCTGGAATGGAATCCATTCTGTTTTATTCCACTCAACTTACATTTGGCTGAGGTCTGCATGATCATCACAAAGGCACTGCATGCTCAGAGACATAAAATGCAGGCATTATCTCCAAAGGTCACACCTGAAAAATTCCTGAAGGAATTAGGGCTTCCTGGTGCCTCGTCTGCATTTAATTTCAATACATTTTTTTAAACTGAATCAATAAATGAGATGAAATTTAAACTGTGTTTTGAAATAGGTATGGCTGAGAAGATGAAGACCTTTGAGCAGGACTGCTCCATTGCAGAATGGCTGGCGAGTTTAGCATTGCTCATTGTTTTTTTTTTATCCTCATCTCTGTATTGAAGCCTGAGATGGGAGAGACTTTAAGTGCTGTTTTGTTTTTGCTGAAAGCAATACTTTCTCTTTGAAACAGAACTTTGTATCCCTTGTCTCCACTTGTACTTATTAAAGCACTAAGTACTGGCACTGTGCAAAGGAGAGTCAGGGCTGGTGAGGAAGCATTGAAGGCCCTGGGTATCAGGTTGATTTGGGACTATACACAACAGATTCCTAAAGACATGGTAAGGGATGTACAGATGGTGATAAGCACATGAATTGTGCAGTTACAGTAGGTACTGTGATCTCTGCTTCAGGTGCAAACACTGAGTTCGGTATGGTTATAAAATTTCTCAAGAATGTAGAGTGTCTAGGAGGAGAAACTTGGATATATAGCTTTGTTCTCTGGACTCTGGTGCCTTCTCCACTATTCTTCTCTAAGATCATTCTTACCAAAAGCCACAAATGCCCTCACCTAAACAAGGGCAAGGTGGAAGAAAATAGACAGCTGGAAACATTTGTTTGGGACTTGCCACAGAACAGCCCCATTTATACAGGTAGAAGAATATACCTGAGCAAAGCGGGTGTATCATCTGTAAGTGATGCTTGCCCTGAGAGTTGCTTTGATGACCTCACTCACAGGAGACAAAAATGAACTCTGAGACTTGCATCCAGGCCATCGACCTAAATGAGATTAGATTTTTTAACCTGCACACTGACCTCTTTTGTCTGATGGCAGGAATTACATCCTTCGCACTGGAATTTTCTGGCAGCTGAGTGCTGACCATGAGGCATTGTTATGGGAGCAAATTTCTAATGATGGCCTTTCCTGATAGTTGGCCCCCAAAGGCCCCTGGTTTTTGGAAAGAGAATGGGAAGTTCTAAGGTTTTCCTGAATATATTCTGAGCTCTTAATTTTCAAATTAATCATGTGATTATTTGGTATTTATATGAGAGTAATTATGTGAAACTGTTAAATATGCTAATAACTCTATAGGGAAAAGCAAGGATCACATTGAGTCCATGCTGAGTCCAGGTACTTTCCCACCAATGGCATTCCATGTTCACTATGGCCCCAGGAGATGTATGTGAATATTCTCACTGTGTGAGTGAGAAAGCTGAAACTCAAAGAAGTTGAGTTATTGGCCCACAGTCATTTAGCTGGGAAGTGTGGAGTCTTGAAGCTGAGTCTGGGCCTTTCTGACCTCCACATAATATCCTTCGGCTTAGTCTCTGATGGAGAGTATACAAAAACTTTTAGTGGTAGAGTCAAAACCAATACTTAATATGTTCACTGTGAAAATTCAAATAGAACAGAAAGCATGCAAAATATTTAAAAGCAGGGAAAGGAGAACTTCAGTGAAGATTGTAAGTATTTTGCATATAGGCATTCATTTGTTTTATTCAACAATCATTAATCAACTGCCTAGTGTGTTCCATAGAGCTTCTGGGTGCCAAGGGGATATGGGAGCAAATAAGACAGAGATGAAGCACCCACTTTTTATGGTTTACATTCTAGAGAAGGAAAGAGATAATAGGTAAGTGAACAAACATGCAAACAGCATAGTTTCAGTCAGATACAGGCAGGGCAACTTCAGGTGTGGTGACCAAAGAATCAAAGAGTTCTATTAGGAGGTGACATTTGACCTGAGATCTGTTTGATAAAGAAGAAACTAACTATGCAAAAGAAAAATGACCAAAGAAAGCTCAAGGGCAAAAGTTTAAGGGAGGAGTGAAGTCTACATGGATAAGAAACAAGAAGAATAGTAGAATAGTTGGAACCTGGTGATAAATAATCAATACTTTGGTGAAATGAGTAGAGTGTATGTTAGGTGGATAGCAAGAGGGATATCTGGAAAGGACATAACCCAAGGGAGAAATCCCATAAAGAAGCAGGAGAAAGTCCAATGGCCACAGTCCTGGTAGAGCTCTTTGGAGACATGTTGCATTTGATACCTTTAGGGCCTTCTTCAGTTAACAGTGCTCCTGCTGGATATTTAATTGGATTGATCCTACAGTAGCTCAGTGCCTTAAAATAAAAGCACTGCCCACCTTCAAGATCATGCCTTTCTGAAGCAGTATTGGAGTAGGAAGGAGGGGGATGTGGCCCCAGACCCACTGGGAACCAGAAAGCAATACTGACTCTTATCTGGACATGCTTTGTAGTAAATGAGTGAAAAAATAATAGTAATAAAGATAGACTAGTGGAAGATAAAATTTAAAAGGAAGAGGAGTCTTGTGTTATGGTTAAGAATCAAGATTCTGGAGTCAGACAACACAATTGTATTTTAAAGCTCTGTCACTTATTAATTTTAAAATTTTGTCAAGTTACCTGGTCTTATTAAGACTCAATCCTCTCCTCTGCAAAATGGGGATAATAATAGTATTTTAAAAGTTTTGTAATTTAGAATTATTTTGAGGATAAAAAAAAATTGCATGTAAAATACTCAGCATACCATGTAGGCAATCATTAGAAAATGTCATTAATTGTCAACTATATTAGGAAGAATCTGTGGAGAGATTTTAGAAATGTGTGGGTATGTGAGAAAAGACAAAAAGAGTTCATAAAGCAGTTCTGAGTGTTTCTGGGCAGAAGCATCATCCATTTGGAAGTAAGTGTGTGCAAATGAATCCGACAAATTACTGCTACTCTCCGGGCCCTACTTTCCTTATCTTGTAAACCAAAGTGGATGTCAGGGCAAAATAATAAATGCTCTCACATGAGTTCAGTCTTGAAACTCTACTGTTTAATTAGTTAGTCACAGACACCTGGCATTTAGCTGCAATCTGAAAATAGATTAGAACAGCCAAAGGCTGAGGGATTTCTTAGGACACACAACTGAAACTTTCAATGCCCGAATCAGGACAGTGTTGGGTGAAATGGGATGGCTTGTTACTCTACACATGTCACTTGCTTCTGAGAGGATGAAGAGGGAATGGGGAAGAAGTGGTACTTCCATGGCATCCGACTAGCACTCTTCTGCTTCCCAGCCTGTTGCTTTGTAAGGGTCACATACTTGCTTCTAATGTGGCCTTGGTCCTTTTATTCTGAGCCTAACAGCAGGAGAGAGGGGACTTGACCCTTTATCACCTACCGTTCCTTGATGTATAAAAATGTTTCCATGCCAGAAGTTCAGAGAGCCCCTTGCAGAGCTGACTAATTGCCTGCTGTTTTTCTTCCATTCCCAACAACATATAAAACAAAATTCCAAGGTTTCCCCTAAAATTTCATGAAATAACTTGGGGACAGGTTTAGGGGATCTTTTTTATCTCTGTATTTTTTCTTTCCCATCAGAATATATGAAATTTGCTTCTCCTCTTTCTCAACCTGGCAAAAAAAGGTTTTCTAACACAAGAGAACCCTGCCTGAGAACCTTCCCTTGCATGCCTAGGTGTTGTTAAAGGCTGACTCCTCTGTACCTCTGTGTTTTCTTGTGCATAATTCTACCTGAGCATTTAGCCACAAATCTCTATTTATTCACTGAACATTGCCTATTGCTCTCAGCATTTTTTGAAGTCCAGGTACCCTGGTGCCAAGTCTAGCCAGCATTATAATTCCTTTATATTAAAGACATACACACACACACACACCCCACCCCGTCCCCACACACAAAAATTACTCTGGAGCCCAGAATGGCTGATGAGGCTGTGGAATGTGACCTGCCCTTTGACCTGTCTATTGCTCTGGTTTGTTATTACAAAACCTTCCAACAATTTTCTTTTCCATGATAAAAATGAAACCCATTAAAACAGTTTCCAACCTTAGTGGGACTAGCTAGAATCCCACGATTTCTAGTGTCAGTGCATTAATGTGACTCAAAAGAATTAAAATTGCAGCAAAATTAAATAATCTTGTTGAATGGGTTGCTAAGCCAGGCGCCAGTTCCGTGACATGTAGCTTCGACATGTACAAGTACTAATTATCCACTAATTACAACCACAGTAGCATTGAGCTCATTTTCACCAAGAATGAAGGACTGACACAGTGTTGTGAAGCGTTTAAAAATCCACTCTCAGGCTCTATGCATAGCCTTTTGTTCAAAAGATACTGAATTTCTCAAAGTATGAATAAAGAAGCCTTCTTTTAATTTGGTGGAATATTCATTTGGCTAGTTGGTTTTTAAATTTTGTGCCTACCCATTATAAATCCTTAGTGCCACAGAAAGAATAGGAAGCTGTGAAAATGTGAGAAACATTTTGCAGTTATACTTCTGGCCCTTTACCAGACTGCTTGGGCAGAGGTCGAGCTGGGGATGACAAGTAAAGGAGGAAGGAAGGAGAGACAGAGGAACCTGAACTTGGGTGTCCAGCTGACTGGCCACCAGCTATGGTGCTTACTTTAAATAGCCAGAGGGCGTGCTTCATATCAGTTCTGCCATCAGTGTACTTGTCCCTGAAATAGAAAAATGAAAACCCAAACAGACTTTTTCCACTACTACTAAGGGAACCAGTAAAGGACAGCCGAGCAAATAATTGCAGATAAAGATGAAAACTAATTACTGAAAGATGAAAGCTTAGGAGTTAGGCAGACTTAGCTTCTTAGCAATGTAACACTCAATAAATGATATGTATTTATGTGATTTTGTGGATACATATGGAATAATAAATAGGATAGCTGCTGTGGCAGTCTTCAGGGCTGCCCACCTCTCCCCAATCCCAGTCCCAACCCAATCACAAAGCCAGTATTTGCTACTGATTCTACTTTAGTTTTTCTAACCCTTTTGGTGGTTCTCTAACTTGATGGACTGTTCTTTTCTCTTTTCCTGGAACAAGAAACTAAAATGCCTCCCAACTCATCCTATAGATAAGATGTGGCTGAGGCACCCCCTTTGCATGATCCTTTCTAGGCACTTAGTGGCATTTTAGAAATATTAATTCATCAATCTCCAGCCAAGAAGTGTGATCTTACGAGGCCCTTTGATGCAGACTCTATTTTGACACTTACTCTACAGTGCTTTGTGAATTGGAGAATTCAGAAGTTAGCTAATTTGTGCAATCTCCTTCTTTCTGTTCCACAACCCCTCACTGTTTTAGCAGTTTTTAGGAAATGAAACACAAGCTAAGCCCTCTCCAACAGGCTACCAGTCTCTACTTACATGTGACAGATTCTTGGATAAATAACATAATTTAGTTAAACAAAAACTTTAAGCAAAAGAGAAATAAAATACATATTAGAAAGAGTCAAGAAAAACTAATTAGCATTGGCAATCTGCCATTTCCCCCCATTAACCTCAATTAACCACACAGACTGCAGACTCTGACATATGATACCAGAAAACATGGCTTTTTATGAACCTGAAATACTTTATGCTAAAAATAACCTAAACAATAATTATCACAGCACACAATTTCATTTTAAATTTATTTGGAAGCATTTTCAAAAAATCATGAAGTTTTACAAGCCATAATGTAAATGCTGAGTGAATATTCTCACACATATGGACCATTACATGCTTTGGATGGTGGTGGTACATGTTTGTGAGACACACAAACAACCCGTACTTATAAATTTTATTATAGCAATACTTATTTAGCTATGTTTATGTCTACTTATTTAATTATATTGCTATTATGGTCTACCCATTAAATTCACTAATATTTATTGATCACAATTTATATGGTGGGTCCTGTGCTAAGCATGGACGATAGAAAGATTAGCTGAGCTTCTTAAAATGGATAAAAAAAAATGTGGCATTTATACACAATGGAGTATTACTCTGCATTAAAAAATGACAAAATCATAGAATTTGCAGGGAAATGGATGGCATTAGAGCAGATTATGCTAAGTGAAGCTAGCCAATCCCTAAAAAACAAATGCCAAATGTCTTCTTTGATATAAGGAGAGTAACTAAGAACAGAGTAGGGATGAAGAGCATGAGAAGAAGATTAACATTTAACAGGGATGAGAGGTGGGAGGGAAAGGGAGAGAGAAGGGAAATTGCATGGAAATGGAAGGAGACCCTCAGGGTTATACAGTGGAGGTGGTAGAGAGAGAGGAGGGGAGGGGAGGGGAGAGGTGGGGAGGGGCGATGGTGGAGGATGGGAAAGGCAGCGGAGCACAACAGACTCTAGTATGGCAATATGTAAATCAATGGATGTGTAACTGATGTGATTCTGCAATCTGTGTATGGGGTGAAGGTGGGAGTTCATAACCCACTTTAATCAAAGTGTGGAATATGATATGTCAAGAAATTTGTAATGTTTTGAACAACCAACAATAAAAAATTAAAAAAAAAAGAAAAAAAATGTGCTCCTTTAATGAACACTAAATGAATGAAAACATGTTTTATTCTGTGAAAGTCACAGTCTATTGAAGAAATAAACACTGTGCTTATAATGGAATTATTTATAATGAGCAGAAGGAAAATACAACTCTTCCTCCTGAATTAATATGCCATTTCTTCCAAGGAGTTATAATTCTAACCCATCTTTTATTGCCACTTGTTTTATATGGAAAATAACACCATGTGTTACCCCCAGTGAGGAAGAGCTTATCTTCTCCCCTGTGAAATCACTGCCATGCCACAGAGGAAGAAACTGGAGCACACAACATACATTTTTAAGGACTCACACATAATTACTGTGTTGATAAATGATGAAGTACAAACTCCATCATTTTTATAAGAGACGAATCTTCTTCCCAAAGATTGCAAGAACTCTGGAACACCATTAATTCAGACTCTCACTGAGGATGATCTCTTAACATTTGAAAACGTGGATCCCTGAATTACTTCAGGAAACACGTTTACTACTTTCAAATAAACACATAAGGTTAATGCTACTATTAACATAGTGTTGCCAAGCCCAAGACCTGCTTAGCCAGACTTTAATGAAGAGTGACGCAGGCTGTTTGTAATTAGGACATCAAAATCATGGTTGTTAAAATTAAAGTGCTTTGCAAATGGTTTGCCTTGAGTACATTAAATATCCCCCTGAGACTTTTCTGTCCTATTAATTTACTTAGGTAGTACTAAGGTAAGCTTCAACCAGCCATGGAACTATTACAAATTCTCAGATAGGTGGGATGAAAAAAATAATGAGATTTTATAGTGTTTATATAAACTTAAGAGAAAAGGAAAGGGTCAAATTATGTGAAAATTAACAGGAAAATGTGTGGTATTTAAAAAAAAGTGTTATCAGTGTTCAGATAACATTCAAAGCTTTCCTTAAAAAGTGATATTTTCCGCAGATTAAAAAAAAATTGGTTTCAAAACATTGCTCCTAAGAGATCTTGTATAAATTATGGAGTAAAAATGATCTTAAAGAATCGCATGCCCACAAAACAGACATATTTTCAAGACTCTGCACATTCTATGAGTAATTTGCACATTATATATCCTCCTGATTTTATTTATCACATGAAAACAGATGTAGAAACAAATTATTTGCAGTGAAATGATTTCTGAGGGGGGTGCCAAGGCTGTTTTCACACCTCTGGAGTGTGGCAGAAGTTAAGGAACATTCTGGTGTTCATTTGAATAACAGAAAGAAATGTCAACTTTTAGTTGCCTGGTTATTAAATTTTCAGACATTGTCAGAGTGACCAATCTAGAAACAATCAGGTTTACCTTTTGCATGTAAGATATGCCACCCCAGTGTTCTTGGGGTTTGTAACAAAAAATAAAATCCAATGCACTGCTTTTTGTAAAAAACAGAATCTGCTAAGCATAGGGCTCCATGCTAAGCCCTTTATCTGCACTGTTTCTAACAAAACCTCTGAGAACCTTAGTGCTGGTATCCATTGCAGAGGTAAGACTAAGATCAGAGAAGTTATATAAATTCTCTTTATTTACACAGCTGAAAAGAAGCAGAGCCAAGATTCAAACTCAGGTGTACCTTTTTAAGTAAAATTTTGTCCGTTAATCTCAGATGAAGATTTGATATTTTAACCTTCTCCAAATTTTCTGTAGGAATTTTATTCAACATTAGAGGTTCAGCATAAATGGAACTTACTCCCTCATCTTTTCCAAACACACAATTCTTTTATTTTATTTTTTTATTTTTTGGTATTGGGGATTGAACCCAGAGGAGCTTAACCACTGAGCCACATCCCCAGCATTCTCCTACCACGTTTTGTTATAAATTTTAAATTTTGAGACAGAGCCTCACTAAGTTGCTGAGGCTGGCCTTCAACTTACAATCCTCCTCCCTCAGCCTTGGGAGCCATTGGGATTACAGGGGTGTGCTACTGCACCTGGCTCCAAAGCACAATTCTGTGTCATTGGTTCTTTCTCAGGAACACTCAGAGTTGTCAGGGTATATATTAGACCATGCCTTGAGCTGCAGTTCTTCTCTCACTGGATGGTTACTTCCAAGAGAACAAATATGGGGCCTCTTTGCTCTTCCCAATGTGCCTGTATGCTTTTGTGGGGAAGAGGACGCATCACCACCAGGGATGTGGTGTCTTTCCTCTGCTACGAGGATCTTGGGGCCAGATGGAGCAAGATGGGGTGAATGCTACAGGCAGTAAAAGAGAGTGCCCAAATGAAGCCTTGAAACTGTAGTTGAGATAAGCCAAAGAAGTAAGGAAAGACAGGAAGCATGTGTCAGATCTATAGTTAAAACAAACATGGCTGTCACCTAATGTAGACATTTACTGGAGATTCAGAACAAAACTTCGTGGAATTCAGTTAAGAATATGCAGGAGACCATACTCCAGCTGTCTCCATTTATTGGACTTTCATTTCTTTTGTATCATGAAGTTGAACATTGCTCATGGTGGGAAAAATAGATGATTTAGATAAGGCAAAAAATTAATTTTGATAAACCACCAACCAGACAATGGTCACTGTATGTGCAGTGACTCTTACCCTTGACTGAATATTAGAATTGCCTAGCCAATTTTTAACAATTACTATGCCTTGGTCTCAATCCATACTGAATAATTCAGAATCTCTGGGTACAGGACACTAACATCAGTATGTTCTTTAAAAACCCCTCAAGTGATTCATTTGTGCAACCAAATTTGAAAATCAACAATGTTCTAGAGCCAGGCCTCTGAACATTTAATATGCAAACCAATCACCTAGGTCTGTGAGAAATCTGAAGCTCTGCAAGTCTAACCAGCTCCCCAATAAAACTCACAATGCTGCTCCATTCACCTTCTGAGTAGCAAGGACATATACCATACTCCCAATGAAATTTAACATTTAACAACACATGAATGAAAGTTTTTTATCAATAAGTCTTTGAGTTTATTATTTAAGCAGTGAGCCTCATTTTCCTTCTCTGTCAGATGATGGATAAGGAGTAGACACTCTCTCTCTCTCTCTCTCTCTCTCTCTCTCTCTCTCTCTCTCTATATATATATATATATATATATATATATATATATATATATATATATATTTTTTTTTTTTTTTTTGTCCAAAATGTTTAGAGACATTTCAGGGAAGTCTCAGGATAGGAAGGAAGCAAGGTTAGGCTACTGAACACATGTAGTATTCCTGGCACTATGCTGAAGACTGATAATAAAAATAATATTATTGGGGCATTTATATGAGCCAGGAACAGAACTAAGCATTTTAAATTGATTTCTTAATTTAATAAACTTTATTTTACAAATAAGGAAGCAGAAATTTAGAGAAGCTAAGTAACTTGCCCACGGACATGCAGCTTCCTGCAGTAAGCCAGGCATGGGAAGCCAAGTGACTAGTCTGGTGCCAGAGCCCAAGTACTGGTTAGTACACTGTTAACAGTGCATCACAATGCTTCCCAGAATAGATATCTCTAGGACCCATCTATATGGTAGAATTTAGATTGCCAGCCATTTCTGCTTCTTTATTTTCATCATCCAATATTTGGAATTGTGCAAAAAAAAAATCTTGGCAGAAAGAGAAGAGGGTAGATGTATGCCATATTGCACATCTGAGAACACACACCAGTAGTATGTTAATGGCACCTAAAGATGGCATCATTTTATATGACATCTTTAATATTGGTCTGCCATCTGCAGCTAAATTTCTCTGAAGAAACCAATATGGCATTTAAGGTTTAGTTAAATAGCCTAGAGACTTCTTCAGGTGCATAAATGCTTCCTCATCTAGACTGAATCAGAAAGTAGAGCCCGAGGGCTGTGTGTGATTGGGAGGGATTGGTGATGAGGAGAGGAATTGAGGGAGGAACAGATGGGACTGGGAAGTCTCCAGGCATTCTGGCAAAACTGGTCCTAACAGTAGATATGTGTGCATGTGAGCACATGTATATTATGCATATATGGATGTGTGGTAGGGCCATCAGGTACAGGAGAGAATTACACAGAGGAGAGGCCTTTGGAAGTATTCCTCACCAAAACACCATCTTCTCCACTCCCTCCTGTTTTGGCCCTACCTTATTCTTCACTCTGATGATAAGTTGCCTTGACCCAGATGCCCCTCACCCATCTAGTCTGTCATGAGTCCTTCTTCGAGGGAGCAGGGCTTGCCTAAGCCTCAGCACTCTCCCTCTGGGTTGTGGGCAACTCCATCTGTCAACTAGGCCAGAAGGCAAGGTGCAGGGTGTATGCCAGCATCAACACTCTTCCTTCACAAGCTGGCTGTTTCTCTTTTCTACCTTAGTGGCTACAGAATCCTCAGTCCAAAGGGAAAAGTGTTTCTGGCAGAAGAGTGCTTGCTGCCTGAGATTTCCCTGCTGCTAAAGCACATTTGGGAAATGCCATCCATTGGCTTGTAAGGAAAGAAAATGAAACTTATCTGTTACAAAAACCAACAGCGATGAACCATGTTTGACCCACAGTATCTTCTTCATACTTTGGTTTGCAATACACCCTCACTTGTACAATTTTAAAACTTCAATTAGCATATTGTAGGTTATTATTTATGAAGAAAAGTCTAAGTTGCAGGCTTAAGTAATTCCATCAGTGATTTTCCCTATCAAATTCCCTAAGAAATTTTAATAGTTGCAGTATGTGCTCAATTGAGCAAATCCAAATCTTTACACCTGAAGAAACAGCCCTTACTTAAGAAATATATCTCATGGGCCAATTTCTAGAATCTTTCTTTTACCACCACCCCCATAACTGATATGGAATCTCTTGTACACATTTTTCTTTTTGCTTGTTCCTTTCTTTTCAAATAAATATTATATAGAGATTCCAATAATACTTATTACTTGTTTTTTTTTATCTTTATACAGACCAAATGCATGTCTTCATTCCAATTTTAATTCTTCCTATAATCTTGAAATATACATTGCTCTATGTCCATTTCATTTCTCTCCAAATTCAATGTGTAGCTTTTATATCCATGTGAAAATACTGTAAGGAACATTTTATTCAGGTCAAAAAGAGAGGTGAAAACAGAGGTTTTGGAAGTCAGAATTGTGTGGAATTGATAATAAATATAGAAATAATCAACGTGTGGTTGGTTGGTTTGTTGTTGTTCCCTGCATAAAAGCTCACACTTACAGTTAACTGACATTTTCCACTTTCCCTTTTCTGAGAAATATGAATATGGATGCTTAATTCTGTGAAAAAGTGAGCAGTTTTTTTTTTCCTGAAGGAGTGATTGCAGGTTCTGCACAGCTGGACTTCAGACATTTAGAAGAAAGCGGGATTAGGTGAGAGAACAGGAAAGGGACAAAAGAATCATCTTCTTGGAATGTTTTCAAGTGTTTAGACTCTTCACCCTGTGTTCCCTCAGTCACCCACCTCACTGAGTCACTGTCCTCCAGCTCCTTTGATTCCAAGCTGAAGAGAAGCTGGAAGGTGCTGCCTGCCTCTCACTGCCTGGAGAGAGGCTTTGCATATCCCTAGATGAGGAGGAGATGCAGTTGCTGGTAATCTCAACCAGGTGCTGACAGAGTGATAATGGGAAGGCGATTTTGCTAACACCCTACATCTTCTGCAGAGAGACAAAGAAGAAGCTTCAACATTAGAGCCCTTTAGATTGAATTCTGGCAGTCATTAGGCAAGTTATTTAACTTAACTTCTCCCTATAAATGGAATCCAAATAATTTCTGTTTCCCTGAAATGTCAAAATTAGAAGGAAAATTAAAGTGGAGTGAAAACATATATTAGGTCTGTATAAAAAATAAATGAATAATGTGTGCACTTAGGGCATCTGGTATCTGAATTATTGTGACATTTCAGAAGACCTTGTGTAAACTCTTTAGGACAGGGCATGGCACACAGTCAGAACTCATTAAAGGTTGTATACTACTGCATTATAGTATGCAGTAGTAATTTTCCACATTTCTCAATAAATTAAGTAGAAATCAGGATGTTGGAGAACCATGGAATGGCCATAATACTGCTGTTCAGAAGATTAACAATTACAAATCTTAAATTGGCAGATTAAAATTAAAAAGAGGCTCTTAGGAATAGCTCTAATGAACTCCAAAGAATTGGAGAAACATTAAAATTATTAAAACACTGGAAGAGAACATTCAGATAACTTTAATTTCTTTATATTGGGACTTTTATGGCCCTCTCTATGAAACAACTCTGATAGTTCTAGAAGATCATCCACATCACCCTCACTCAGACAAGTTTTGCTTGGTACCTATCATGTGCCAGTTTCCTTGTTAAACACCCAGAACACAGGATGAATCAGAGCTATTTACTATCCTTTTGCTTCTGTCCTATTAGGCAAGACTGATTCTTTAACAAATAATTAGAGCAAAATTTGGGGAGCTGTAAGAATATTTTTAATATACTCAGCAAATTTGAAAGACACTGATCCCGGGCCTTGAACTAAACTGGTGAACTCCCAAAGTCTCTGCCTTCCTGAAACTGTGGTAGAGAGGGAGAAACAGACAACAGATGAACTGCAGGAAGCCTGATAAGTGGAGGAAGCCTGAGAAGGCCTCACTGAGAAGACATCACCTGAATTTTCTGTAAGGATGGTGAGAGGTTTACCAGACAGACCTGACCATGTAGAAATTGTCAGTAGAGGAAATATGATATGATATCAACCAGTGTAGCTCACTGGTTGATAAATCCAGTTGTATTGTTTTAATACCAAGCCCAGCTTCCACCAGTCTTAAGAGAATTATGCTGAAACAGCTAAGACATGCACTGCTTCAAGTAGCACTTAAGGAAAATGTGTCTGTCATGGCAATAGATTACACAGCTGCAACCCAGGACACCCACAGGGAGAAAAATCAGGGAAACTATGTCATGCTTAGGAGTATCACTTCTCTGACCATAACTGCTTAGAACATTTGGAGTTCTCTTTTAAACAGGCAGTCAGTCACATTTTTGACTCAGGCTTCTTCTCAGAGAGAGATTGTTAGAATTTCTTCTGTCTCCACAACAACAACAACAACAAAAATCAAAAGCAGCCATTTTTAAAGTTAATTGCATGGTTGCAACCATGTACTCCCCTCCCTCCCCCCTTATTGAGTATCATTCACTTAGAACTGGTGTAATTCCCCTTCTAAATTGGAGGTTTGCATAAGTAATTATATCAAATGATGTGTTTGTTTATATCTCCAAACCACATTCAAAGCTTGCCTATGATTTATCTTTGAAATTCAATTTCATCGTGTCAGTCCCCAATTTACTCTGCCCAGTGGATCTACAGTTACATATGTGACGTGCTCGCCTCTCTCTTACGTAGGTTACAGAATGGGATTGCCTTCCACAGCAATGAGTCGGGTGGTTGAAGAGAGATATTGTTCTGTTTCTTTCTCTTCTCCATTCTAAGACCCCAATGCATGCAGCTACCACAAAGTTGTTAAAAATGAAGAAGCGGCATTTGTGATTTTTAACTAATTCTGGACAATGAGGAACAACTCAACTTCTTTCCTTTATGACTATATGGCAGTGCTGCTAAGGTTTCATAGCTCATGCGAAGTATGTACCTTTAGAAGAAAGAAAGCTTTTGACCCTTCTTGATATGGCTGGCCCTGACATGAAAACAATATTTATTTTTCACTGTGAATAACTGTCAGTTGTTGCTTTAACCCAGAAAAGTTCATTGTTTCTGTGTTCCAGATTCCCATGAACAATCCTAATTATTCTATTTATTCCAACCCCCTCTTCATGCCTGATGCCTAACTCATTCCATTCATTCCTACATTTATTCATTTACTGATTCATTCAAGTGCCTGTCTTTCCCAAATATAAAAGACTTATTAAAACCTAAATGGGCAGAGTTTATGATTTCCAACCGATTTTGATAAAGAACTTAACATGGGCAGACCTGCGACCCACCCGCGGAGCAGGCCCAGCGACCTGCTGGCATGGTAGACACATCGCCCCAATTGGAAGAGGGGCGGAGCAGAGCTGCTGCCCGCGCCTGCAAGGTAGGCAGACCTGCGACCCATCGGAGGAGCAGGCCCAGCGGCCTGCCTGCGTGGTAGACACATCACCCCAATTGGAGGAGGAGCATAGCCTTCGCCCGCCCCTGCAAGGGAGACTGCAACTATACAAGAGCAATATAAATATATAGGGGGAAAATTCAATAACACAACAGTTTCACCAAGCAGAAAGAAACGCGAGCAGTATGAAAAGACAAGGAAAGAAAGGACCACAAGCAATGCAGGTCAACAAAAACATATCAAAAAAACATATCAAAAAAATTGTGCACCATGATCAAGTAGGATTCATCCCTGGGATGCAAGGCTGGTTCAATATATGGAAATCAATAAATGTTATTCACCACATCAATAGATTTAAAGATAAGAACCATATGATCATCTCAATAGATGCAGAAAAAGCATTCGACAAAGTACAGCATCCCTTCATGTTCAAAACTCTAGAAAAACTAGGGATAACAGGAACATACCTCAATATTGTAAAAGCTATCTATGCTAAGCCTCAGGCTAGCATCATTCTAAACGGAGAAAAATTGAAGGCATTCCCTCTAAAATCTGGAACAAGACAGGGATGCCCTCTCTCACCACTTCTGTTCAACATAGTTCTGGAAACACTGGCCAGAGCAATTAGACAGATGAAAGAAATTAAAGGCATAAAAATAGGAAAAGAAGAACTTAAATTATCACTATTTGCAGAAGACATGATCCTATACCTAGCAGACCCAAAAGGGTCTGCAAAGAAACTATTAGAGCTAATAAATGAATTCAGCAAAGTGGCAGGATATAAAATCAACACGCATAAATCAAAGGCATTCCTGTATATCAGTGACAAATCCTCTGAAATGGAAATGAGGACAACCACTCCATTCACAATATCCTCAAAAAAAATAAAATACTTGGGAATCAACCTAACAAAAAAGGTGAAAGACTTATACAATGAAAACTACAGAACCCTAAAGAGAAAAATAGAAGAAGATCTTAGAAGATGGAAAAATATACCCTGTTCATGGATAGGCAGAACCAACATCATCAAAATGGCGATATTACCAAAAGTTCTCTATAGGTTCAATGCAATGCCAATCAAAATCCCAACGGCATTTCTTGTAGAAATAGACAAAGCAATCATGAAATTCATATGGAAAAATAAAAGACCCAGAATAGCAAAAACAATGCTAAGCAGGAAGTGTGAATCAGGTGGTATAGCGATACCAGACTTCAAACTATACTACAGAGCAATAGTAACAAAAACAGCATGGTACTGGTACCAAAACAGGCGGGTGGACCAATGGTACAGAATAGAGGACACAGAAACCAATCCACAAAATTACAACTATCTTATATTTGATAAAGGGGCTAAAAGCATGCAATGGAGAAAGGATAGCATCTTCAACAAATGGTGCTGGGAAAACTGGAAATCCATATGCAACAAAATGAAACTGAATCCCTTTCTCTCACCATGCACAAAAGTTAACTCAAAAATGGATCAAGGAGCTTGATATCAAATCAGAGACACAGCGTCTGATAGAAGAAAAAGTTGGCTACTATCTACATAATGTGGGGTCGGGCTCCAAATTCCTCAATAGGACACCTATAGCACAAGAGTTAATAACTAGAATCAACAAATGGGACTTACTCAAACTAAAAAGTTTTTTCTCAGCAAAAGAAACAATAAGAGAGGTAAATAGGGAGCCTACATCCTGGGAACAAATCTTTACTCCTCACACTTCAGATAGAGCCCTAATATCCAGAGTATACAAAGAACTCAAAAAATTAAACAATAATTAAACAAATAACCCAATCAAAAAATGGGCCAAAAACCTGAACAGACACTTCTCAGAGGAGGACATACAATCAATCACCAAGTACATGAAAAAATGCTCACCATCTCTAGCAGTCGGAGAAATGCAAATCAAAACCACCCTAAGATACCATCTCACTCCAGTAAGATTGGCAGCCATTATGAAGTCAAACAACAACAAGTGCTGGTGAGGATGTGGGGAAAAGGGTACACTTGTACATTGCTGGTGGGACTGCAAATTGGTGCAGCCAATTTGGAAAGCAGTATGGAGATTTCTTGGAAAGCTGGGAATGGAACCACCATTTGAACCAGCTATCCCCCTTCTCGGTCTATTCCCTAAAGACCTAAAAAGAGCATACTACAGGGACACTGCTACATCGATGTTCATAGCAGCACAATTCACAATAGAAAGACTGTGGAACCAACCTAGATGCCCTTCAATAGACGAATGGATAAAAAAAAAATGTGGCATTTATACACAATGGAGTATTACTCTGCATTAAAAAATGACAAAATCATAGAATTTACAGGGAAATGGATGGCATTAGAGCAGATTATGCTAAGTGAAGCTAGCCAATCCTTAAAAAACAAATGCCAAATGTCTTCTTTGATATAAGGAGAGTAACTAAGAACAGAGTAGGGAGGAAGAGCATGAGAAGAAGATTAACATTAAACAGGGATGAGAGGTGGGAGGGAAAGGGAGAGAGAAGGGAAATTGCATGGAAATGGAAGGAGACCCTCAGGGTTATACAAAATTACATACAAGAAGAAGTGAGGGGAAAGGGAAAAAAAAACAAGGGGGAGAAATTAATTACAGTAGATGGGGTATAGAGAGAAGAGGGGAGGGGAGGAGAGGGAAGGGGGGATAGTAGAGGATAGGAAAGGCAGCAGAATACAACAGACACTAGTATAGGCAATATGTAAATCAGTGGATGTGTAACCGATGTGATTCTGCAATCTGTATACGGGGTAAAAATGGGAGTTCATAACCCACTTGAATCAAAATGTGAAATATGATATGTCAAGAACTATGTAATGTTTTGAACAACCAACAATAAAAATTTTAAAAAAAGAACTTAACATGTTATTTTACGTAAGTTCTTTATTGATAAAGAACTTACGTAAAATAACATTTACCCACTTGAAGGATATGATTCAATACTTTCAGAATGTGTACAGAACTGTGAAATTATAACCATAGTATCACCATGATCTTGTTTAGAAGATTCTCATCACCCCAAAAAGAAACCTCACACCCATTATCAGGTAGTCCCTCTCCCCTGCCTGACTGTATTTGTCTTCCTGATGATTCCTACCTTTGACTTGGATGTTTTTTCTTGCCTTTTACTTATCTCTGTTAAAATAAAGAAGATGGAAGCCCAGAGAGCTGAAGCCTACAGATGCTTTCCTGTGCTTTTTGCTCTAGGAATGGGATCTGCCTGGCTCCCCATAGTTCCAGATTCTCTATTGTGTGACATTTGGGGTTTTTCAGGAAGCCCATCTCTTTCTCTGTTAGCTAATAAATTTTATGTAAACACATTCTGGTACAGACATGCCCATGGAAATATATGAAATATTGTGAAAATATGTGAATTTTCTAAAGAATTGCCCTCAGAGTCATCAGGAGAGGAAGCTGACTGTTTCATTGTACAGTGTTGGCCTTAGGACTCCGAGTGAGGAGGAGCAGTGATGACATGAGAGTCCTCAGGGAAACAGGGGGCAAAGAGGTGGCTACTCCTTTGTGCCTGAAAAAGCCACAGATGAGCAGCAGGGTGGAGGCCCATAGCCCTTTCACCCATTTGCAACCTCTACATAATAAGCATGTCTCATACCCATTGTGACCTCTAACAGAGGATGCCCCCCTGAGGAGGCAGTGAGGCTGGAAGAAAGCCTCCCCTGCCTTATTAGAAGACAGCTACCCCCCACTTGAAAAGATTATCCATGACATATGACCTTGTCGGAGAGCGTAGCCTGAAAATGAAGATCCTGTGTTAGACACCTACCAGTGCAAGCAGACAGACCTTTAATCAATATGAATCCGAGAGCTGTGCTTCCTTTATTCCTCCTGTATCACCCCATCCTCCAAATCACTCACACATCTCCCCTTTGCCCTCCCCCTGTAGCACCACATGCACACACATCAAGCCCAATGGTCCGATCCAGGTACTAAAGCAGCTGAGCGTATTTCATTCTTGGATATAGCTAGTCAGGCAGAAAAAAAAAATCATGTCAATAAAGTCACAGTGAAATTCAACAAAGGATAGTAGAATTAGGCAGCACCTTTCTTTTAGAATCAGAGGACCATCTCAGGCATCATCTCAAGGGAATCTGGTATACTAAATGAGAGATGAAATAGAGAACAAATCTGTGTTTTCAGATTTTCCCAGAAGATTCTAATGGGCATCTGGAGAAGGGAAGGTACTGACCTTCTCACTTGAAACTCTTACTGACACTCTTAATTCCATAACCTCTGACAGTAACTTTTACTTATACCCAAGAGTACCTAGTACTCTCCATTCACACAGAGGTGTTAGAGTCTGTAAACAAGTCAAAATAACACCTGGCATTTTGCCAGGGGAATGTTAAAGTTCATAAACAAGTCTGGATGGTGCCTGGCAAAATGCCAGAGGGAGTGGTTTGAAAAGTAACAAAAGTGAGCCATTAAGTGTGGAGATTCCTTATTGGTTGACTGATGTATCTAGTTTATGCTAATTAGATAAGCTGTGTGGAATGTATAAATACTGCTCCTGTCCTGCAATAAACGGCTCCTACTCCTGCTGTATCAACGTACACAAGTTATTCGTCACCCCCTGGTTAGTTTGCCCAGCCAGCCGGGCTGCGGCAGATGGTGGCCCGTACGGGGAGCCCCGGGACACTCGGGGGTAAGTGACGAAAAAAAGCTGCCCGTCCATAGATAGGACGGGAGCAAATCTGCTCGTCCCTAGGCAGATAGGGCGAGAGGAAAAATGACCATTTTGAGAAAATGGAGAAGATTGATACAGTATGTTTGTGTCTTGTTTTGTCTAAGTGTATTGTATTGTCTTTGTGATGAAAATATGGAAGGGGTGAAAAGTAAATTACTAAGGGAAGAAGGCACCCCAGTGGAACCAAGAATAGTTAGGGCATGTGTTGATAAGAGCCCAGGAACTCTAGTCAGAAAGAAAAAGAAAGTTAAGAAGAAGAAGGATTATCAGGAAAAAAGTTGCAGCAAAAGGCTATTACTGAATACTTTTCGTTATCGGAGGGTGCGTGAAGCGGCGAGATGGCTGCCGATTGTGCGAGCTGGTCATGGCGCAGCAAGAATTTTCCAAGTGGCGACAGCTGGCTCTTCCACTGCCGCAAGCCCAAATCTAGACCTGACCTGGAGGCACAGTCTCGCAGGCTCTTGCTCCCTGTGCCCAGTAGCAGTTTGAGTCCGGGACACTCCCCAGGGCCATCTGGGGCTGCCCAGACACTACAGCCAGCAGAAGACGCTACTGGTGTCCCTGATGTTTGGTCATTTTCAATGCCAATAACTAAGCTACAATGGTTCTCCCACACCTGAAAGCTGATGAGTAATGAGCACTATTAATGCTTATTTCAAATGTAAAAAACCTTGACAAAATGTACTAAATTGTTCAGAAGGTTGTTTTCTTAGTAGAATGCTACAGGATTTTCTTTAGCAATCTGGAGTTCCTGCCTTCGTCCCAGTGCCGGTAAAGACCAAGGTGGAAGAATTTCCAGTGTTGCTGAGAACCGGACAAAACTTCGGCTGAGAAACGGACGAGACTTCGGAGCTGTTGCTGTTTCTGCTGCTACAGCTTAGGCTAGCTGCCTGCAGAACTTACCTGGACTGTGATTTAAGCTAGCTGCCTGTAGAACTTACCTGGACTGTGATTTACCTGGACTTTGAGTTAATCTATTGAGACACTGCTTTACCTGGACTGAGACAACAAACTATAATCTACAACAAATTGTAACTCAGTATCTTTGCTAACAGTGTCATTGCTGGTATAATTTTTCCAAGGGCTTCTTGCATGGAGCCATCAAGTGGCTTGGTATTGTGGCATTTTGTATCCTCCCTTTCTGTTTGTAGCAGGTTATTTTTGGTGTTTCTCTAAAAACCACTATGGTCGTCATTTAAATTAAACAAAAGGGGGAAATGTTAGAGTCTGTAAACAAGTCAAAATAACACCTGGCATTTTGCCAGGGGAATGTTAAAGTTCGTAAACAAGTCTGGATGGTGCCTGGCAAAATGCCAGAGGGAGTGGTTTGAAAAGTAACAAAAGTGAGCCATTAAGTGTGGAGATTCCTTATTGGTTGACTAATGTATCTAGTTTATGCTAATTAGATAAGCTGTGTGGAATGTATAAATACTGCTCCTGTCCTGCAATAAACGGCTCCTACTCCTGCTGTATCAACGTACACAAGTTATTCGTCACCCCCTGGTTAGTTTGCCCAGCCAGCCGGGCTGCGGCACAGAGGAACTCTGTAAATGGTTTTAAGTGCATGCAATGTCACATAAGGTTCCCCACCCACAAATGCACTTTCCACACACAAAGCAATACTGTCCTAAACAAATACATTCTAAGTCTGTAGCAAAATTGAAGATTAGAATATAACAGTCTCTTCCATGGCAAATATTGGTAGCTAAGCATTATTGAATTCCTTTCCTTTGTTATAGGCAGGGAGCTAGGTGCTTCCCACCCCACTCCAGAGCTTCAGACTCAAAAGAAAGGCCTTGCCCATGAAGGGCCTGTCTAGTAGGAAATTACAGACATGTGAGCAAAATATTTTTGGATAGATCAAAGAACAATGATGGAGAAGTGTACTGGTTATGTGGGGGCAAATCAGATGGGCACCCAATCCTGGAAATGAGGGTCAGTGAAGGCTAACACCTGAGCTGAATTTGGAGAATCTGGAGGTGTTGCACAGCCTGGTGAATAGAGCTGATAATATTGATTGTACATTTCAAAAATTGCTGAGTTAACTTCAAATGTTCTCTTCCCATAAAAATAAGTATTTTGGATGTTGGATATGTAAATTCACTTGATTTAATTATTTCACATAGTATTCAAAAATCATAACATCACATTGGACTTAACATATTTATGCATACACAGGCATACATATATATATATATATATATATATATATATATATATATATATATATGTGTGTGTGTGTGTGTTTATACACACACACAAACATACACACACACATACACACATTTCCAATTTATAAGAAAGAAAGAAAAGGAAAAACCTAAGGGTATTGTGGGGTGGGCCACATCCAGAATGAATTCATGAAAAGGAAGATGTCTGCGATGGAAACAGGTTTTCTCCCCATGGGGTGCAGAGATAGAGGGAATCAGGCCAGCTTGTTTCTCTCTCTCTCTCTCTCTCTCTCTCTCTCTCTCTCTCTCTCTGTCTCTCTCTCTCTCTCACACACACACACACACACACACACACACACACGGAATTTGTTTATTGAGAATTAAAGTTAACACTTCTAAATTAAGTATTCACTCATGAATTTTCTTTGTCACTGTCCTGTCAATGGACATAAGAGAAAATATAGCACAGAACTAAAACAAGGAAATGATAATTAACAAAATATCTAGTGGGCCAGCTTGTCAACAGCCTTGCTACCCTGAGTAAGATATTGTTTTGAAGCCCATGGGAAACTATTTAATCTCCTGTGCCTCTTCTTTGCTTTCACTTCTTTGCATGTTCTCCCATCCACCACTGTGTATGACACAGAAGCTTCAGGTCAAGAACCTCTCCACGGATCCCACTGAAACACCTTTCCCCCATTCCATGTGCCTTGCCAGCATTGGGATTTCGTTCTTCATGATTTCCTGTTCTTTCCTTGTCAATCAGAATGTACCATGAAAACAACCCAACTCACATTCACTTCAGAGACATGGTGGAATTGAGAAATGGAAAATAAATTTGACCTTCTAATTGCCACTTGACAATAAGAATAATAAAACCTGCAAAAGACAAATTGGTGCAATAGGCTGGGAGGCCTTGAAGATTTCAGTCATCCCATTCCCTTTTCTTTGTCTTTATACTCAAAGGGTGATTCATTTATGAGAAATGGTGTTGGAAGAAAAGATAGGGAGACCTTTTCCCTGTGGAATTATTTTGTGTCAAGATTTAAACAAGTAAAAGAATGATAAAATTATATATGTGATCTTTGGTTTGTGAGTTATTAAATTTGCAATGCTTATGTGTACAAGTAGTTATTACAGAAATAACCTTTTTTTAAAATATAACAAAATATTATATGAGTATATAAAAATTAAGTAAGAAAGTGCTATTACATAACCCTAATGTAATCAGTGTCAACAACCTATTAGTTGTTCAAGAACTTTAAAATCTTTAATGAGGCTCCAACAGTAGAATTTCAGTCATATGTAAATGAATCTTTGAAATGCCTCATTATCAGAACAACAATGGTTCTTTAGTGACTTCTCAGGTCCCCAAAGATAACAACACCTGGCTATGGTAAGCAAAACCAGATCAATTTTTCATATTTTCTTCATCAACTTTGCTTTACCAATGATTTGTGAGCCTATTCTGATTGTCATGGGGGGAACTAGAGAGTTTACTGTCCACTGTCACTTTTGTTTTTCCTTTAAATGGAGTTGTTTCCCACAGTCGGTAATCTACTTGCCCCAGATATTTAAAAGTCAAATATTCTCATTTCTACACAGGTCTGATTACCACAACTTCAAGGAAATTGGATCGAGAGCAGCAGGCAGAGCATTTTCTGGAGGTAAGTGCACAGAGGAAATGGCTCTTGTTAAAATTTTTGCTAAACTCCCTGAGCCTTCATCACAAATGGGAACTTTAATACACTGGAAAAGTCGGTTGCAAAATGAATTTGCCTCTCTTGGGCTGAGTGCTTCAGAATTTAGAGCGTTCTGGTGCATTCCCATTCGTCTGCTCTTGTGAGCCAAGCAAGAGTGATAAAGAGGCCTTTACCTCCGCTAAAAACAGGCAGCTGCATGGATATTTCTGCCTTAACTTCAGGCCTCTTTGTCAATAATCAGAAAAGAAAGTTCCAGAGCAGCGTCCAGTGGGCCCACTGCCCCATGAAAAGAGAAAGAGCAGCAGTGCTGCGGTTCAAGTGAAGTGCACTTCTCTCCCCTCATTTCTTTTCCTGGGGAGATGGTTGAGAAAGAGAAGGCTGCTGGTTGATTCATGGCTCAAGGTGACTGTTTCTGAAACCATAAAATGTCCTCCTATAATTCATTAAGACAGTAACAGCAGCAATAGAAACTCTAAGAACATTATTTCTGGTAGAGAAAAAAAAAAACCACTATAAGGCAAGGGATGAGAAAATAGACATGAAAGAGCATTATGGAACATTCCTCCTATACGTATTGAGTATCTTTATTGAAAAGGTTGAAGTCTGCATAGTTTGTATGGCACTTTTATCTGAATGTGACTGTGTGATATGAAGGGATGACAATACTCAGAACCTAGGGTTTTGATAAGGGTCTATGATGTGTCCATGCTTCTAAAATGATCTTTCTATTTCTCAGACCCACTTACCCGAATTCATCCACCATACTTATGTGTGTGCATGCATACACCCTCCTCAAATCTTACAATAGGATCTCTTCTAGCATCTTCCTTTAAGTCATATCAGCAGTAATGATCTAGTTAAAGAACACTGGAGCTGGGAGTCATGGCACAGGCCTATAATACATGATGTGGGAGTCTGAGGCAGGAGGATAGCAAGTTTGAGTCCAGACTTGGCAATTTGGAGACCCTGTATTAAAATAAAATTCTTAAAGAGAAGAAAAAAAAAAGCTGGGGTTGCAGTTTAGTGATAGACTACCCTTGGGTTCAATCCCCAGAATCCCAAGAAAAGAATACTGAACTAGGAGTCTGGGCACGTGGGTTTTTAAGCTGCCCTGACATGATTAACTCAAAGCTGTGGCCAGTGCTATTTAATTACCTGGGATCTGAGTTTCCCCTATTGTGAAATGTGGCAAATAATTGCTAATCCATATACCTCAAAGGATCACTATTAGAATCAAACCTTATATTCTGTATCAAAATATTTTTTGAAACTTACAAGGTATTACACATAGGAAAGGGTGATTATTATCATGCAGCCCTATGATAATCCTTTTAAAACATTACTATCATCTCATAAAGATGGAAGATTCCAGGCTGCCAAAAATAATTATAAAATTTTTTTTTCAAAATCCTATTAATGGGTTACAGTACCTACCTGGTCCAGAATTACAGTACATTTGCCAGAGTAATAACACCTTATGTTTTATTTATGTGCTTCTTTCCTTTTTAGAAGAGAGTCCAGGACTCCTGGAGAGACAATGTTCTTAGATAGTTGAACCCATTACCTCCCAGCAGGAGGAAGGGAGGGCATCTCATTAGCTGGGGAATCTGCTGAGATCACTTGCCTTGTCCTCACTAGGTGGTGTCATGAGGGGTATATGGTGCAGAGTGTGACCATTATAGGATAAAGCTACAAGGAAAAGAGGCAAGGATGTTTTCCAGGCATTTAATTTACTTCCCAAAAGAATCCTTAGTGCTTTCATATCCTCTACACACTTACATAGATGCTGAGTAACAGTTTGGTACTATTTGCAGATATGGAAAACCCAGTTTGGGATCTAGAACATAATTTTACTGTTATGGTTATAATCTGTTTAGGGAGGTAGGGTAGCATAGCAATTGACCTCATAGCAGTGTTGGGCAATTAAAATATATGTAAAACATCCAGTTCAGTATCTGGCACTAAGTACATGCTCAGGAAAGCATAGTTAAATAATCATTGTGGTCTTAATCATTATTATATGGTGACATGATAGTTGCACCCTCCTAAAGATTGAACTTCATTTCCATACCTCAGGAAGGATGGTTTTCCCACACACCAGAAATACAGAAGGAGCCCAGGTACTAACCACTGAACTCAGCATGTATACCATGACTTCCTTATGTGCTGGGGACACAGAGGGAACAGGAGGGTGGGAAGGCACATGATACATGAGTAAATGGTATAATTAGACAGAAGCTCCATGAGGCCACTAAAATAGGTTCCATGATACTGCCTGAAGGCAGATGGGGGTGGTATGCAAAACTCAATAGATTGATGAGGAAAGCCCAAGGAGGTGACATTTGGTGACATGATGCCTAGATTCTGTTCAAGAAACAGAACCAAGGCCAGTGTGGTGAAAAGTGCAAAGTGGAGCAGAGGTAGAGGATTGCAGGTGACGGGAAAGCAAGTTGGAAAAGCAGAGGGCTGCAGTGAGGATTCTGAATTTTTTCCTTAGTGCAATGGAGAGCCAGTAAATGGGTGGCAGGGTCTAATCTGTGTTGTAACGGCAGAGTTGGGCTGGAGCAGGGGCCTTGGGGATAGATGGGAGCCTGGGAAACTTTTAGAGAGGTCCAGATGAGATGATGGACGATCGTGGTTTAGAGGAGGGTGAGGGCAGTGGGTCAAATAGGGAATTGTCTAATACAGATCCCATCATGATTCCTCGTAAAGCAGCAAAGTAGATTTTTAAAAATTTTCAAAGTGAAATCGTATATATTATAGAGCGTCTGAATCTTACCAATTTTCCTCAAGTTGGTCCTCCATTCCCCTGCCAGCTCCCAGGATCCCCCAACAAAATGCTGTCACATTTAGTAAATCTCCTTTTAAGATTTTCAAAAACTAGCTGAATCTCAGCCTCTTCCTCCTCCTCCTTCTCCACTACCTTCTTCCTCTTACTTGTACATTCTGTTGCAGTCACTCTAAAATGTACATTTCTTGGCCACGCTGATTTTGTTCTCTATAACATTGCTGTGAGAATTTGAACACCCTCCGGTTCTTTGTTCTGAAAGGATCATGGAAGGAATATTGCTTTAACTTAGTTCTGCTAAAAAAAAAAAAAAGAGTAAAAGAATATTATTCAGAGTGTGGGACAGAGTCTTTTGTTAGACACAAAATTTTGTAACTGAAAGTACATTTTGTGAGTTGTGAAGACTGGGTGTGGGTAATTAACCTCCTGGAGAGCCTTTAATTGCCAAGATAACCTTATGCTCCTCTTAAACTCATATTCACCTCCTGGCTCTATTTTGTACTTTTCCTTTCCAATAAAACAAAATTGACTCTTCTTGAAAGGACCTACTTAGAAGTTGACTTGGCAGGTATGCTCTGACTAGGTAACCAGGAGGACATTAATGACTTGTTTGTAGTTTGCTGTCCCCCTGATAGAAGGCACTTTAATTCCCTGCTGGCACTCTGTACATTGACTGAAGCTTCTTAGCTTTGTGTGGGCCACAAGGTTTTGTGAATCAGTAAAGCATTCACCTTAAATCTGTAGCTATCACAGGAAGGCTGACATTATCAGAATTCAAAGGACTTGCTAAAGCAACAAGAGCAGCAAAGAACTGTAGGCAAATTCACAAGTACAGCTTACATTTCTTTAGTGAATTCTAAGCGTAAACTCTTCTGGTTTGGAACTATGTTATGTGAAAATAGTACACTAATCTCTTTTTTTATTACAAAAAAGTGCAAAAATACAGAGGTTTTTAGCTCATATAATCCATGTCCAGTTCATCTCTTGACAGCTCATTATAATTGTAGAGGAGATTGAAGGCTAATTCCAGCATGTAGATACAGAAAGTTGATAAAATATGCATAAAATAAATAGTGAATTAACGTTTTAGATTGGTAGTTTTGACTTTATTCCTGATTGCTTCATTATCAGAGAAGGCAGCTGTGAAATAGGGAATGAATATCCTCTTTCTTATAATCACTTGTAGATTGTTTTCTCACCTAGGACTTTTTTAAGCTCCCTGTGGATAAACCTTAGTTTATCATGGTAGTGAACTCAGGGAATGCTTGGACACTAAATTCCAGCCTGCCTGAGATTATGTTTTGTTACTCTTCATTGAGCTTCGATAGGCTACTGAGTCTCTCTGAGCTCCCTTTCCCTCGTGTGTAAAGTGAATAACAATTCCTGCATTAGGCTTGGGATAGAGAATAGATGAACCCAGAGCTGAAAAGATGCATCTGTTTGTGCAGTTCCATGAGCTGTGGGGACCGCAGTCAGCACAGACCGTCCGACTGGCCTCTGTGTTCAGAGTAGTTAGCTCAGCTCCTGGGAACAGGGGCCACTCAGTAAATATGTGAGTGAAAAGAATTATTTCCCCCTAAATGAGATCATAGAGAGGGCAGGATTAGCATGTGGGAAACAACGTGAGTTTAGAGACAGAAGGAACTCTCCACCTGCTTCCATCTTCATGAGTTTGCTAAGCTAGAGTAAATTCCTCTTTTTCCTTATCTGCAAAATGGGAATGATAACACCTACCTAGCATATAAACTACATAAAGGGCTGGCACACATTCAAGCCACCACAACAATTTTTGGCCCTCTCCCTTTCCCCCACACCATCCTTTTTCCCTTGTCTTCAAAACATACATTGTCAGCTCCCTTTCTTTTTCTGTGACTCTGGTAGTTTGAATAGCAATTTGATTATTCTTAAAAGATATATCCACTTAAATAGTCCTATAGTCCTGGCTTAATTATGTGTGAATCTTTATCTCGCTTGCTGAAAGAGTGTTATTTTGCTTCCCTTTTGATCTTGAAATGCTTCTCTGTTCAGGGCTGGATGGTTCTGATAAAAATCTCCCAAAGAGAAGAGAACGAGTATTTTATTTGCAAATCAAAAAAAAAAAAAAGATGACAAGCCCCAGTAACCAGTATAAAGACAGCAGATGAGAAATTATGCTGAGTATGTGTGTATAACTTGAAGTAGCCCAGAAAATGTGCTGAGATTTTATAGTGAAGGTGGTATAAATATCAAAGCATATTACAGGGGAATACATTAGATCCATAGGAATGCATATTATTTAGTGTCTGTCCTTCTAAAACACTCATCCATCATCCTGTGCAAGATACAACTCACGAGACTATTTTTTTTCTTCCTGTCTGAAATTCTCATCCCTTTTCATAGTTTGATTTTCAGAGGGAAAAGTATTGCTCTTCAGTAAGTTTTTTATAACATTTCCTCTTGCCTTAGGATGCAAAATGATTTCTTCAGTGAGTGCACATCCTACCTTGGTTAGCATCTCCTTTTGAAATGATGATTTCTACTGACAAAGAACAGCTGCTGGTCCTCTTCTTCCATTAAGCAGTCCATATTTTGACCATTTAAGTCCAAAAGAAATGGAAGTTTCTCTCACCGGGCTCATTTTTTAGCCACCCTAAAATGTTCTATAGGTGTCAATAGGTCCTAAAAGAAAAATGGTATGTCTGTGCATGAAAACAGCAGCATTATCAGGCATCAGTCTCAGAAGATGAGTTTGTCCCAACTTCAGTGTTCCCAAGCTCCTGGAAAGGGCCATGCAGCTTGATGCCCAACAAATCCCTTGTGATGCAGCTGCCCACCCCTTCCCATCCTCTTCAGTCATTCTCTTTCCTCAACCTCCCCTTCTCAGGGCTTCAGTTGTTCACATTCTTATCGTATCAACTTCAGTAAAGATTAATCTACTCTCTATTTTTTCTTTCTTTCTTAAATGCTTTATCAAATTCCTCTTCTGGGCCTGGTATTAGGCCCGTCACCAAAGTTCTCTTAGTGAGTCTGTGTTTTCATGCTGACTGTTTTTTCTTTGACTTCACTGTAAGTCTCTTAGAATACCCGACTCTGTGGGTTAGAGGGAGGAGGCACTTTCCTTAGTCTTTGTCTTGGATCAAAGGGCTGATTTTCATTCATGTAAAAACTGCTGCCAGGCATGGTAGCACATGCCTGTAATCCCAGCAGCTTGGGAGGCTGAGACAGGAGGATCATGAGTTCAAAGCCAGCCTCAGCAATAGCAAGGGTCTAAGCAACTCAGTGAGACCCTGTCACTAAATAAAATATAAAATAGGGCTGGGGATCTGGCTCAGTGGTCGAGTGCCCCTGAGTACAATCCCCAGTACCCTCCCCCCCCAAAAAAAAAAACTTCTTTTCCCCCATTATATGGACCTAGACACAGACTTTAAAAAGTGCACAGCAAGAGCCAGGGTCACAAGCACTTCCTAGCAGTGTCTGATAAAGGTCTCCTTGTCTTATTAGGACAGATATGACTCTAAATGTCCATCAGCACATTGAAATGTGGCTAATTGATTCCTTGGTTCCCATGGCCCTTCTGTAATAACTGATTGGCTCAGGTGTCAGGGCAGTGCACCCTCAAGCATTAATGTCTACTTATCTGAAGAAAGGAGGTTTTCTCTTTTGCCCTTTGGTTGTCTATACACCACTCCTTGCTACTCTTCTGCCATTCACTGTGAGCCCAGCTCTAGATAGGGCTTGTTCTCTGCAGGGTACTGCCCTGAACTGCAGGACAAAGTCCATCTGAGGAGGTGGTATATCCACATTGCAGGTGGCAGCTTGTACTCCAGCAAGGAGTGACTACAGAGCAGTTCTTAGGAGCTGAACTGTGTCTCCCCAAAATGCATGTATTGAAGTCCAAACCCCCAATACCTCAGAAAATGATTTTATTTAGAGATGGGGTCTCTGAAGAAGTTATTAAGTTAAAATGAGGTTGTTAGGGTAGGCCCTAATTCAATATGACTGGTCCTTATCAGAAGAGGAAATTTGGACATAGACATGTACAGAAGAAAAAGAAAGTCCTCTACAAGGCAAGGAAAGAGATGTCATAAAGAAGTCTTAAAAAACCCTTGATCTCAGACTTCTAGTCTCCAGGATTATGAGAAAATAAATTTCTATAATTTAGGCCGTTCAGTCTTATGTACTTATTATGGTGTCCCTAGCAAACTAATATAGCAGAGAGACTTCATTTACTATCCCGTCCTACCAAACTATAATTTCAAGGTAGGAGGAAAACAGTTTCATTTAAATATGATGGTTTCCATACTACATAGGTCAAGAAAGACATATTCTCCCAGTTAAAATTCCCACAGAAGGCCCTCTAATGGCACATGGTGGCATCTAGCTACTTTTCTACCCTAAAACCCCTGTCTTCTTGGGGGGCCTCCTTCCTCCACACTTTCAGTGAATATTTCCATCCCACTTTCCTAAAAGTCCTGACCCTTTCCCCAAATAAGTTTTTCTTGCCCAAGAACAAACTCTTCCCCAGATCTAGATTTCTCTAAACTATGAGATTCTTAGTCTAATACCCCCAAAAGCTATCAGGAAGCCAATCAGGGGTGGCCTTGGACACTCCAAGTCCAGGTAAACAAAGAGTATTATTGATGGTGGTGATGATGATGATGGTGATGGTGATAGGGTGATAGTGGTGGTGGTGATGATGGTACAGATAGTAAATTCTACATCTGACACACACAAGCTTTTAAAGCCAAATAGTAATACTTAGAGTAAGCATGTTAAATAACTTAAATTGCAAGATGCCCACAGAACATGGCAGGTAATTCTGAGGAGAGCCCATTTGCAGGTGAGGGTAGAGAGAGAAGGGTAGTAGGACTTAGCCAGTGGTAGGTATGGAAGTAGACAGGCCCAATATTTTCAGAAAGTTTTACTTAAGAAAATGAAAACAAAAATGAAATCACATCTACATGCCAAATACCCCTAAATTAAATGCTTCTAATTTCATATTTTAGCACTACAAGCTAAGAAGTCAGCTCATGTTCTACAGCATTTGATAGAAAGGAAGGTGTATTTCCTTATCTGTCTCATAATTTGTAGTCCTCTCACAATGAAGTAATTCACACATTTTGGAGAATGAAATTAGTTTCTTGTCTTCTCTTCACACCACATTTTTTTTTTAATGTGCCCTTTTGAAAAAAAAAAAAGAGAGAGAGAAAGAGAGAGAAAATAAGAAATGAGTCCATGACCCTGTCCTAAGAGGCCTGTTAGAGTTGGAAATGGTGGTGTGTAGGAATTTGTTGGATCTCAGCTGTATGACCCCTCTTCAGATGCCAGCTCTCTCTGACTGAGAAAGGGAGGGGTGGCCGTGGGTCTTTGTGTTACATAGTCTCGGGCATCTTGTCTGCTCTATTTCCCACTGGCAGTAGTTCCTCACTTTTTAAATTTGTTTATCTGTGTCCCTGGTTAACCTCCAACTGAATAATCTATAGCCAAACACTTATATATGCTAGGAGAACTATCTGGAATAAATCTTTGATTCCATGTATAACCACCTCTAATTTATGTATTTGTGAAAGGTTTCATTTGTTTTGTTTCCCCTTAAATCTCAACACTGATAAGTGGAGCAACGTTATGAGACCTGTTCACTTGGACCTGGGGAGGTCCTTCTATCTAGTGGCTCAGCCTGGAAATGGAAATGAGCCGGCTTTGGCTGCTCTGCTCACCCGTGCTGTGCAAGCAGATAATTGCTCCAGGCAGGTCACAGCTTGTTGAGCTGTGCACACAGGCTGTGGGGAGCTGAGGCTCTGCTTTGTTTTCACTTGTGAATGGTTTCTGAATGTGATGCTATGTTGTTGCTTCCTTTAAGTCTTCCAGGGCAAACCGCTGTAACATCCCCAAGTATTCGTTAGGTTCTTGGGGTGAGTAGGAGGGGAGACCTCTTACCTCAAAGGTCTTATACAAATGGCTTTTCCTTCTCAGAGAAGAGGTTCACATTTCCCTGATGAGTCTGAACAATTCACAAGAACTCCCACCTGCCAATCACATATCCAGGGAACCCAGCCTGGCATCCCCCCCATAGGGCAATGATGGTAAATTGGCCCTCTACCTTTGCTTCTGCTGCTCCTTTTCCATCTCTTTCCTTTGTGTTGCTTTTCTAGTTTATTTTGTATAGCACACTCTCCGAGCCACGATGATCTGTCCTGATTAATTTCATTTGGGGTTTTCAGAAACCACTGATGCCCATGTTTAACACTAGATATATATGACCCAGTTTAGCACTTCAAGTCTGTCTGTAGGAAAATAAATGCATATGTGTGTGTGTGTGTGTGTGTGTGTGTGTGTGTGTGTGTTAGCGTGCACACATATGTGTGTATACCCTCTCATATGCATGAGCATCAGGTTTAGAACATGAGAGCCAACTCTATTAATTATCAGGATATTCTACTTTGGCTTGCTTCCAGTTTATAGCATAGAGTTTTGCTCAAAGGAGTTGTTGTTTCAGGACCTTTCAAGTGACTTGTTTTTGTGGCAAATCAGAGGCTACCAACCTCATCTATTTTGTGGCAAGACTGGTTTAATGAAATGTTGAGATGGTTGTCAGCATAACAATGCAGAATGCTGTAATAAAATTAAGTCAGAGGAGCCCTAGATGTCAGCCAAGACAAATGCCATTAGCATCTCTAAAATTGGGGAAACCAACAATAAATATGGCTATATATTTTCTGGATGTAGCACTCTATGTATTTATATAATTATCCAATTAAACTTTCTGAAAAATAAAACATCTCTTATAAAACAATATCCTAATTGTAGTGATCTTTCAAAGTTTATATAAACTAATCTTTTTACTATAAGTATAGATTAAGACGTTTAAAGCACAAGCCTTGGAGATGGACAGACATATCCACTCATTAACCCTGTGAACTCAAACCAAATTATTTAATCTAAACTTCACTTTTCTCACTTGTAAGAATGGGACAATCATAATACCTTCTTTATAGGATTTTATGAGAATTGGCATGTTGCATGTGCAATGCACATAATTAAATGTTCAGTATGTATTAGCAATTATGATTAGAAGCTTAAATTTCTACCTTATGTTTCCTGAAGTAATCTTCTTAGGACAGAATTCTTAGTACTTAAGGTGTTGTATTATATTATGCATTGTATTAACAGTCTGGCATAATTGTTGAATATACTTAAGGAACTTAAATAAGATAGCATCTATGAATGTTCCCAGAGAAGTTCATGGAACATGGTACATACTCAAAATATTAATTCCCTCTTTCCTTTTCTGAAGAAGAACCCAAAGCTTCAGAGCACAGTTTACCCTCTCACATACATGGCATCTGGTTGGGTAATTCTGAATACTCATTCTCCTAAGATAGGCCAATGAATGGCTTTGGAATGGCTTTGAAGAAGATTTTGGGGGCTTTCCTGTTGGATCTGTGGTCCTTTTGCTTTTCTAAGCCAGAATCTGAGATGGGAACAAAGGCATTTAAGCTCAGATGGCAGAGCAGTAGCATTCTCGTGAATCCTGGATCTCAATAAATTAGTCTTGAGACTAGGAAGGGAGAGCCAAGTAATTTCCTTCGGTCAGCTATCTCTAAGCCTATCCATCCTTGTTACTAATCCCAGAGCTTTCCCCCAGAATCTTAACTCCTTTAAAGCCTTAAATTGTATTTACTCATTAATGCAATAAGTATGTTTAATATATAAAGAATGGGAATTTGTGTGTATTATCAAATGATACCATAATTCAGAAATCATAGCTATTAGTAGTTTCAAATGCCACCCCTCCTTCAGGCCGTTCTCCACTCTGGTAGCTAGTTGCAGGATATGCTCCATGGAGATTTTGTATGTTTTCTTTCCTGTCCTACCTTTGGTGAAGGTCACCAATAAGAGGGAGGGTCAGAGCTGAGGAGTACACTTCTTATTACTGCTAACACCTAGAACAGTGCCAGACACTCAATGACTACTAATTGATATGAACTTTAGGTTCCAGGTAATTCACAACCAGATAATCCATCTTTACCCAGAGATCCACAGAGATTAGGCTGAGCATGCAGAGGAGGTACATAGCTGAGGGTTCACAGGATGCCCAGAGGGCTATCTGACAAAGGATGGGAACTGGTTTCATTGCATTACGTCCCAGTTTGCAAAAAGGCTGTTGGCCCATCCTACCCCCTGTTTGGAGTCTAAGAGCAGTTCCTAAATCACATTTACCTCCCTAGAATCCATCATCCTCAGGAGGCCATAAATATATAATTTAAGAGGAAGAGCTTAGATTTTTCATGAAGTACCCTGTTATAATTCCTAGCTTGCCATTATACACTTTTAAATATTCTGATAACTCAAAATTAGACATGAGACTAACCCTGTGCTAGTATATACTTTCATAATTAAGATAAAATCTCCTTTTAGATCACTATTTTCAAGTAAAATAGAAAAAATATTACATTTTTAAGAAATGTGTTAGTACTTAGTAGTAGCCCTGTTTCAAAACTTCATGAAGGCAAAATACTTCAGTCTACACAGAATCCACAGAGCGAAGGGCTTGTGACCAACTTAGAATGTATTCTAATTCTCTTCATGTGGAGAGAGACATCACTCTTTGTTTTGTTTTTAAGTTGAATGCTGTGAAAGCAACTTCTAAACACCTCAATTGTCTAATGACTGAGCTTTTGTATTTATGCTGTAGGGCAGGCGCCTTGTCACTGAGAATGAGTTTGGCAAAGCCTCACCTTTATGCGTTCCATGATTACCATCCAAAGGTGTAAGAACCTCTTCCAATTGAGTGAAGGAGAATCCAGAAAGGCTGCATTAAATCAAAGCCACATTATAGCCTGCCAACAGAGAGCTGTAACAGCAACAGACAGACTCTTGGTATGCAGGAATTAGAGGTTCTCTTGTTTGGTTCTGGCTAGAGAACATGACAAGCTTTTGTTCAGCATTTTTACAACAGGAGATGTTGCTCTGACTCTATCAGCAGTAGCCAGGGCCTGCTTGCTCTACCTCTGGATGAAGAATTACAAATCTCCCTGTGCAAGGCCGTGACAGATGCATGATGTGTGCTTTGATACATGCACAAAACCATTTACCCATCTTCAAAAATAATGCTTCTAGGAGCATGTCATTTTAAAGTTCCTGTCATACCACAAGGACATCAACCTGTAAGGAAGAGTGAACTCAATTTCTCATGATTTAAAGCATGTGTGTACATACCTTAGTGAGAGGGAGAAAATGAGAATCTGTTCTAAAACTCTTCTAAAAGAAATTCCACAGTGCCTACGTTATGATTTTTTAAAGTACAATTATTCCTAATTATAGTATATAATTAGAAACATGCAACTCAATGTACCAGAACCATATATAATAATGTTCCTTGTAGAAAAATGGAGAAGCGGAGAGTGACAGAGAGAAAATGATATGGAGATAAGCAAATGAGAAAACTTGGACTGATACTTACAATCTACCCAACTAATGATGAGGACATCTGACATTTTGATATATAATCTTTTAGGACTTTTTTGTATTTACATATGCACATACATTGCATATAATCCTCAAGTAGGGGGCCATCCATCACATTTTTCTAGAGAACTACAGGTTACAGCCCAGCCTCCCTCTCTATTCATAATTCTGTAGGATTGGTTTAGTGTGCACTTTGAGGCTATTTACTTATCCTTCCTTATGCCTGGGGGGTCATTTCATACAAAGATCCTGGTATCATGTAATTTTGCTGATCATTTCAGGTACTTGACCAGTCTGCACATAGGTATGAGTAAAACATTCCTCTTCTGACCTGTTAAACTACTCTACCTTATAGAATTCACTGATTAAAGGACAAAATACACAGAAAATTTTTATATAAATAACTCTAAAACACTTGGAAAAAAGACTTCTGAATATTAACTCATGCCATTGGGGAAATTATATCAGATACCTGAACATATAACCTAAACAAGTAATCAGCTATATAAGCAATTTACCCACAAATATGAACAACTTCCCTCTTCCCTAGTGTAGATTAATATTCTACCTTTTGACATTCTTTCATTGAAGACAAAATGATATTATAAACATCTTTTCTCAAAAGTACAAATGATTCCTACAAAATCATAAAATTTCAAAGATAGATAGTACCCCAGTAATCATCTAGTCTAGATGATGGACTATTTAAATCCCAAATGAAAGATCTGGGTAAACATTTGCCAAATGTGGGCATGCGAGCGACATTCACATTTGGCATAGCTGTCTGCATTCTCTACTAGTAAAAAATTATACTGTAAAAAGAGGGAAAGGATCTAAACCAAACTGTGACTGAGGCTTGACATGTCTTTGAGAGGGCACATATGCCTTCCTATGTTTAAAAGCAAACTCCCATCAGAAGATGCAAGAGAAAGAAGAGCAGCCCTGGGCTCCCTTCACACATTCCCCATCAGCTTCAACTCAGAGCTATTCAGTAAAAGAGACTCTGGAAAGACTCTAGCATGCATGCCAAGAATAAGTCATCTTTGCCCTCAACAAAACTCCACTTTCAGGCAACCTTGAGATGTGGTTTTAGTGAGGGAGGGCAAGAGAAATAATGATATTCTATGAAATATCCTTTTTTGCAATGAAACTATGAAGGAATATAAAATTCATATGCATGAGTCTGTTGTGAGACCACAGATTATAAAGTCCTTAAGATTATTTTTGTTTTCTTCCTGGTATAGAGTTTATACTTAGAGTCTAAGAAAGTGTTTGCTGAATTGAATCAAAAACTATACTCTTTTCATCTACTTTCTTGTATTCAAGCAGAAGAAAGAAAAGGTGAATCTCAACTTAAATTTACAATTACTTTTTTTTTAATATGGGAGGAGCTTTAAGCTATTTAGTGCTGT